>NC_061101.1:3212661-3296628 GCF_015104395.2 Macrobrachium nipponense | reverse complement strand
AAAGCAGGGGAGAGAGACATACATGACCGTGAATCTCGGAGGCCCAGCTGATACTGAGCTGCTATCAGGCAGTTCAATACGCAGTGGTTGAGCCTGCTGACTCGTCATCCTGAGTTGCCAGGTAATCCATTATTCCACGAAGGAATGCGTTCGGCTAGAACTACCGAGCATAAAAGATATGCTCGGGCAATTATATTTAGGCGAAACGAATCTCGGTAAATATAAAAGTTGAAATGGTGTTGTCGTGACAAAACCATAAGTATATAAAAATTGAAACTGAAACTCCTGGGAGGTTGCAGGGCAACCCCGAGTTGCAGTCAATTAGAATACTTCTCGTCTAAGTCGCAATCCGTAGATAACTAGGATATGCGCCTACCCCTCGGACAATTCAACTGCTTAGCAGAATCATGTCGCGAGTGAATATACGTAGTATATTTGTAGGATTCTGAACAACGATCTCCATCCTAAATTCTTTCCTTCAAGAAAACAAAATAAGGATTGGAGATCGACACCTTCGTTCTCTATCAAAGAGATGTGAGAGAAGTCTTCCTCGAAGGAAAGCTTCAATGGTGAACAGAATACTAAGACGATATTTCAAGCCAAACTGGATATTCCCGTCCGATCTCCTCTATTCCAGGTTGGTCGCCTACTGTGAGATAGTTTCTTTCAGCAGCAGTCTTCTTCACAATGCTAGAAATTCCAGGAATTCGAGCATAGGCGAGGTTCCCGATTATCGTGTAACATATCGGGGGATTCTCGTCTCGCTCACTTTGGACCGTGGTCTTGCGTAAGTGTTTTGAAGATCGTAAAAAACTCGAACACTCTGAATGCGCTAGAAATTCCGTAGAATTCTAAGCAGTCTGCGAAACCCCCACCGAATTCGTCAAACGATATCGGCTGGTGGTCCCTCTCGATTCCCGTAGAAATCGAGAATGGAGCAGGATTCCTCCTCAACGACCGGGGCTTACGTCAGGTAGGACCCGAAGGTCCCCCCGGTAGCGCAGTCCCGAACGTGGGATCCTACAAAGAAATCTCTGTAGGATCCTTCCCCTTTCCCTCGTAGCCGTAAGGAGAGAGGAATGGGGGAGGAATTGGATACTCGCTCGCCTTCCCAGTGGAACTAGCAGTTGGAGAAGAGTAGGAGCAGCCATCGCCTTGCGGCGATGGCCTCTCAGAGTCTGGGGAAAACAAACGTATCGTCAGGAGAAAAACGTTTTCCCGCGGGAGGGTTACGAACTCTCACTGTAGGTAAGGGTCTGCCGCCACTGTGAACGTCGTTATGGGTGGGGCTGATCGACACCTGGACAGGAGAGAGCCGATTACCGTCCTCCGACTCATTCCAGTCCTCGTCGAGGTCGAAACCTCTCAGGAGACCGAAGGAGTATTTAAATACGGTGTCCGAAGACACGTAGAAACGCCGCTGTCGCAGTAGAGGAGGTGGAAGTAGCTTGATCGACCGGCCAGAACTGAGAGAGCCTTCTTGTCCGGAGACGAGAGACACTGGTTCGAGAACAGAATCGGCAAGCTCCGATCGCGGCAGACCCCACCGTCGTTTGGGTTCCCTCTCGGGCCCCAAAACGACTCGAGCAGAGACGTGGGCTCTGCTGGTGGGAGCGGCAATCCTTCCGCAGGGTCATTATGCTGACGAATCAGCTTAATGACTTCTGCAAATTCCTCTGTATCTCGGGAGTAACCGCGTCTGCGGAGTAGGACCGTCCAGTCCTCCAACAAGAACAGATCCCGAGATACTCCTCCTTCAGAAGGAGGAACAGCGGCAGACCCCTGACGGTCGCCTCCAGCTAATTGCGCGTAGTCCTTGGTCGGTCCTAGAACCGTGCCTGGTCCATACGGCGTCATAGCGGGATCGCGAGCGGCGCACCTCTCGCGATCACTCATAGGTACCTCGCTCCTCCCGGTGTAGCCCGAGGAGGTTGAAGGTACAGGAGAGGCAGACCTGACGCCTCCCCCCTAGCTCGCTGGAGCAGGGACCAGCGTGCTTGGAGGGCTGCTGCTGATCGTCAACCCGCCGGTGGGCGATCGAGCAGCAGGCCTAGCCTTGCCGCTCGCCTGGGGCGAGAGGCTTGGCTGAGAACGTCGACGCTGATCTCTAGCGTCAGGCGAAGCTGTTGCTGGTTACCGTCTCCGCCCGGTCCCGATGGGAGCGGCGTCAGGTGACCTGCTAGGCTCGCTGTCGCGGTGAGACCGGCGAGCGTCCTCTCGGCGCGTCGGGAAGCCGCTGGTACCAGCCGTGGCTGGTACCGACGGCCGCGGGGACCCCTTCCTCGCCTCAACCCGTGGCTGTCAGCGACCGTCACGTCAACCCGAGCAGCCAGCTGGTCGCTGCGAGAGCGTCCACTGGCCTGGCGAGAGTTGTCTGCACGACACTCGCCAGTCTTCTGCTCCGCGCTTCGGTCTTGGCGGCGAGCGAGCTCGGGTGTCAAGACTTTCTTTGGCTGGACGGTCTCCCGCGGGGAGACCGTCCACTCGGTACTTCTCGCTAACGAGAAGCCGAGGCGGATCCTGGTTTAGCGGCAGAACCGCTTGAACCAGGCGAGGAAGTGCCAGCCGAAGCTGGTACTCCTCTGGTCCCCGTCTTCTTCTCCTTGGTAGAAGAAAAGACGGGCCCTGTTCCCGAGGGAGCAGGAGGACCAGCAGAAGAGCTCCCCGAATCGCCGGAGCGAGACGGGCCCTTAGAAGGTCCCGAAGGAGCCTTCTTAGGGGGGGGGGAAAACCCAAAACCCGGGTTACCAGCTGGTCGCTGCAAGAGCGGCCGCTGGCCTGGCAAGAGTCACCTGAGCGTCTCTCACCAGCCTTCTGCATCCGTGCCGCGTCTTGGCCGCCGAGCGAACTCTGGCGCCGAAACTTGGCTGCACGGTCTCCCGAGGGAGAACGTACACTCGGGATCTCTCGCGAACGAGAGACCGAGCCGGAAACCTGGCGTAGCGGCATCGCCGCTAGCACCAGGCGAGGAAGTACCAGAGCTAAACCGATACTCCTCTGGTCCCCGTCTATCTCTTCCTTACGGAAGGGGTGGGGAGACGGGCCGCTCCCAACGAGGAGCAGGAGGACCAGCAGAAGGACCCCCCCGTCCCACCGGGGTGGGACGGGCCCTTAGAAGTTCCCACGAAGGAGACTTCTTAGGGGGGAAGGCAGCCTTCTTCTTCTTCGGCTTATGGGCCTTAGAAGTCGAAGGGAAGAGGCAGCAGCAGACGATGAAGACGAAGATGACAGCTTCTCTTCTCTTCCTCGTCAGCTCACGCAGGACAGTCGTCAGGTCCTCCATCCAGGCCGGAGCCGGGGCTATTGCCGAAGCAACACGGCCCGACTGCACCTGTCGGAAGGACCTGGGACTGGGGAAGACACACGTGGGCAGGACCAGCATGGACAGGCACAGGAACCAGGAGCGACAGGAACAGCAACCAGCTCAGGAGCGGCAGGAACAGCGGAAGCGGTAATAGACCAGAAGGACAGCCAAGCCAACAGCAGGGAATCACATCAGCGGCAGGTACGGCAGGCCCAGCGATCGCCTCGTAGAATCATCGGCAGTCAGCGGAACCTGGGTCCTGGCGGCCGGTCCAGGGGCGAGCTGCTGGAACAGCGGAAGTCTGGGGCAGGCAAACACGAAGAAAACAGGCGGCGGCGCAACCCCCACCTCGGTACGGCTGCGGCCCTAGTAGCGGCAGACGGCGTCATCGACACAGCATGGGGAGTGTAGACCAGTAGGGGGGGAGCAGCATAAGCGGCCGTGGTAGTAGTGGAGACCGCCCCAGACCTCGCTAGACGCTGCAGCAGCCCGTGGATGCTAGGCACGCCCCTGCTCCGCGGTGGTCCATACCTGTCCAAGGTCGTCTCCCACGGATGTAGCACCTGCGGTAACATAGATAGATTAGTAAGAGGGGTTCCCTCACGCACGGGGGGAAGACATGCCCCACCCCGAACGCAAGGAAGACCCCAAATACAAAAATACAACGAAGAAGCTGAGCGGGGGGCAGGAAGGAAGACGAAGAATCGGATACCAAGGGAGTCGCAGGAGAGCTTTCCGACGACTTCCTGGCAGACCTTCGCTTCCCCTACCCCCGCACAGCAGTGAAAAGTAATATGAAAATGAAACAGAATACTGCCCTTGCGATTCACTCATAGAACTTAAAGGGAAAGGGGAAAAAATCAATTCCCGGGTAAGAACGGAAACTTGATTCAATAATATGATGCTATCATAAAATATATATGAAAATGAAACAGAATACTGCACTTGCGATTCATTTTCACATAAAAAAATCGTAAGGATCAATTCCCGGGTAAGAACGAAAATTGATCCAAATTAAATTTCATGCAAATAAATAAATGAAAATGAAAAGAATATTGCAATTGCGAATCCACTTTCATTGCATTCTATTATACAAAATTAAAAGGCTCGTGCCGAGCGCAATCACACTCTCGGTAACGAACGCACAGGGGCAAAAATGTAATGAAAAGAGTACTTACATTTTCAATTACACACTTTCGCCCAAAATACATGACGGCGCGAGCGCGCCCGCCCTCGGCACCGAGACATAATTCAAGGGTTCAATTCATGAAAAGAGAGGAAATCGCCGCATCTACGGCGATAACTCCATGTTGGTTCATAATTAAGTAATGAAAATGAAAACAGTGTACTTACAGTTTCATTTTCAAGTCAAACAAACCATTAGTAGAAAACACAATATAAACAAAGCATACGACGATGAAGCGGGCAGAGAGCGATGACGAACACGTCCTTCACACCCACGGCCGAAAGCAAAAGTGATTTGTTTACCTCCCAGTCGCGCGGCGCGCGACTGTCGGACAAGCAGTTAACTACCGTTCTCCCCTTGTTCGAAGCTTACGACCGTTCCAGCTGCCGCTAGCTACTTCCTATTGTTAAAGGACCGATGGTTTGTATTACGTATCGGAACAACTCAAGATTCTAAACCTGTGCTTACAAATGACTGAAAACGCTAACCGCCATTTCATTGCTGTCCGTTGTGCAATGAAAGCGGGGCGTTCTTCAGTAATGAAACACAGGGGAGTGCCGCTTGAAGAACTGCTTCTCATGGGCTGAACGTTTGGAAGTAGAGCTGGCAGGTGTGGGAGTAGGCGATGTCTTTCAATACATCTGCTAATCCGGGGTGAACAATGAACAATTGTACACCTCCGAATACAAGATATTTTGAGGACAAACTCGATTCCGCATCATTCGCATTATCGGGATACGATGCAGCAAGAGACTATTACAGAATTCTGTTACCGTGCGGTAAACAGAAAGATGAGAGTCGAATAGATATCTCTGTTTAAAATTCTCGCAATACCGAAGACGATGAATACTAGCGTTTCACAGCAGTAGATGGTCATTCATGTATGAGAGAATCCCCGTTAATCAGAGACTTAAGTCCGTGATTGTTGGCAGAGATACGGTTGTTATTCAATCCAAGCAGGTGAGAAAGACATAAACAACCTTCTATATCAAAGCGGCAGCTGATACTGAAATGCCTCGGGCAATTCAATACGCAGTAGCTGTCGCTGGACTCGTCATCCTGAGTTGCCAAGTAATCCTTTCCACGAAGGAATGCGTTCGGCTAGAACCACCGAGCATAAAAGATATGCTCGAGCAATTATATTTAAGCGAAACGAATTTCGGTAAATATAAAAGCTTAAATGGTGTTGTTGTGACAACACCATAAGTATATTAATTTGAAACTGGAAACTCCTGGGAGGTTGCAGGCAACCCGGGTTGCAGTTCAATTAGAATACTTTTCGTCTAAGTCGCAATCCGTAGAATAACCAGGATATGCGCCTACCCCTCGGACCATTCAACTGCTTAGCAGAATCATGTCGCGAGGTTAATATACGTAGTATATTTGTAGGATTCTGAACAACGATCTCCATCCTAAACTTCTTTCCTTCAAGAAAACAAAATAAGGATTGAGATTGACCACCTTCGTTCTCTATTAAAGAGAGTGAAGGAGAAGTCTTCCTCGAAGGAAAGCTTCATGTGAAACAGAATACTAAGACGATAGTTCCAGCCAAACTGGATATTCCCGTCCGTTCTTCTCTATTCCAGGTTGGTCGCCTACTGTGAGATAGTCTTCTTTCAGCAGCAGTCTTCTTCCTAATGCTAGAAATTCCAGGAATTCGAGCATAGGCGAGGTTCCCGATTATCGTGTAACATATCGGGGATTCTCGTCTCGCTCACTTTGGACCGTGGTCTCGCCTAAGTGTTTGGAGATCGTAAGAAACTAACACTCTGAATGCGCTAGAAATTCCGTAGAATTCTAAGCAGTCTGCGAAAAACCCCCACCGAATTCGTCAAACGATATCGGCTGGTGGTCCTCTCGATTCCGTAGAAATCGAGAATGGGGCAGGATCCCTCCTCAACGACCGGGGCTTACGTCAGGTAGGACCCGAAGGTCCCCCCTGGTAGCGCAGTCCCCAAGGTGGGATCCACTACAGAGAAATCTCTGTAGGATCCTTCCCCTTTCCCTCGTAGCCGTAAGGAGAGAGGGAATGGGGGAGGAATTGGATACTCGCTCGCCTTCCCAGTGGAACTAGCAGTTGGAGAAGAGTCTGGGAAAACGTATCGTCAGGAGAAAACGTTTTCCCGAGGAGGGTTACGAACTCTCACTGTAGGTAAGGGTCTGCCGCCACTGTGAACGTCGTCTGGGTGGGGGCGGGGCCTGATCGACACCTGACAGGAGAGAACCGATACCGTCCTCCGACTCATTCCAGTCCTCATCGGTCGAAACCTCTCAGGAGGACCGAAGGAGTATTTAAATACGGTGTCCGAAGACACGTAGAAACGCCGCTGTCGCAGTAGAGGAGGTGGAAGTAGCTTGATCGACCGGCCAGAACTGAGAGAGCCTTCTTGTCCGGAGACGAGAGACTCTGGTTCAAGACAGAATCGGCAAGCTCCGATCGCGGCAAACCCACCGTCGGTTTGGGTTCCCTCTCGGGCCCCAAAACGACTCGAGCAGAGACATGGGCTCTGCTGGTGGGAGCGGCGATCCTTCCCCCCGGTCGTTGTGCTGACGAATCAGTGCAATAACCTGGGTAAAGTTACTCTGAATCTCGGAAGTTACAGCGTCTTGAGGAGTAGGACCGTCCAGTCCCTCCAACAAGAGCAGCTCCCAGGACCCTCCTCCTTCAGAAGAAGGGCCAGCAACAGATCCCTGACGGTTGCCTCATCACTTGCGCGTACGTCCTGGTTGGTCCTAAGACCAACCTGGCACGTGCGGCGTCGTGACGGGATCGTGAGCGGCGCATCTCTCACGATCACTCCTATATACCTCGCTCTTCCTGGCGTATGCCGAGGAAGTTGAAGGTATCGGAGAGACAGAACTGACGCTACCCCCTCTCCCCCTGACGGTCACCTCCAATCACTTGCGCGTACGTCCTGGTTGGTCCTAAGACCATACGTGGCACGTGCGGCGTCGTGACGGGATCGTGAGCGGCGCACCTCTCACGATCACTCCTAGCTACCTCGCTCTTCCCGGTGTAGCCCGAGGAAGTTGAAGGTAGTGGAGAGACAGACCTGACGCTCCCCCCGCTCGCTGGCAGGACCAGCGTACGTGGGGGGCTGCAGCCGATCACCAACCCGCGGTGGGGATCGATCTGCAGGCCTGGCCGTGCCGCTCACCTGTGGCGAGCGGCTCGACTGAGAACGTCGACGCTGATGTCTAGCGTCAGGCGAGCTGTTGCTGGTTACCGTCTCCGCCCGGTCCCAATGGGAGCGGCGTCAGTGACCTGCTAGGCTCGTTGTCGCGGTGACCACCGTGGCGAGCGTCCTCTCGGCGCGTCGACCACCGCTGGTACAGCCGTGGCTGGTACGACGACCGCGGGGACCCCCTTTCTCGCCTAACCCGTGGCTGTCCAGCGACCGTCACGTCAACCCGAGCAAGCCAGCTGGTCGCTGCGAGAGCGTCCACTGGCCATAGCGAGGGAGTCGTCTGCACGACACTCGCCAGTCTTCTGCTCCGCGCTTCGGTCTTGGCGGCGAGCGAGCTCGAGTGTCAAGACTTTGGCTGGATCGGTCTCCCGCAGGGGAGACCAGTCCACTCGGTACTTCTCGCTAACGAGAAGCCGAGGCGGATCCTGGTTTAGCGGCAGAACGCTAAAACCAGGCGAGGAAGTGCCAGCCGAAGCTGGTACTCCTCTGGTCCCCGTCTTCTTCTCCTTGGTAGAAGAAAAGACGGGCCCTGTTCCCGAGGGAGCAGGAGGACCAGCAGAAGAGCTCCCCGAATCGCCGTGAGCGAGACGGGCCCTTAGAAGGTCCCGAAGGAGCCTTCTTAGGGGGGGTGGGGGAAAACCCGGGTTACCACTGGTCGCTGCAAGAGCGGCCGCTGGCCTGGCAAGAGTCACCTGAGCATCTCTCACCCAGCCTTCTGCTCCGTGCCGCGTCTTGGCGCCGAGCGAACTCTGGCACCGAAACTTGGCTGCACGGTCTCCCGAGGGAGAACGTACACTCGGGACTCTCGCGAACGAGAGACCGAGCCGGAACCTGGCGTAGCGGCATCGCCGCTAGCACCAGGCGAGGAAGTACCAGAGCTAACCGATACTCCTCTGGTCCCCGTCTATCTCTTCCTTACGGAAGGGGAGACGGGCCCCGCTCCCGAAGGAGCAGGAGGACCAGCAGAAGGACCCCCCGTCCCACCGAGGTGGGACGGCCCTTAGAAGTTCCCGAAGGAGACTTCTTAGGGGGGAAGGCAAAGCCTTCTTCTTCTTCGGCTTATGGGCCTTAGAAGTCGAAGGGGAACGATGGCAGCAGCAGACGATGAAGACGAAGATGACAGCTTCCTCTTCTCCTCTCCGTCAGCTCTCGCAGGACAGTCGTCAGGTCCTCCATCCAGGAGGGAGCCGGGGCAGTTGCCGAAGCAACAGGGCCCGACTGCACCTGTCCGGAAGGACCTGGGACTGGGGAAGACACACCGTGGGCAGGACCAGCATGGACAGGCACAGGAATCAGGAGCGACAGGAACAGCAACCAGCTCAGGAGCGGCAGGAACAGCGGCAGCGGTAGACCCAGAAGGGACAGCCAAGCCAACAGCGGGTAATCACATCAGCGGCAGGTACGGGCAGGCCCAGCGATCGCCTCGTCGTAGAATCATCGGCAGCCAGCGGAACCTGGGTCCTGGCGGCCGGTCCAGGGGCGAGCTGCTGGAACAGCGGAAGTCTGGGGCAGGCAACACGAAGAAAACAGGCGGCGGCGGCAACCCCACCTCGGTACTGGCTGCGGCCCTAGTAGCGGCAGACGGCGTCATCGACACAGCATGGGGAGTGTAGACCAGGAGGGGGGGGAGCAGCATAATCGGCCGTGGTAGTAGTGGAGACCGCCCAGACCTCGCTAGACGCTGCAGCAGCCCGTGGATGCTAGGAACGCCCCTGCCTCCGCGGTGGTCCATTGGTCCATACCTGTCCAAGGTCGTCTCCCACGGATGTAGCACCTGCGGTAACATAGATAGATTAGTAAGAGGGGTTCCCTCACGCACGGGGGGAAGACATGCCCCACCCCGAACCCAGGAAGACCCCAAATACAAAATACAACGAAGAAGCTGAGCGGGGGGCAGGAAGGAAGACGAAGAATCGGATACCAAGGGAGTCGCGGGAGAGCTTTCCGACGACTTCCTGGCAGACTTCGCTTCCCCTACCCCCGCACAGCAGTGAAAAGTAATATGAAATGAAAACAGAATACTGCCCTTGCGATTCACTTCATAGAACTTAAAGGGGAAAAAGATCAATTCCCGGGTAAGAACGGAAACTTGATCCAATAATATGATGCTATCATAAAATATATATGAAAATGAAACAGAATATCTGCCCCCCCCCCTCCCTCGATTTCATTTCACATAAAAAAAAAAATCGTAAGTTTAGGCATCAACCCCGGGTAAGAACGAAAATTGATCCAAATTAATTTTCATGCAAATAAATAAATGAAAATGAAAAGGAATATTGCAATTGCGAATCCACTTTCATTGCATTCTATTATACAAAATTTAAAGGCTCGTGCCGAGCGCAATCACACTCTCGGTAACGAACGCACAGGGCAAACATATAATGAAAAGAGTACTTACATTTTTCAATTACACACTTTCGCCCAAAATACATGACTCGGCGCGAGCGCGCCCGCCCTCGGCACCGAGACATAATTCAAGGGTTCAATTCATGAAAAGAGAGGAAATCGCCGCATCTACGGCGATAACTCCATGTTGGTTCATAATTAAGTAATGAAAATGAAAACAGTGTACTTACAGTTTTTTTCAGTTTTCAAGTCAAACAAACCATTAGTAGAAAACACAATATAAACAAAGCATACGACGATTGAAGCGGGCAGAGAGCGATGACGAACACGTCCTTCACACCCGCGGCCGAAAGCAAAAGTGATTTGTTTACCTCCCAGGCGCGCGGCGCGCGACTGTCGGACAAGCAGTTAACTACCGTTCTCCCCTTGTTCGAAGCTTACGACCGTTCCAGCTGCCGCTAGCTACTTCCTATTGTTAAAAGGACCGATGGTTTGTATTACGTATCGGAACAATGTCTATCTTTGCACCATTCAGATGCCACCTTCCTGGCTTCCTATGTAGTCACCATAGGCTCAGTTTTGTTTGATAGTGCCATCAGTGGACCTCATGCAGTGCATTGTAGGCATTACTTAAGGTTCTTAGCAGTGCGCCTTCAACCCTTAGCTGCATCCATTTTCGTTCCTTGTACTGAACTTCATTTAATTTTCTTCTTCATCTTACTTTCCACCCTCTCTTTAGCACTTGATTCATAGTGCAACTGCGGTTTTCAGTTTCACCTTTCACTGTCAATTTCCATTTCAGCACTGAATGACCTCATAGGTCCCAGTGCTTGGCCATTAGTCCAAATTCTATATTCAACTCAACTGTTACATCTTTGCATCATCCAGATGCCACCTTCCTGGCTTCCTATGTAGTCACCATAGGTTCAGTTTGTCTAACTACGTTTTCAGTCTTTATCTATCACTCTTCCGTAGTTTATACATTATTAGTACCTATGACTTCTATTAACATACGGCCGAGGCACAGAGCAGCTGCCAGCAGCCTTCCTTTTATTCCATTACTACTTTAAACTATGAAGGACCAGTGTTAATCCTATTTTATCACTTGACGTACTGTACAGGCTTTTTGTCTTTTTGCAAAATTAATCCTGAAGAGCACATGAATGTCCCTTCTTTCAAAGAAAGCAGGTGAAAGAGACTAAATAATTTCATATAAAAATTTTTTATTGTACAATCCTTATATCTAAAATTACGAATCTCAATGTATGAGAAATAAAATCAAACTTAAAATACAAAAATGATGATTTTGTAATGAGGTTTGTACAACAGTGAGGCTGAAAAGCAAACTCAAAACGTAGTGGTTCAAACATAACTGTGCACGACTTCCATATAGTCATATAAATAATGCCCACACCACTTTCCAAACTTCCCCAGTATCAAAACAAAACATGTACAAAATTTATCAAGAGGACAAAATACGGATCATAGGGATTACTAAGGTGCCATGCAACTACAAAGTAATCCTACAAAATTTCACTGGTAAAAGCCATCAGATTCAGACATTCATCCACTCTCTCTCAAAAGATACAATGCACAAGGTGAACTTTCATTCAGTTTAGCAACGTAAGGTTTCGAGCTAATTGTTACGTAAGAACATTATTCCGCTATTATTTAGTGCTATATAGTTTGTAGGTTTGGAAAACAAAAATTCCTTG
This sequence comes from Macrobrachium nipponense, assembly GCF_015104395.2. Classification (NCBI taxonomy): domain Eukaryota; kingdom Metazoa; phylum Arthropoda; class Malacostraca; order Decapoda; family Palaemonidae; genus Macrobrachium; species Macrobrachium nipponense. Next base: position 3,284,886 of record NC_061101.1, on the reverse strand, counting down.
AGGTAAGATACCCTAAGTTAATATTTTTTTTTACCCTGAAAACATCAAAGGGACAATGAGTGAGACATCATGCACTGGTAATTCCACTACAATAACATGATAATACACACATTAGCACGAATTCAGACTGGACGATGATGTTTTCCTTCAGTAAATTCTACTTCAGTGACCCTTGCTTACCGATAACACACCGACCGCGCTAACATCACACTACAACCCCTAATTAATAAATATGAATCAGTTGGAAAACAATCAAACCATAGTAATACAGAAAACCTGTGGATATGCTACATACCACCAATATACCAGTGGGCAAATCAGTACATTACTAGACCTGAGATTTGAACTGTTGTGGCCTCCAAATAATGCGAAGATCATGTTTTCTCTACGACCACGGTTTTGGAAGTTTGCATTTATAAATTGCAGTTTACTAGATAGGAAAAGTACTTAAGCAGTTTTCAAAACAAAGGACATGTTACATTGTAAAGTTATATACAGATGTTTAAATTTAAAAATTTACTCTCATTCTGCTGATAAAAGATCACACTTTGTAAAGTAGAAGAAAAAAAAAAAATACATTCTGTTACTCGTTTCACCCTTAGATGCCTGAAATGTAGTACAAACAAACAGCATATCTTTACAACATTGCTTTCAAGAACCCGTCTAAGAATTTGTTGTCTACGCCATTTGCATTTTAAAGTAATTGTTACTTCAGAATTTGAGTACTGAACCTGTACATTGTAAATTACATTTGAATAATTAGGTAGGCTGTACTGAAAATACCACATAGTACAATTTATATCTTGTTAGGGTTTTGCACCTGCTTTCTCACTGAATGGTAAAACTGATTGAACTGTTGATATATGCCCAAGTTTACGGAAAAAAAAAAACTATTAAAGATTACCAATATCTAATTCATGTAATTCGCCAAAGTTCTGATGTTATTCGAAGCATAAATACTTCTAATGGTAAAAAGGTCTTTGCAAAAAGGCAAATATTTACTTTAAGGAAAAAATGGAATACATTTTGCAACAATTATATATCCATTTTCAAGTCAAGCCATTATTTATTTTCTTTAACAACAATGCTGGAAATTGAAATTTATTTTGTTCTAAAATAACTATTGCAACAAAGATGCTCAAAATTGATTAAAACGTTTGCAGTCATGACAATTGTTCCTCCTATATTCAATGTCTACATATCCTTGATACAAAATCATATATACATATCAAGTACCAAGACTGTTTTGTTTAAAATTTCAGAATTCAGTAATGATTCTGGAAATATTCACTGAATGATCCTTATGAATAATTAATGAATACAAGCTTCTCATTCAGTAGTACTTGACCAAGAAATGTGAACAGTAAAAAGATGAAAAATTTATCATGGATTACTTGATGTTTTGATTATGAATTGCGATGGACTTGGTAGTCAACTTAGTTTTTTTTTTTTTTTTTTTGAGTTTCATGCAGAGCCAATGGCAATTTTTCAACTATAATGTTCACATATATTTGACCAATACTCAATCAATTTTCAGTGTCAGAACAACAAATATTTATGACAAGGATTACAGGGCTTTATTGAAATATTTACTGTTTATTTACTCCACAGAAACTTTTCATAATTAGCTGGTTCATGGAACATCTAAAGCTATTATAAACATTGTTATTTCATTAAACAGTATTGCAGCAACAGGAATTCTTTTCTGTGTCTCTTTCAACTATTCATTTCTCCACCTACGAAACTCAATGTAAAATATTACCAAGGACATAAAATTAAGACTCATAAATACATGTCTTTTAATTTTAATAGGGCAGGTATCACCCATGCCCTCATTTGGTAAACTCATATCCACTTCCTAAATAGAGAAACAAACAGTAAAAAACATTACAAAACTATAAAAAGAGCACGTAGTGCCTTGTATTACAATGAAATGGTTAACAATTCCTTCTTTAGAATATTATCGATCATTATTATAAGAAAAAGCTTTGATGATATTCTTTGAAGAGTACCTATTGATTCCTGTGACAGACTATTTTCCTTTTCTTTCATGTGATCAATTCCTGTCTGTCCCATTCATAAGCAAATGCTGGGAAATATGAAATGCATTCCAAGTAAAGTTCAAGTATGCCTATGGACATAATTTTACTAAAAATATTCTATCCTTCTTGGACATGGCAGTCCCTTCTCCCTACAGATATAGAAGAACACTGGGTATGAAAAATTGCAATAATGAGGTGTGTTGCATCCCAAATGCTAAAGAAATACAAAATAAAGTACAGTAAAAATCTGGCCACAATGTGTTTGAACGCTTGCCCTGCAAAAGCTATGCGACTGAAGGGTCTACACCTTGCCAACCTCAAACTTTTATATTTGAAGAGATGTGATCAGACACTCTCCAACTGAGGCGTGACGACACATCATGCAGTCTGCAATTCCAGTGTAACCTAGCCAGGGTCACAACTGTCAGCCTACTGAGATCACAGATAATGTTCCCTTTAATTGTATGTCGTATTCGCCTGCTTGCTCTTGGCTCCTAACAGGGTACACATATCTTTCGTTCCCCATGCAGCCTTCTTTTCTCTTCAATAGGGTGGAAATCTCATGGGATGTCTAACAGGATGTCCAGAGGAGAGTCTGCCCACACCTCTGGAAAAGTCTCAAGTTTTATTTTATAATATGTCTCTGATACTGGTTAAATACATACTTGACATGTGTTACACTCCTGCTTGTTATCAGCTGTTACACAACCATACCATTAAGTGCTCTTTCTCCTCACACCCACAACATGAACTGTCCTCCCTCTTCAAACACCTTATCGCATATTACGGATCTCCACTTACTGAAAAAGCCCTTTAGTGATCTAAGACAAATAGGACACTAATCTCTGGCTGACATCAAACACACAATGGATGGCCTGGGTTCTGCAGAGCTTGGGAATGTAATACATTGCATACATAATCTTACTAAATGTGAAAAAAAGACAACCCTATAGAAAACAAAATCAAAGGTGTTATAAGTATGACAATAACATTGAATAAAATCCTGCTTCTGTGACACATTCAACTGTGTGTGGGTACTGAAATCAATACCACACAAATACATACACATATTCAAAACTTCATGTTTATTGAATTCCTTCAGAAAACCTGATGAGCAAGCATCATGGGATGAAACAGCTAAGGGAAGATAAACAGAGAGTGCACAGCACAGGCCACAATCCACACTCACACTCTGAGAATCTCAAGACACTTGTTGTAACAGATGGCAATCCAGTCTGGTTGTGTGGCTCCCCACTGAATTTGGTTGATCTCTCCCTCAGCTGCTGTGTATGCTAATATTGGGTCTTCAATTGCTCGTGGCATCTGCTGCACGTCCCATATGAGAGCCTGATGATCATCACCTGTCACAGAGTAAATTTAAACTTATAAAATGAACTTGTTGAAATGTCTGCAGCATTATCTCTATTATAAATGTGCCATGCTCTCAAACTTTTATTCCTCACATTCTTTAGAAGCTTGACCTTAAGTCCATAGCCCCTACGGCTTGTTCCATAAGAATAGGGTTCATCCAAATATAAAAAAAAAAAAAAAAAAAAATATGAAGACTGGGGACGTCTTATCACATCACTCCGTTTATGGCTGTATTAATTTTTTTTTTTGTTTTTATAAAGTAGTACACTGCTAATAACAATGTAAGGTATTAGTATCATTAAAAATTTTTAGCAAGCAAGAAGCAATTGAAAAGTAAAATCATTGGAAATGAACTGAATTGCAAATGACACAACAAAAATACAATTTGGTTACTACTGTATACACATCGCTTCACATTTATCCTAATCCTCCTATTTAATCCACAGAAAGTAATGAAAATAAAGAAAGAATGCTAGAAAATATAAATTTTCTAAATATAGCATCACTAGTGAATATATTACCATCTACTTAAAAATGGAGACCTAACTACTGCAACAATTGATTTTCATTATAATGCACGATGACCGAATCTTAATCTGAATTTGTAATAAAACTAAAACACAAGTTTGAGGATTACTGCATGGTCCAATTCTGAAAAACCTTCAAGAGGGTCCTCTTGTTTCTGTTTACAATAATAATAATAATAATAATAATAATAATAATAATAATAATAATAATAATAATAATAATAATAATAATAAGAGAAATAAAATTTGAACTTACCAGCAGTACAAATATGGACTGAAGAATGAGGCGCCCATGCAATCCCATTGACACATGCTCGGTGATTATTCAGTCTGGCTACTGGAGTGCACGGAACACGTACATCAAGGATGATCACCTGACAATACAAGAAGCAGCTGAGTGATTTATTTTCATAAAAATCTAATTGGTGTTAATATGCATAAGAAATATGGCTTTAATGAATGTTGTGATATGATCTTTAAATTTATAACCTGTCTAATGACGTACTGCTAACTCTACCGAGATACTCTAAACAACTGCCGCCAGCAGTGAGTTAACTTTATGAACTGAGAGTATGATGTGGGATCAAGGAATTTATCCATCTTATTTTGGGGCATCTTAAAAAGCTTATAACTTCTGTAGTCACTTGAAGCTACAATTTACTGAAAAAGTGAGCACACAAATTTCCTTTTATAATTTTCTAATCCAGAAAAATTGTATTTTACAAAAGTATAACTCGAGTACATCTCATAACCTCTGGTAATACTGTAAAGCTGTTTCCCTTTACAGATCTATACACACAAAAGCTTTCAAGTGAAACAAAGTAAAATTCAAGATAACAAACCTCACAAGCGTCCATTGCAACAGTAGCCAAATAATTAGGGTCCTGCTTATTCCATGCCAACCTCAAGAGAGGAGTGTGTGCTGGGTCTTCGTAGATGATTGTGGAATGCTCCAAATGACGTAAATCGAACATTCTGACTGAGCCATCGGCACCTGAGGAAATAGAAATAAATTCAAGTTACAAATTTCTTCCCTTCCTGTCAATTAGGACAAGATTATGTGCAAATGACTACTCAATGTAATGGAATATAAAATCTAGACCAAGGTCATTCAGCGCTGAAAGGGAAAATGAGTGTGAGAAGGCTTTAAAGGTGTAACAGGAGGAAAGCACTCTGTTGGCACTTGCACTATGAAACAATTGTTAGGAGATGATGGAGAATAAGGCAAGAGAAAGTAAATGGAGTTACAGTAGAGAATAAAAGGGGTTGCAGCTATGGGTTGAAGTAATGCCTACAGTGCAGTGAAGCTACCCAACAACAGCCAGCATCTGAGTGGGGAGAGGGGCCACTTTTGAGAGAAAAAGATAGAAAAAACAAAAACTTGAAAAATAAGTTTTTTAGAGGTTCACAAATAATAGCAATCAGAGAAAGTCTTTCCTGATTCCTGATTTTGTGGAGACCTGCCTTTCCCAAGGAAATGTTTGTATTCTTTTACTCTACCATATTTTGAAGAGTCCCATGCCCACCTTTGCTTTTCAGCAATTGTTCATCTCATATAGTTAAGACAAAAAACTGAGTTCTACTCAATTCTTATCCCAAGATTTTAGTACTAATCTCATGCATCATTGCTCAATGGCCTCATTGCGCAAAACTGTATAAAACTGATCTCCTCTTTATTCAGATATTCCCAGACTTTACTATTCACAAATTACTACGTTAATTTCAACAGCCGTGCCTCTTTCTTTTGTGGAGTTCAATACTGCAGTTTTCGGAGTTTTGTAATCATGGTGACTAAATTATAAAATTGTTTGCAAGTTTTCTAAAAGTTTTGTAATAGCAGCGACTAAATAATAATTTTTTTCAATTCTCTAAGTTTTGTAATAGCAGTGACCAAATTATTGAATTATTTTTATACTATGTAGCAGATTTAAAAATGTACGATAACGGTGAAAGCTGTGAAGAAACTCAAAAATGGTTGTCCAGTGACTAGCAAGATTTGGGTAAATTTTGTACCATCATAAGAAAATTTCTTTTACTTTTTTTATTTCACACATTCGAGTGACAGTGACTTGGTTGAAAGACAACACAAAACAACTGACATTGCCGTAGTTCAAGGTTAAGAGGAAATGTTTGGATAGGTAGTATGCCCATCAAACTACACCCATTCATAGACCACTACTTGCACAAAAACATGCACACTTATAAAAAGGATTTTTCACTGCAAAGAGGGTTTCTTGCTTCAAGAAAAGGGAAGCAAATGTCATTAAAAAAAAAAAAAAAAAAAAAAAAAAAAAAGTCCTTAATTAGTAAGAGAATAAGAAAATGAGTATTACTGTATTCACTCTACCCTTCATTTGTAACAGGATTGGTTCAGTATAAAGTGTGAATATTACAAAATAGAGTGTAAGAGTAAATAAGTGAATACAGTAGAAAAAAAATTGTCCTTTATCTTTTACCCTTCATAATTACATTAACAACAGGCTTCTTTGTTGTTTCATAATAGTACCAGACAAATACGTGTTCAGGTTCCGAAGCGGCCTTCATAACCTGATTTTTTTACATCTAGAACTACGTTTTTACATGTAAATTGCCTAATTCGTTCCAAGCCCTACAAAAACACCACAATAATTTTATAATAAAGCTAAACTGACCAATAAAATGATATTGTTATGATACAATAAAGTTTGTTCATACTTACCTGGCAGATATATATATAGCTGTATTTTCTGAAGTCCGACAGAATTTTAAAAACTTCCGACACACGCAGTGGTCGTCAGGTGTTAGTACCCATCCCGCCGCTGGGAGGCGGGTATCAGGAACCATTCCCATTTTCTATTCATAATTTTTATTTCCACTGTCCCCTGAGGGGAGGTGGGTGGGTACTTGATTATATATATCTGCCAGGTAAGTATGAACAAACTTTATTGTATCATAACAATATCATTTTTGGTTCATGAAACTTACCTGTCAGATATATATATAGCTGAATCCTACCTTTGGAGGTGGGAAGGGACAGATATGAAGGAATTTGATTTTGGGAAAAACAAATGCCAGCAGATGATTTACATCTTGGTTCCACCTGTTAGCATAGCTGACTTCGTGATTACTGTCACCCAAGTCTGCTTCTGCTTTACTAGAGTTGCAGCGAGGTAGAGACCTATAAAGCTGGTGCACTCCAGATGATCTGTCAACGGGGCGTGACACAATGTGACTAGACCATATTGACCATACCATGAGGGCTAAGAAGTAAAATAAATATATATATATAAATATATATATCACCACCTGACCAACCTAGCCAAAGTTAAGGTGTGTTAACTAAGGCTTAAGAGTTAAGAAGTCGCCGTTGTCGGCGACTCAACAACTAAATCAAGAGCTCTTCCATAACCATTTTCTACAGGATAGGAATGAGTGGTACTTCTTGCCCCCAAGATTGTGTCTGCAGACACGTATGGCCCTAGCGAGCAGCAGATCTCATATGCCACCTTCACATCTCGCAGGGAGTGTGAAGTGAACACAGAGTTGCTTTGCTAAAACATGGTACTCAGGATGTTGCTGAGTGCCATGCTCTGTTGAAATGCTTCCGAGGCCGCGCCCTCACCTCGTGAGCATTCAGATAAAAAGATTTCAATTCTTTGTGCAAACACAATGAAGGAGCATTTTTGAAAGAACTCCTTAACACTAAAGCCAGGGTGTTCTTCGATATGGGCAAAGAGTCGGTCTTTCGGAACACTGGCAGATTGCCCGAATGACTTCGACTTTCTTGAGTTTTATGTAGATAAAAACTTGAGAGACCTGACAGGGCACAGGACTCTCTCTGGCTCCTGCCCACTAACTTGTGCCATCCTTGCTTCCAAGCTCCTGGCCCAAGGACAAGACGGGTTTCCATTCTTAGGCCACAACGGAAGGCTTAGAGAGCACACCGCCTTGTGTTCTCTAAAGCCAAAACTTGACGATGGCTTAAATTTCACTAACCCTCTTTGTCGTATCTAGGGTGGTTAGAAGAAGGCCTTCCTGATCACATGCAAGAAGTTAACAGGTAGGAGAGGTTCGAATGCTTTGACATCAAGAACTTCAGACTACGTCTAAGTTCCATATGAAAGCTTCGATCTGGACATGCACAGTCAGTACGTCTGTACTAAAGTCAGGTGACCGACCAGTTGACCAGTCAGACGAATCAAGGACAGCAAGGCTGTACCCTGAAGACCATAAGGCATATCTTCGCTGAAGGATGAGTGTCTGGACTGCCTGGGCGATTCAATCTAAGCAAACCTTGGGGGTGTATCAACGCAACCCAACGTCGTCAGCGAATCAACTCCTGACTCGAGCTTCTGGTGCCAGGAGAAAGGAGCGAGGAGCAAAAAGGCGATTCAGTCCGAAGGAAGAATGTCTGACAGTCCAACCTGGTCTCATGTTACACGATCATTGGGGGGGTGTATAACGCAACCGACTTCGTCAACAAGAAACTCAGGGCTACTATATGTCGCCTGATCTCGCACGAGTGTCTGACTCCGAGAAAACAGGTGAGACAAAAAGTAGATGGTGAGCGAGTTTCGAGATTCCACAGAACTCAAAAATCGTGAAGGGCTTTGTTGGTTTGACAGACGCAAATCTCTGAGCCCAAAGGCCGTCAACAACATATTTGCGTATTCTTTAATAGTTGTGACTGCCAGCTTATCCCATTCTTCAGACGGAAATGGAAGACGGTAATCTTATTCCTGTCAACATCTCGATAGTCTGAACGTAGTCAAACTCAGAGCGGAGAGGTTATAGGTACCTTTCGAGTTAGAGTAGACCGACTCTCTCGGAAAAGGTCCTTGGAAAGTGAACTATGAAGTATGTGACCTCTGTGAATCCAGGATCCTGAAGGCCAACATGGGGCGATCAGCGTCATTGTCGCTCCCTGTGACGTCATAAATCCTCTTATTACATTTCCTAAGCGATTGAAAAAAGGGGAAAAGAGACTAAACATCCATCCCCGTTCAATATCATAGGATGGCGTTTAAAGGTACCGATCCCGGATCGAGAATAAGGGAGCAGAGAAGAAGAAGCCTCTTCGTCCTCAACATATCGAAGAGAAGAATGAAAGGGCGTCCCCAAAGTCTCCACAACTCTCAACTTACTTCTAAAGAAAGATTCCACTCGTAAGTGAATAGTTGCTGCCGTCGATCGAGACGATTCGTACGGACTTATGCAATCCTGTAACGAACCTGTAGAGGATCGTTACATTCTACGCCTGTGTTATAATAGGCTCTTTCTCGTAAACTCGAACAAGGACCGAGAGAAGATACTTCTTAAGATATGAGAGAGCTGTGGAATATCAGAGTTGATCTGGACCACTGGTTCCCAAAAACTCGTTTCGAGGACTGGAGGGACTACCGAATCGCTTTACTTCTTTCAGATTAAGATCCAGGACATCTGAAACCCTATCCAGATGTCCGGCACCTTCTTTCTATCACCTCAGGTGATAGACGCACTGAGAGATGTTCAGAATCATTCCTAGATCTTGAATAATATTTCAGTTTTCCCGGTAGGAAAAAACTGTGGTCTGAATTGCAGTCTATTCGGGGAAACAAACTTCTTCAAGAAGGAAATGGTCCCCAGCAAGCTCATCCATTCCCTCCCCGAGTATGCTTACTTCCCTAATAAGGCTGCGCTTTGCCTAAGCGGAGAGCATATAAAAGTGCAATGTTGCAGTAGACTCGTAGTTCCATACCGTGCGGTAACGAGCACCGAAAGGATTAAGAGATAACTCTGTTAACATAGTAAGGCAAAACGAATGCAACGTTTATTCATTCACGTAAGAAATCCCCTCAAAATTAGGCTAAAGTCCGTGATTGTAGGACAGAGATACAGTTTAGTCAGTCAAATCCCGCAGGAGAGACGTAACCGTCAGCACAGAGATACGGTTAGTCAGTCAATCCCGCAGGAGAGAGAGACGTAACCTACAGCGAATGACAGCGCACGATCTGTTACTGGCTCGGTTGGACTGGAGGACAGACACAGCGTGACAGCAGCAGCCAGCAGCTTAAGAACGTCGTCTCTTATCTTTATGTCTGGGTTGCCAGCTACCCTATTCTACGAAGAAATAGGTCCGTTATTTTTTGAGTCAGAAAGACTCTCAAGCTGGTATATCTTTAAGCGAAACAGAAAACGCTAAATATATAGATGCGTTTGTGTAGTCAGAACACTACCATACAACGGTAAAAGATAAATCGGAAACTCTGGAAGGCTGCAGGGAGTAACGATTAAATGTCCTTAAAATAGACAATAGACCTCTCGGTTGTGCCATCCGAAAGAGGTAACTACAGCAAGCGTATATGACTTGAACCAACCAGAAGTAAAACACAAGCAAGGCAAAATATGAAATTATATCACAAAGTTTGTTCATACTTACCTGGCAGACATATATATAGCTGAATTCGGAAATACAGCTACATACATTATCTGACAGGCAAGTTTCATTGACATAGTCTACAAGTCTATTTCTGTACGAGTCTGCGAATGACGAATGAGAGCTCTTCCGAATCTTGTCAATAAGAGCTTATTCGCTTACGCAATATCAAGTTAATGAGATGTTTGTCCAATGAGAACTAACCCATTTACGGGACAAAGAGATATTTTGTCAATGAGGGGATACCCACTTACTTGACAAAACGAAAGTATACTGTCAATGGGGGAAAGTCACTGAATTGACAAAACGTAATCCAGGAAGTCGAGCATTTAATTTTTTTCCGATCCCGTCTCAAACGAGGAAGGGGCAAGAATCCTGTTAAGAGACTGGGCTTACGGCAGGTAGAACGACGATGTTCAATTCGGCAGCGTAGTCCAGACTAGAAACTAACAAAATCTATCATCTGAAAAACCCTTTCAGATGGGCTAAAAAGCTTGCAAAATTATCCTGGGAAGAGGAAGAAACTCTCCAACCAGCTTCCTCTCCCGTATCACAACTAATGCCTGCTAAAGCTTAAAATTTATGGCAGTATGGCAAAGGAAGTCCTGTCTTGCGCTTTCCTGAAGAGAGTCCTTTTGATGAGTGCCTTTGCAAGAATCCTACTGAACGTTGCCGAGAGTCCTGACGTGCAGGACTTCGAGCCTTTATAACCCGTAACTGCCTTATCGCAAAGTCTTGACTGCGGTAGTGGCAACTTAAATTTATTGGCAGAATGGCAAAAGCTTGCGGTAGAGCAAACGAGATCTTCCCTTGAGCTTTCCTTAACTCCATCCACCTATGCGAAAAGCAATATTAATTGACAGAGACCTCTTGAATTCACGAAACCCGATGTCTTGCTGGGTTTCGAAGAAGTTGTCTGTTCACTTTAAGCTTCCTCCGAAGCACTGCCTACTTCACATTCTTTGCAGGTGGAGGTTAGAAGGTATCACCGAAGGTAGAGGTAAAAATTCTTTAGGCCCAAATCTGAAACAAGAGCTTGAAGAGTTCAACAGAAACGTTCAGCCAGGCGACCACCTGGCGTGCGCTGGTGCAAACGCTCGGCGTCCACTGGCGCGCGCTCGGGGTCCACTGGCGCGCGCCTTGGCGTGCACCCGCGCGCGCCTGGCTTGGGCGTCCGCTCTCAAAAGCTTCCTGCTACTATGACTTCTTTTACGTATTTCTCGGTGGAAAGACGGACACGAGTTCAGGCGACGTTCGCCTTCTTACTTCTCACTGAAACGCATAACGAGAGAGAGAGAGAGAGGACGTGAAGCGTCCTCTTCTATAAAGCTTCTATTTAGAGGGCGCGAGTCCTTCCGAAAGCTCCAACCCCTGCACGGGGAGGACGCTTCGGCGGACGAGAAGCAATCTTTCAGGATTCGTGCACGCGCACGCACTTTGGCAGTCTGGGGATTTTCATCAGAAACTGCCGAAGGCACGCCAGATCGGTGGGGGTTCCTTGTAACCCTCCTTAGGCTTTCGACATGCTCCCTCCCCGGGTCCTGGGAGTCAAGCAGAGGTCCCGGCCTAGAGGCGAAACGAGGCCGATCTGACGCACCCCTCCACTACACAAGGGGTATCACTGCACTTCTGCACTTCACTTTTACTCTCTTAAGCAAGCACTTTCGATTCTAAGTTACGAATCGAAAGAGTATCAGAGAAAGGGCAATTCCTCTACAGACACTGCTTAGGGCCCGAAGGCAACAATGCAGGGTTAGGAGTAACAATTACAGAAGTAGCACTTCACAGCAATGAAGGGAGAGCGAGCACCTCTCGTAGACATATTCATAGCCTGTAGGCCATACTACAGGGTTAGGCAAAAAGGGAAAATAAAGTCTACAGGAAGGTAGCAGGTTCACTACCCTGACTTTTGTTACTGATTAATTGCGTACATACGAATCATACGTCTTCCTACGGAATTAGACATGTTTACTGATTAATTGCGTACATACGAATCATACGTCTTTCCTTACGGAATAGACCAAAGTCTCCACCACTCCAATTACATGACAAATCTCAACAAAGAAGCAAGACCCATACCCCTCGTACATACCAAGTGCGGATCTACCGAAGCTTTCGGTAGCCACACCCTATCTTTGCAGACAACCCCGCGTCTGAAACTAGCCTAACTAGATTCCAGATATTTTATGCAAAAGTGAATCAAATTCAAATCAATTTAAGATAACGTATGCCTAGCCACAAATCCCACAAATCCAAGTAAATAAAAATCAAAAGACAATTAGGATACTTAGCGGCAATGATGTTTCCAAAATCCAAAGACTGAGTTACTGCAAACAGCTGTTTTCAGCACCGGCGACCGAAAAATTACGAATAGCACATGGGAATGGTTCCTGATACCCGCTCCCAGCGGCGGGAATGGGTACTAACCACCTGACCGACCACTGCGTGTGTCGGAAGTTTTAAAATTCTGTCGGACTTCAGAAAATAATAAAGCTATATATAAATCTGACAGGAGTAAGTTTGTCATGAACAAACAATGAAATACCAACAATTTGGACCATTCAATAACCTAACATAACCATGACTGTACCTGTAAATAAAGTGTATTAGTGTACAGGGTACAAGAAATACTGTACATACGTATGAAGTAAAAATGGAACCTTACCTTTCGAGTGAGGCGGAGGCATGTCCGAAAATGGCGACAGAGGAGGCGGGCCAAATGGCAGAAAAGGAGGAAAACATGAACACTTACTCTACGAAAACAACATTAAAAAACAAATGGCAGAAAACAGTTAACACTAAACTTTATGAAACACATTAACAAATGGCAGAAAAACATTAACACTTCTTGATTATCTCCATCTTTGTCTCCATAGAAATCATTCTCTTCTTTCCGTGAACTTCAGCAACATTCTTGGGACCCATGGCTAATAACGTAAGTAATTAAGTTCACACAACACGATAAAGTAACTTACAGTACAACGAAAGCGAAATCACTAACACGAATTTACGTTAACAAACGAAATATATGTGAACGAACAATTCCAGGGGTTTAAAATAATGCTGCCGCAAAAAAACGGTCAAGGAAAGCCTTTACATAGAGGCATGATGGGACAGATGCTGACCAATAGAGAGCAGGATCTTTACGGCGGTGACTAGCATCAGGAACCAATGGGAGAGCGGGAGGACGGTGTCGAGTCTACTGAGTTGGCGGCACATGAATTTTAAAATTGTTCTCGGCGGCCCGGGCAAATCTCGGACTTTACCTTTCGCAACCTGAATTATTTTCATACACAGAAGCAAAAAAATCTTTGTCTTTGCTTTCGTAACCTGAATTTTTCGTACGTAGGGACTTTCGTATGTAGAGGTTCCACTGAAGTTGGTTTCTATCGTCCCTACAATGAAATAAAATCCTTCTGTTGCATCAGTCCGTTTTGCAGGCAGCTACTCTATGTAGTCAGGGCATCCACTACCAAAGTTTAGGTACATGGCATACTTGTGAATTTGCTGGCAGAATTTTAAAAAAGCCTTTGGTGAAATTGTTTTGTGTGACAAATGACATCTTTTATGATAAAATGACAATTTGTCGAAAATTGCATTTTTCCTAACTATACAAACCTGAGGTCCTTTAACAATAGGAAGTAGCTAGCGGCAGCTGGAACGGTCGTAAGCTTCGAACAAGGGAAGAACGGTAGTTAACTGCTTGTCCGATCGTCGCGCGACTGGGAGGTAAACAAATCACTTTTGCTTTTGGCCCATGCAAAATACGCAGAGTGAGGGTGGCATGAGGAGGGACTTTATGTTAAAGGACCTCAGGTTTGTATAGTTAGGAAAAATGCAATTTTCGACAAATTGTCATTTGTTCCGATACGTAATACCAAACCCTCGGTCCTTTAACAATAGGAAGACTCACTTCTTGGTGGGTGATCCTGAGTCTTTTGATGAACAGACTGGTGTTCGTCCATCCCTGGAATGCCTCCCTGGTCGTAAGAGCGAGGGAGGGATCCAAGCCTCTGTCCGATTGATCGGGGTGTGCACCGCAGGATCAATGGTCAGACCTCTGGGCCGAGTACTAAGAGAGATGAGGCAAGCGTATCTCTTCGTACCAGCATTGTAAGAACTTTTTCCTTTACATGAGCAATGTAAAGTAATGGGTTTGTCTCATGTTGGCATCCACTTTCTCCCCTTGTTGGAGAAAGTGGTGGATATTTACTCCTATCTCTAGTTAAAGAGATAGGATGGAGCTCTGTTGAATAGCTTACCTGCATCGGACTCCTTTCCAGCAAGGTAACGACCGTATCCCTCTGCCCACAGGTAGAGGTAGAAAAAGATGGTGAAGAGAAGCCAGTCACTCTCTCATTCACGCATTCTTCTTTCCCACGTCATACCAGGAATCGATGCTGTTCTGCCTGCTCGGGTGCTGGGTAAGCCTACACAACGTGTTGAGCAGCCACCCACCAGGTCCCAAGGAAAAAAAGTATCCAAGGACTTGTGGGCAATATCCCGAAGGTAGAAGGACGTGAAGGTGGTCTGGTTGGCCCAGACACCTGCCTTCAGGACCTGCGCCACGGAGAAGTTCTTACGGAACGCTAAGGAGGGTCCGATACCTCTGACTTCGTGGGCTCTCGGACGGAGCGTACGGATGTCGTCGCTACCATCAGCTTCGTACGCTCTCCTGATCACCTCACGTAGCAGAAAGAAAGCGTGTTCTTGGAGACTTCTTTCTTGGTGACCCCAGTGCTAACGAAGAGGCGTCGACACTCAGGCCTGAGATGTCGAGTTCTCTTCAGATAGCGCCGTAGCGCCCTCACAGGACAAAGCAGCATCTCATCCGCATCGTTATCTGTAAAGTCCAGCAGGGAGGGGATCGTGAAAGACTCGAACCTGTCGTCAGGGATCGACGGATTCTGAGTCTTAGCTACGAAGTTCGGGACGAAATCGAGCGTCACAGATCCCCAGCCTCTGGTATGTTTAACATCATAAGAAGGCCATGTAGTTCCCCTACTCTCTTCGCCGATGCCCAGGGCCCAGCAAGAAGAGGGTCTTGAGGGTCAGATCCCTGTGTTGAGACTCTCGGAGTGGCTCGAACGGTGTTCGAGTCAGACTCCCAAGGACGAGAGTCACGTTCCCACGCAGGGGGCCCCCTGAGTTCCCTGGGTGGGCAAGACCTTTCGAAGTTCCTCATTAGCAAGGATATCTCGAACGAATTCGTGATGTCCAGTCCCCTCAGTTTGTAGGACGAGAGCCAGAGCGGCTCTATATTCCCTTAACTGTGGGTACTGAGAGGAGCTTCTCTCGGCGAAGAAACACGAGGAAATCCGCTACCTGCTGAAGAGTGGCTCTGAGAGGAGACAAACCCTGTCTACGACACCAACCACAGAAGACGGCCCACTTCCCCTGGTACACAGCTGCAGAGGACTGTCTGACGTGTCCAGCATCTCTGTTGCTGCGCTACGAGAAAAGCCTCTCGTTCGCAAGAGATGGTGGATAACAGCCAGCCGTGAAGTTGAAGGGGACTGGACTGCGCGGTGGTACCGTTCTAGTGTGGGCTGGGCTAGAAGGTTGTGCCAGTTGGTAGCTCTCTCGGTGCGTCTGCAAGAAGAGCCAGCAGGTCCGGATACCAAACGGCTTGAGGCCGTTTGGGAGCCACCAGGATCATTCTGAGATTGGGAGTGACCAGCGCTCGACTGATCACTTTCCGAATCAGACAGAAGGGAGGAAAGGCGTAAGCGAAGAGGTTGTCCCAGGGGTGTTGGAGAGCGTCCTCTGCAGCTGCCCATGGGTCCGGCACGGCCGAGAAGAACACCTGGATCTTCCTGTTGTGCCGGGTGGCGAACAGGTCTACGACCGGTCGCCCCCACAGGTTGAAGAGCCTTTCCGCCACATCTTGGTGTAGAGACCATTCGGTCCTATCACCTGATCCCGACGGCTGAGCTTGTCCGCTACTACATTCCTCTTGCCTGGAATGTAGCGTGCTGACAGCTCTATCGAGTGAGCCGTGGCCCACTCGTGCACCTGCACCGTCAACTGATGGAGCGGAAGAGACACTAGCCCCCCACCCCCTGCTTGTTGACATATGCCACTACTGTGGTGTTGTCGCACATCAACACCACTGAGTGTCCCACCAAGCGGTCCCGTAAACTCTTGGAGAGCGTTGAAACGCCGCCTTGAGTTCCAGGACATTGATGTGAAGGTGCTTCTCGTGATGGTCCCACACACCTGCAGTCAGCAACTCCTCCAGGTGTGCGCCCCATCCCTCGGTCGATGCGTCTGAGAACAGAAGCAATCTCCGGGGGGGAGTGCGTATGGGCACTCCTCTTAAGAGGTTCTTGTCGTCGAGCCACCAGGCTAGGTCCTGCCTCACCTTGTCCGTGATAGGCACGGGAAAGTAAGGAGGATCCTTGGCCTGAGACCAACTCTCCCTTAGCCTCCACTGGAGAGACCGCAGGTGAAGACGCCCGTGAGGGACTAACTTCTCGAGTGACGACAGATGGCCGATCACGACTTGCCATGCTGTGCTGCCTGTTCCTGCCGCGACAGGAACCGGCCTGGCTGCCTCCCTGAATTTGCTGATACGCAAGTCTGCGGGAAAGACTTGCCCTGCTACCGTATCTATCAGCATACCCAGGTACTTCATCTTTCTGCTTGGGTTCGAGATCGGACTTCTCGTAGTTTATCACGATCCCCAGATCGCGACAAAACTTGAGGAGTCGATCTCTGTCCTGTAGCAACTGCGAGCGGGAGCTCGCCAGGACCAGACCAATCGTCGAGATACCTCAGAAGACGTATCCCGTTCGAATGGGCCCAAGCCGACACCAGAGTGAACACTCGCGTGAACACCTGTGGGGCGGTTGAGATGATCCGAAACAAAGTGCCCTGAATTGGTACACCGTCCCGTCGAAGATGAAGCGGAGGTACTTTCTGGAGGACTGATGGATGGGTATTTGAAAATACGCGTCCTTCAGGTCCACCGAAAGCATGAAATCGTTCCCCCTGATCGAGTCGAGCACTGAGCGTGCCGACTCCATCGTGAACCGCGTCGTGCGAACGAAGCGGTTCAGGGGAGAGAGGTCTATCACCGGGCGCCAGCCCCCGATGCCATTCTCCCACTAGGAAGAGGCGGCTGTAAAAGCCTGGTGACTGGTCCTCCACGATTTCTACAGCTCGTTTCGCCAGCATGGTCTTGATCTCCTGTCGAAGAGCGTTGTCCTTTGCTGATCCCCGGACATAGGTCTGTAGATGGACCGGTTTGGAGATGAGGGGGGGCCGAGGACTCGAAGGGTAGTAGATATCCCTCCCGAAGGACGTCTACTATCCAGTTCTCGGCGCCGTAGCGCTGCCAAGTCGCCCAATGGCTCGCCAGGCACCCCCCCACTTCCGGCAGCAGGTGAGGGGGAAGGGCGCCGTCCCTAGCGTTTCCCTCCTCGTTTCGACTTCTTTCCAAACACCTCCTCGGGGAAAGGAGGGCTGGGAGGAGGGCTGGTTGCGGTCCTCCTCTCGCAGAAGTCGAAACAACTGGAGTCTTCACACGGGGAAAGGGCTTGGACGGTGCAAACGTCTTCGCCGCCGTGGAAGCGCTAGCCAAGCTCTTTGGTTTGGCCGCAGTTACTCGAGGTTGCCCAGAAACCTTCGAGACTGCCTGGTGGACTAAGCGGTCACTCTCGTCAGTGCGCCGCCGTTCCACCGCAGCGTCCACCATCTCTCCAGGAAAGAGAGCTGGGGAACTCCTAAGAGGTCCAGTCTTAGCCCGAGTGCCGCCTCACGCCCAGCCCCCTTGGTCACTCGGGTAAGGACTGCGTCCCTACGCCGAAGAACCAAGTTGGCCCACAGGTTAGCAGTCTGATGGGCGAGGTAAGAGATTGCTCTTCCTCCAGACTGGCACAGTCTCCTAAAAAGAAGCGTCGTCTTCGAGAGCAGAACTCCCGGAGCCGGCCGCTACCTTGGATATTGTGAGGGACCACAAATCCAACCAGGAAACTGCCTGGAATGCTGCCATAGCGGTAGATTCCAGGGCAAGTGCCTTCCATGCTGCGAGAACCATAGGTTCTCCGACAGGAGCTGCTGCAGGGCCACACCTGGAGTCAAGCCCCTGCTAAGTCCGGGTTAACCTGTTTCGGCAAGTATCGGGTCTTCTGATGGCACGTTAGAAAAGAAACGCCTCTGCCGCTGTAGAGGAGGAGGAAGCAGCTTAGAGGACCGTCCGGATTTAGCGAGTCCTCCCGTTCCTGAGACGAGATTCTCCACCTGATCCAGGACTGAGTCCGCAAGCTCTGATCGTGGCAACCCCATCATCATTTTGGGCTCCCTCTTGGGACCCCAAAATGACTCGAGCCGGGACGTGGGCTCCGATGGTGGTAGCGGCGATCCTTCCGCGAGGCCATTATGCAGACGCATCAGCTTAATGACTTCCCGCGAAGTTCCTCTGTATCTCGGGCGTCACAGCGTCTTGTGGAGTAGGACCGTCCAGTCCCATCCAACAAGAGCATATCCCTCGATACTCCTCCTTCAGAAGGAGGAACAGCGACAGACCCCATGACGGTCGCCTCCAACTACTTGCGCGTACGTCCTGGTCGGTCCCCTAAGACCGTGCCTGAGCCGTACGGCGTCATAGCCGGGTCACGAGCGGCGCACCTCTCGTGATCGCTCCTTGGGGTACTCGCTCCTCCCCGGTATAGCCCGAGGAGGTTGAAGGTATAGGAGAGGTCAGGACCTGACTTCCCCCTCCCCCCACGCTCGCTGGGCGCTAGGGACCAGCGGCGTATCAGAGGGCTGCCTGCCGATCTGTCAACCCACGCGGTGACGGTCTAGCAGTAGGCCTAGCGTCGCCGCTCGCCGTGGGGCGATTGGCTCGGCTGAGACGTCGAGACCGCTCTCTAGCGTCAGGCGAGCTGCCGCTGGTCACCGTCTCCGCCCGGGGGTCCCCTCCCAGCGGGACGGGCGGACGGGTGACCTGCTAGCTCCCTTTCGCGTCGAGACCGGCCAGCGTCCTCTCGGCGCGTCAAACCACCCTGGTACCAGCCGTGGCTGGTACCGGCGGCCGTGGGGACTCTTCCTCGCCTCAACCCGTGGCCGGTCAGTGACCGTCACGTCAGCCCGAGCAGCCGGTTGGTCGCTGCGAGAGCGTCCACTGGCCTGGCGAGAGTCGTGTGCACAGACTCTCGCCAGTCTTCTGCTCCGTGCCGCTGTCTTGACGGCGAGCGAGCTCGGTCGTCGAAACTTTGGCTGGACGGTCCTCTTTAGAAGAGCGTCCACTCGGTGCTTCTCGCGAACGAGAAGCAGCCGAGACGGAACCTGGTTAGCGGCAGAACCACTAGCACCAGGTGAGGACGCACCAGCCGAGGCTGATGCACCTCTGGTCCCCGTCGACTTCTTCTTTGCAGAAGAAGCGACGGGCCCCACCCGCACCCGAAGGAACAGGAGGACAGCAGAAGAGCTCCCCAGCAGTCGCCTGAGCGGAGCCGGGCCCTTAGAGATCCCGAAGGACGTCTTCTTAGGGGGGAGGAGGCAACCTTCTTCTTCTTCGGGCTGTTTGGCCTTAGAAGTCGAAGGGGAAGGAGAGGCAGCAGACGACGAAGAAGACGATGAAGACGATGGACGGACACCTTCTTCCTTCTTCCTTCTTCTTCTTCGCCAGGCTCCGCAGGACAGAGTCAGGTCTTCCATCCAGGAGGGAGCCGGGGCAGTTGCCGAAGCAACAGGGCCCGACTGCACCTGTCCGGAAGGACCTGACGACTGTTACAGCAACACCAGCAGCGGGAACGGCAGGAAACAGGTCCGGGAAACAGCAGGAAGGAACAGCAGGAACATCTGAAAAGGAATGTGTACCTGAAACGGAAAGAGTCGCTGGAGCGGCCACAGGTACGGCAGGCACGGCAGGTACTACGGAGAGCCAGGCGTCCTGTCGACAGTCACCGTCATCCGTTGGCACTGGCGGCAGGTCCAGGGGGGTACTCTTGGGGCAGCGGAAGTCCGGGGTCGGCAAAGGAAAAAATCCAGGTGGTGGTGGCCCCCATCGTCCTCTTTGGAACGGCGGCAATTGGTTTTTGTACTGCCACCGTGGGTGTCACCGACATTATATGAGGCGTATATACAAGATGTGGTGGCATCTCATACGCAGGGGTAGTTAATGTGGTCGTCGTGGTGGTCCCGCACCATGAGTGACCACGGCCGACCCCGCCAACCGCTGTAGCAACCCCTGGATGCTGGGCACTCCTGCAGTCCCAGCGACTCCCACACCTGTCCCAAGTCGTCCTTCGCTGCTGGCACACCTGCGGAAGCAACAGTCGGGTTAATAGGAGGGGCTTCCCCGCGCCTGGGGGGCGAAATACCCCCCCCAGAGCGGACAGAAGACCCGAATACAGCTGTACGTACCGGGTAGCGGGCGCCCTCCTCCACACTCGACGGATCGAGAGAGGAAAAGGACTCCGCTACCCCCCCTCCCACCGCAGGGGAAGGCGCAACCGTGGGGGCTGGCCCGGGAGGCAGGAAAGAGGACGAAGTGTCCGTCACCAAAGGAGTCACTGGACTTTCCGATGACTTCTTGGCCGGCCTAAGTCTCTTCCTGCCCTCGTACAGCACCCACTGCGCCTCGGACCAATTCATACAAACCATACATGGCTCGTTGCGGGAGCACTCTCGCCCTCGACAACGAGAACAAAACCTCGTGGGGGTCCACCTTCAACAAAAGACCTGAACCCCCCACCCACATTTACGTCCCTCCAGACCGGGACACACTCTACGGGCGACTGGAGGGCGCGGTGAATCTAATCTCAATCTCCTCTAATTCACTCATGCAAATCAATTGAATAGAGAAAAAAGTACTTACAATCACTCCTGATATACAGAAAAGAGAAACAAATACTCAAGGATGAAGCAAACGACAAGCGGGCAGAGCGATGGCGAACACGCCTTCCACCCCACACGGCCGGCCGAAAGCAAAAGTGATTTGTTTACCTCCAGTCGCGCGGCGCGACGATCGGACAAGCAGTTAACTACCGTTCTCCCCTTGTTCGAAGCTTACGACCGTTCCCAGCTGCCCGCTAGCTACTTCCTATTGTTAAAGGACCCCCCGATGGTTTTGTATTACGTATCGGAACAAATAAAGTTTTATTATATTTACCCAGTGATTACAATATATGTAGCTAAGAGTTTCACTCTCCAGCAGTTGAAATCCTGAAATTACCTAGCCAAAACAAAAAGAACATTAGCGCAACCCGTGATTTTGGGATTTTAACTGCTGTCATGTGAAACTCTTAGCTGTATATAATTAAAAATATATAATTATTTATAACCAAAGGTCAGATTGCATAGACCTAAAAAAAAAAAAAAAAAAAAAAAAAAAAAAAAAAAAAAAAAACAAAAAAAAAAAAAAAAAAAAAAAAAAAAAAACAAGCTTGGAAAAATAGTTTATATATTCTGTCAGTTTCTTCCACTTACCAACTGAGGCAAACATATCTCTTCCACCTCCTGCCCGGGAGAAGGCAATGTCGAAACACTTCGTGTCGTGGGCTATCAGCTGAGTCTTAACATGTCCTGACACTACATTGACCCGGCCAAGCATTTGACCAGTCTCTAGTCCCCATATTGTGCAAGTTGTATCAATAGATGAGGTTCCTATTAAATTTGGCTCAACCTCATTCCAATCAAATGAGGTCAGAGGTGCACAGAAGTCTGAGTTTTTATTCTGGAATAAAAAAATAAAAAATAAAAGTATAGTGAATACAATGCAATCAACCTAAACCAATATCTAAAAGGCAATAATGTCATAGTTATTGAAATTTTGCAAAGAACTAAAAAGAATAATTGTGAAGAGTTCAGACATAAAAACACTTAAAAATAATCAGAAGTGGTCTGTAGTAGAGCAAGCTTTGGAATGTTGTTAATTATTTATTTCCCTAGAATTAATCAGAATGTTCTGTTGTAGAGCAAGCTTTGGAATATTAATTAATTAATTATCTCCATATGTACAGTTCTGGATGACTTACAGTAAATAAACTCACACAAATAGACAATATTACAGATTCTCTGCCATGTCCCTGAAGTTTCCAACTACATTACTTTTGTCTTATTTTTTTTATTTTTTAACAACTCCTTTTGCTTTCCCCCAACCTGGCACCAATCCTCATCCAATTTTTCCTGTTCCTATTTTTTTTTTTAATTTTAGAGTGAATTCTATCTAGGCAATGATAATCTCATAAAAACATCAATTCCTTTGTATCAATTTACCTACCAAGAAAGACAGAGTTTCTCCTACACAAAGGACTTGCACGACTTGGAAATTTCTCTTAAATAAAGCACTTGAACGACATGGAAATTTCTCCTAAACAAGGCACTTGGAAATTAAGTCGTGTTGATAAAAGACCACTGCGTTATGAAAATTTGACATTATATATTATCAGCTGAACACATTGAAGCTAAAAGTAGCATGCAAGAAACAAAACATAAGACATAGTAAGATAAAGCCCCTTACAACTTGTATAAACTTTGAAAGCTATGTATGATCACTGCATATAATTTTAGCAGAACACCTTCCTTACATGAAATGCTTTCCACTAAGTGTCATGGATGCTGTCAGAACATTCAAATGAAAGAAAATCTGGTGACGCAATTAACAGCAACTTGATTAGCACTATTACTGTTACAGTAAACTGTCCAATACTCACATTATTTAAAAGACAAGCCATTCTCGTATCACCATCAGTGCCCTGCTGCCAGACTCGAAGATAATCTCCACTGGTTGCCAAGAGGTCTGGATATATACCTTTCTGTTGGAAATGAATTATGAATGGAATTACATGTTAAGTACTGAATATAAGTTGCTGTAAGAACATATTTTATACAGCAAAGTAAGTTAATGTATCCATGAGAGAATATTCAGTCACATAAGCAATCTGACATAAAATATGCATATGTCATTCAAACTTGTTCAGTGATAATGGACAGAAAAATCTCGATAAAAGCAAATTACATACACTGTCTGGCGTATCCACAATTATTTTGGTAGTAGGGTACGGATGATCAAACGTAGATCGGACGACAAACTCTGATGGGTCCTCATCTAATTGTACTATCTGGACTTTGTTGTTATATTCCTCCACAAAACTTCCAACAGCAAGCCTGGTAAAGAAAATTTTTTTTTAAATTACCAAAAAAAGGCAAAGGCAAAACATAATTAAGAAATAATGACAATCTTGGTACTGCTGCAGTAATTTCCCTTAGTAGGTGCAACAGTACTTACAATTTGTCTTACATAGCACACTGTGGCAGCACAAAAGCTTCTCAGCCATTGCTTTTATTGCTTTCTACCTCTTGGTGTTATCCTTTAGTTTCTTCCCAACCCTGCTGGTCCAACTTCTTAATCTAAGTCTTGTTCCAATATTCACCTCCATTTTAAGGAAAATCTCCATGAGGAAACTCTTATGGGCATGTGAAATGACTCATGATTTGAAAATGATTCAATCATCTGGTTAACTACTTTACAAATAATCAATGCAGCAATCCCCCCCCCCACCTCATGCCTTGATCATACTAACCGAAATCGTTTGTCAGGTCTAACCGACCAGTTCATGCTGTATAAAGTCCATGGTGCAGAATATTTGTAGATTTCTTTCCGTTTTGCGGGTGTGAACAGACATTGTTCCTTATTCTTCCATGTACCTGTAAAATATAAGTGATCAGCAATGAGAAAAAGAGGTTTCTTTTGACATGTATAAAAATACTTAAACAGGTGATAAAATATCTGAAGATCTTGTATTCATGATGTTTTTTAGGGTGATTTGAAAGAAGCGCACTCGCTAAGATATCAAATTTTTTTTTATGCAAAGATAGCAAATTTTTTTTATGCAGAAAAGCAACATGGAATCCCACAGGGCGCAAAATGACAATTTGTCGAAAATTGCATTTTTCCTAAACTATACAAACCTGAGGTCCTTTAACAATAGGAAGTAGCTAGCGGCAGCTGGAACGGTCGTAAGCTTCGAACAAGGGGAGAACGGTAGTTAACTGCTTGTCCGACAGTCGCGCGTCCGCGCGACTGGGAGGTAAACAAATCACTTTGCTTTTGGCCCATGCAAAATACGCAGAGTGAGGGGTGGCATGAGGAGGGACTGTATGTAAAGGACCTCAGGTTTGTATAGTTATGGAAAAATGCAATTTTCGACAAATTGTCATTTGTTCCGATACGTAATACAAAACCATCGGTCCTTTAACAATAGGAAGACTCACTTTCTTGGTGGGAGGAATCTGAGTCTTTTTGAATGAAAACAGACTGGTGTTCGTCCATCCCTGGAATGCCTCCCTGGTCGTAAGAGCGAGGGAGGGATCCAAGCCTCTGAAACGATTGATCGGGGTGTGCACCGCAGGATCAATGGTCAGACCTCTGGGCCGCCGAGTACTAAGAGAGAGGCAAGCGTATCTCTTCGTACCAGCAAGCAAGAACTTGTTCCTGTTTGCAAGAGGCAACATAAAGTATGGGTTGTCTCAAGCTGGCATCCACTTCCTCCCCTTGTTGGAGGAAGTTGGTGGATATACGCTCCTATCCCTAGTGAAAGGGATAGGATGGTGCTCTGTGAGTAGCTCACCTGCATCTTGTCCTTATCCAGCAGGGTGACCGACCGTGTCCCTCTAACCACAGGTAGAGGGGAAGAAAAAGATGGGAAGAGGAGCCAGTCACACTCTCATTCACCATCCGTATTCTTACGGTAACACCCCAGGAAACTCGATGCTGTTCAGCCTGCGTAGGGTCTGGGTTCGCTACCCCAATCGTGTTTTGAAGGTGCAGGGGCCACCACGGGGTCCCAAGGAAAAAGATCCAATGGACCTTGGTGGGCAATATCCTCGCGAAGGTAGAAGGAAAGGGCATGTGGTCTGGTTGGACCAGGGACCCCATGCTTCAGTACCTTCGCCAAGGAGAAGTTCTTGTGGACAAGGCAGCATCTCCTTCGCATCGAAGGCGGTGAAGTCCATTAGGGAGGGGATTGTGAACGACTCGAACCAATCGTCAGGGACCGAAGGGTTCTGAGTCTTCGCTACGAAGTTCGGTACGAAATCGAGCGTCACGGATCCCCATCCCCTGGGGTGCCTGACTTCGCAGGAGAAGTCATGCAGTTCCTCAGAGGAAAAGAAGGAAATAGTCGCATGACCTATCCCTCTTCTCTACTTCGGTGATGTCCAGTACCCATACTGGTCTGTCCGTTAGCAACGAAGTCTCGCATCCTCCTATCCCCCTGCAGCGAAGTTCTCGGTAGTGGATAGGACACCGACACTCCATGGTGGGTGTCAATGGTATGGGTACTGTGACAAGCTATTAAAACGAAGTAATGGTTGCTGTGTAACAACCGAACTAAGTCAACAGCGTAATTCGTAACTGACTCGGGCCGCTCTGACAGCTGCCGACTGACTGCGTTCGTAGGAGGCAAGTTGTCAAAGCATCCGAGTAAGTCACGTGACCTTCGCCTTTAAAGGGTTATGCCGAGAGACCAAACAAATGATGTAGGTTTGTTTGTCACCAATGCCGGACAGCGAGGTGATGATTTCTCTAAGGCATGATACCCACAGGCGAAAGTCAATTGCCTTCTAGAGGACCGAGGTCCCTGAAGGTAAAACATCTCATGTTTGTTGAATCTCAGCTAAGGAGAAACAACACTATGTACCGTTGAAGACGAAGGTAGATATTGAATGCAACCTACGTCTTCACATATGAATCGAGAGAAGGATCTCAAGATTCATAACCTGTGCTTACAAATGACTGAAAACGCTAACCGCTATTTCATTGCTGTCCGGTGAGAAGTCGTAGTTGCAATGAAAGCGGGGCGTTCTTCGGTAATGAAAACACAGGTGAAAGCCGCCTGAAGAACTGCTTCTCATGGGCTGAACATTTGGAGGTAGAGCTGTCAGGTCGGAGAGTAGGCGATGTCTTCTGACACATCTTGTAATTCGGGTTGAACCAATGAACAATTGTACACCTACGAATACGAGATATTTTGAAGACAAACTCAGATGTCTGCAAAATCATTCGCATTATCGCAGTGCGATGCAGCGGGAGACTTGTACAGACTTCTGTTACCGTGCGGTAAACAGAAGATGAAAGAGTCCAAGAGATATCTCTGTTGACAATTCTCGCAATGTCGAAGGCGATGGAATCTAGCGTCACAGCGCAGTAGATGGTCCTTCATTATTGCGAGAATCCCCGTTAATCAGAGACCTAAGTCCATGATTGTTAGGCAGAGATAACGGTTCGGTAGTCAATCAAGCAGGGGAGAGAGAGACATACATGACCGTGAATCTCGGAGGCCCAGCTGATACTGAGCTGCTATGAGGCAGTTCAATACGCAGTGGTTGAGCCTGCTGACTCGTCATCCTGAGTTGCAGGTAATCCATTATTCCACGAAGGAATGCGTTCGGTTTCTAGAACTACCGAGCATAAAAGATATGCTCGGCAATTATATTTAAGGCGAAACGAATTTCGGTAAATATAAAAGTTGAACTGGTGTTGTCGTGACAAAACCATAAGTATATAAAATTGAAACTGAAAACTCCTGGGAGGTTGCAGGCAACCCCGAGTTGCAGTTCAATTAGAATACTTCTCGTCTAAGTCGCAATCCGTAGAATAACTAGGATATGCGCCTACCCTCGGACAATTCAACTGCTTAGCAGAATCATGTCGCGAGGTAATATACGTAGTATATTTGTAGGATTCTGAACAACGATCTCCATCCTAAATTCTTTCCTTCAAGAAAACAAAATAAGGATTGGAGATCGACCACCTTCGTTCTCTATTAAAGAGAGTGAAGGAGAAGTCTTCCTCGAAGGAAAGCTTCAATGGTGAACAGAATACTAAGACGATAGTTCAAGCCAAACTGGATATTCCCGTCCGATCTCCTCTATTCCAGTTGGTCGCCTACTGTGAGATAGTTTCTTTCAGCAGCAGTCTTCTTCACAATGCTAGAAATTCCAGGAATTCGAGCATAGGCGAGGTTCCCGATTATCGGTGTAACATATCGGGGATTCTCGTCTCGCTCACTTTGGACCGTGGTCTCGCGTAGTGTTTGAAGATCGTAAAAACTCGAACACTCTGAATGCGCTAGAAATTCCGTAGAATTCTAAGCAGTCTGCGAAACCCCCACGAATTCGTCAAACGATATCGGCTGGTGGTCCTCTCGATTCCCGTAGAAATCGAGAATGGAGCAGGGATTCCTCCCTCAACGACCCCGGGGCTTACGTCAGGTAGGCCGACCCGAAGGTCCCCCCCGGTAGTCGCAGTCCCGAACGTGGGATCCTACAAAGAAATCTCTGTAGGATCCTTCCCCTTTCCCTCGTAGCCGTAAGGAGAGAGGGAATGGGGAGGAATTGGATACTCGCTCGCCTTCCCAGTGGAACTAGCAGTTGGAGAAGAGTAGGAGCAGCCATCGCCTTGGCTGGGCGATGGCCTCTCAGAGTCTGGGAAAACGTATCGTCAGAGAAAACGTTTTTCTTTCCGCGGAGGTTTTACGAACTATCAACCCTGTAGGTAAGGGTCTGCCGCCCCTGTGAACGTCGTCTGGGTGGGGGCTGATCGACACCTGACAGGAGAGAGCCGAACCGTCCTCCGACTCATTCCAGTCCTCGTCGAGGTCGAAACCTCCTCTCAGGAGGACCGAAGGAGTATTTAAATACGGTGTCCGAAGACACGTAGAAAACGCCGCTGTCGCAGTAGAGGAGGTGGAAGTAGCTTGGATCGACCGGCCAGAACTGAGAGAGCCTTCTTGTCCTGAGACGAGAGACACTGGTTCGAGACAGAATCGGCAAGCTCGATCGCGGCAGACCCACCGTCGGTTTGGGTTCCTCTCGGCCCCAAAACGACTCGATCAGAGACGTGGGCTCTGCTGGTGGGAGCGGCAATCCTTCCGCAGGGTCATTATGCTGACGAATCAGCTTAATGACTTCTGCAAATTCCTCTGTATCTCGGGAGTAACCGCGTCTTGCGGAGTAGGACCGTCCAGTCCCTCCAACAAGAATAGATCCCTAGATACTCCTCCTTCAGAAGGAGGAAGAGCGGCAGACCCCTGACGGTCGCCTCCAGCTAATTGCGCGTATGTCCTGGTCGGTCCTAGAACCGTGCCTGGTCCATACGGCGTCATAGCGGGGTCGCGAGCGGCGCACCTCTCGCGATCACTCAAGGTACCTCGCTCCTCCCGGCGTAGCCGAGGAGGTTGAAGGTGACAGAGAGGCAGGACCTGACGCTCCCCCCTAGCTCGCTGGCAGGACCAGCGTGCTTGGAGGGCTGCTGCCGATCGTCAACCCGCGGTGGCGATCGAGCAGCATGCCTAGCCTTGCCGCTCGCCTGAGGCGAGAGGCTTGGCTGAGAACGTCGACGCTGATCTCTAGCGTCAAGGCGAGCTGTTGCTGGTTACCAGTCTCCCGCGCCCGGTCCCGATGGGAGCGGCGTCAGGTGACCTGCTAGGCTCGCTGTCACGGTGAGACCGGCGAGCGTCCTCTCGGCGCGTCGAGCCGCTGGTACCAGCCGTGGCTGGTACCGACGGCCGCGGGGACCCCTTCCTCGCCTCAACCCGTTATGGGAGAGGCCGACCTGACACTCCCCCCTCGCTCGCTGGCAGGACCAGCGTGCGTGGAGGGCTGCTGCTGATCGTCAACCCGCGGTGACGGTCGAGCAGCAGGCCTAGCCTACCGCTCGCCTGGGGCGATTGGCTCGGTCCTGAGAACGTCGAGACCGATCTCTAGCGTCAGGCGAGCTGCGCTGGTCACCGTCTCCGCCCGGTCCCATCGGGAGCGGCGGACGGGTGACCTGCTAGCTCTGTGTCGCGTCGAGACCGGCCAGCGTCCTCTCGCCGCGTCAAGTCGCTGGTACCAGCCGTGGCTGTACCGGCGGCCGCGGGGCGGGGACTCCTTCCTCGCCTCAACCCGTGGCTGATCAGCGACCGTCACGTTAGCCCGAGCCGCCAGTTGATCGCTGCGAGAGCGTCCACTGGCCTGGCGAGAGTTGTGTGCACGACTCTCGCCAGTCTTCTGCTCCGCGCCGCTGTCTTGACGGCGAGCGAAGCTCGGGCGTCAAAACTTTGGCTGGCGAGAGTATGTGTGCACGACTCTCGCCCAGTTTCTGCTCCGCGCGCTGTCTTGACGGCAGGAGCGAGCCGGGCGTCAAAACTTTGGCGGACGGTCTTCTTGGAAGAGCGTCCACTCGGTGCTTCTCGCGAACGAGAAGCGGCCGAGACGGAACCTGGTTTTAGCGGCAGACCCTCTAGCACCAGGTGAGGACGCACAGCGAGGCTGGTGCCCTCTGGTCCCCGTCGACTTCTTCTTTGCAGAAGAAGCGACGGGCCCCCCGTTCCCGAAGGAACAGGAGGACCAGCAGAAGAGCTCCCCAGCTCGCCTGAGCGAGCTGGGCCCTTAGAAGATCCCGAAGGAGTCTTCTAGGGGGGAAGGAGGCAACCTTCTTCTTCTTCGCTGTTTGGTCCCCCTTAGAAAGTCGAAAGGGGAAGGAGAGGCAGCGGACCGACGAAGAAGACGACGAAGACACCTTCGTTCCTCTTCTTCTTCGCCAGGCTCCGCAGGACAGACGTCAGGTCTTCCATCCAGGAGGGAGCCGGGGCAGTTGCCGAAGCAACAGGGCCCGACTGCACCTGTCCGGAAAGACCTGAGACTGTGACAGCATCACCAACAGCAGGAACAACAGGAACAGGTCCAGGAAACAGCAGGAACATCTGAAAGTGAATGAGCAGCAGGCACCTGATCTGAAAGGGAATGAGCGGCTGGGACAGCAACAGGTACGGCAGGCACGGCAGGTACCACAGGAGAGACAGGCGTCCTGTCGGCAGCTACCGTCATCCTCGGCACTGGCGGCAGGTCATCCAGGGGGGTACTCTTTGGGCAGCGGCAGTCCGGGGTCGGCAATACAAAGAACCCAGGTGGCGGTGGCACCGTCCTGATTGGCACGGCAGGAATTGGTTTCTGGATTGCAGCCGTGGGGTGTTACCGACATGACATGTGGTGTGGTACACCAGTGCGGTGCATCTCATATTGCTGGTGCGAGATTGGTGGTTGTTGTAGTGGTTACCGTATCATGAGTGACCACTGCCGACCCCCGCAACCGCGCTGAATCAACCCCTGCAGTCCCGCGACTCCCACACCTGTTCCAGGTCGTCCTCGTGATGGCAAACCTGCGGAAGCAACAGTCGGGTTAGTTAGAGGGGCTTCCTCGCGCCTGGGGGGAGAGAACCCACCCAGAGCGGACGGAAGACCCGAGTACAACTGGACGTCCGTTACCAAAGGAGTCACTGGACTTTCCGATGACTTCTTGTGTCCTCGTACAGCACCCACTGCGCCTCTGACGAATGCATACACGTTACACAGGGCTCGTTGCGGGAGCACTCTCGCCCCCGACAACGAGTACATCGTGAGGATCTACATCTACATCCAAGGTCGTCTCCCACGGATGTAGCACCTGCGGTAACATAGATAGATTAGTAAGAGGGGTTCCCTCACGCACGGGGGGAAGACATGCCCCACCCCGAACGCAAGGAATAGACCCCAAATACAAAATACAATGAAGAAGCTGAGCGGGGCGGGGGGAGGAAGGAAGAACGAAGAATCGGCTACCAAGGGAGTCGGCGTGAGCCTTTGCTTTCGACGACTTCCTGGCAGACCTTCGCTTCCCCCACCCCCGCACAGCAGTGAAAAGTAATATGAAAATGAAACAGAATAAAACTGAACCCTTGCGATTCACTTCATAGAACTTAAAGGAGAAAAGATCAATTCCCGGGTAAGAACGGAAACTTGATCTAATAATATGATGCTATCATAAAATATATATGAAAATGAAACAGAATACTGCACTTGCGATTTCATTTCACGATAAAAATCGTAAGGATCAATTCCCGGGTAAGAACGAATAATTGATCCAGATTAAATTTCATGCAATCACTAAATGAAAATGAAAAGAATATTGCAATTGCGAATCCACTTTCATGCGATTCTATTATACAAAATTAAAAGTTCGTGCCGAGCGCAGTCACACTCTCGGTAACGAACGCACAGGGCAAAAATATAATGAAAAAGAAGTACTTACATTTCAATTACACCCTTCGCCCAAATACATGACTCGGCGCGAGCGCGCCCTTCCCTCGGCACCGAGACATAATTCAAGGGTTCATAATTAAAGTAATGAAAATGAAAACAGTGTACTTACAGTTTCATTTTCAAGTCAAACAAACCATTAGTAGAAAAAACACAATATAAACAAAGCATACGACGATGAAGCGGGCAGAGAGCGATGACGAACACGTCCTTCACACTCGCGGCCGAAAGCAAAAGTGATTTGTTTACCATCCCGCGCGACTGTCGGACAAGCAGTTAACTACCGTTCTCCCCTTGTTCGAGCTTTACTGACCTCGTTCTGCACCAGCTGCCGCTAGCTACTTCCTATTGTTAAAGGGACCGATGGTTTTGTCTTACGTATCGGAACAAATTACTGATTATCTATATGATACCCCACCACTACTCTCTTGGACAATTTTTCTTTGTGCATCTTAAGGTGAAGTTATTGCTGTTAAGAAGTGTTGGATGTAAGAAAAAAGTAAGTTCCCACATTATTTTTGTACATTTTTTCCAAGATATTGTAGTATGCAGGTAGTAGGGTAAGTAAGGAATATTTACTGATACTTGGGGAAGGTGGGGGTCCAAAACCCCTAGCCTGGTCAGGGCACAGCTTCCCAAGTCAAGTTAGAAGTTGAGGTCTGGTTAGTCAGGACACGACATTCTGAAACCTACCCCCTGTATTCCCTACTCTACATCTGCTCCAGGGTATCTTACCAGTACTGCATCATATACATACACCCTTTTCAGCATTGTTTAATCAGGAATTAAATTAAGAACAAATATCTTGTGTGGAACTCTTGTAGAAATACCATTTTGAACTGAAGAGGACATTTTTGCTGCAATTTGGAATTACAGTAGTGGTAGCCTACAGCAGTCTGCCAACTGCCACACACATTGGCCTATAATATGACAATTTGTCGAAAATTGCATTTTTCCTAACTATACAAACCTGAGGTCCTTTAACAATAGGAAGTAGCTAGCGGCAGCTGGAACGGTCGTAAGCTTCGAACAAGGGGAGAACGGTAGTTAACTGCTTGTCCGATCGTCGCGCGGTAAACAAATCACTTTTGCTTTTGGCCCATGCAAAATGCGCAGAGTGAGGGGTGGCAAGAGGAGGGACTATATGTTAAAGGACCTCAGGTTTGGTATAGTTAGGAAAAATGCAATTTTCGACAAATTGTCATTTGTTCCGATACGTAATACAAACCCTCGGTCCTTTAACAATAGGAAGACTCCACTTCTTGGTGGGAGGAATCTGAGCTTTTTTGATGAACAGACTGGTGTTCGTCCATCCTGGAAATGCCTCCCGGGTCGTAAGAGCGAGGGAGGGATCCAAGCCTCTGTCCGATTGATCGGGGTGTGCACCGCAGGATCAATGGTCAGACCTCTGGGCCGAGTACTAAGAGAGAGGCAAGCGTATCTCTTTGTACCAGCATTGTAAGAACTTTTTCCTTTACATGAGCAAATGTAAGTAATGGGTTTGTCTCATGTCGGCATCCACTTTCTCCCCCTTGTTGGAGAAAGTGGTGGATAATTTACTCCTATCTCTAGTTAAAGAGGTAGGATGGAGCTCTGTTGTAATAGCTTACCTGCATCTGACTCCCTTCCAGCAAGGTAACGACCGTATCCCTCTGCCCACAGGTAGAGGTAGAAAAAGATGGTGAAGAGAAGCCAGTCACTCTCTCATTCACACATTCATTCTCCCAGTCATACCAGGAATCGATGCTGTTCTGCCTGCTCGGGTGCTGGGTAAGCTTACACAACGTGTTGAGCAGACCACCACAGGTCCCAAGGAAAAAGTATCCAAGGACTTGTGGGCAATATCCCGAAGGTAGAAGGACGTGAAGGTGGTCTGGTTGGCCCAAGACACCTGCCTTCAGGACCTGCGCCACGGAGAAGTTCTTACGGAACGCTAAGGAGGGTCCGATACCTCTGACTTCGTGGGCTCTCGGACGGAGCGTACGGATGTCGTCGCTACCATCAGCTTCGTACGCTCTCCTGATCACCTCACGCAGCCAGAAAGAAAGCGTGTTCTTGGAGACTTCTTTCTTGGTAACCCCAGTGCTAACGAAGAGGCGTCGACACTCAGGCCTAGATGTCGAGTTCTCTTCAGATAGCGCCGTAGCGCCCTCACAGGACAAAGCAGCATCTCATCCGCATCATTATCGGTGAAGTCCAGGAGGGAGGGGATCGTGAAAGACTCGAACCTGTCGTCAGGGATCGACGGATTCTGAGTCTTAGCCACGAAGTTCGGGACGAAATCGAGCGTCACAGATCCCCAGCCTCTTGGTATGTTTAACATCATAAGAAAGGCCATGTAGTTTCCCCTACTCTCTTCGCCGATGCCAGGGCCCTGCAAGAAGAGGTCTTGAGGGTCAGATCCCTGTCTGACGACTCTCGGAGTGGCTCGAAGGGTCTTCGAGTCAAACTCCTAAGTACGAGAGTCACATCCCACGCAGGGGCCTGAGTTCCCTGGGTGGGCAAGACCTTTCGAAGCTCCTCATTAGCAAGGATATCTCGAACGAATTCGAGATGTCCAGTCCCCTCAGTTTTAGGACGAGCGCCAGTGCTGCTCTATATCCCTTAACTGTGGGTACTGAGAGGAGCTTCTCTCGGCGAAGAAACACGAGGAAATCCGCTACCTGCTGAAGAGTGGCTCTGAGAGGAGACAGACCCTGTCTACGACACCAACCACAGAAGACGGCCCACTTCCCCTGGTACACAGCTGCAGAGGACTGTCGGACGTGTCCAGCCATCTCTGTTGCTGCGCTACGAGAAAAGCCTCTCGTTCGCAAGAGATGGTGGATAACAGCCAGCCGTGAAGTTTGAAGGGACTGGACTGCCTGGTGGTACCGTTCTAAAAAACGTGTGGCTGGGCTAGAAGGTTGTGCCAAGTGGGTAGCTCTCTCGGTGCAATCCGCAAGAAGAGCCGGGCAGGTCCGGATACCAAACGGCTTGTGGCCGCCGTTTGGGAGCCACCAGGATCATTCTGAAGATTGGGGAGTGACCAGCGCTCGACTGATCACTTTTCCGAATCAAGACAGAAGGGAGGAAAGGCGTACGCGAAGAGGTTGTCCCAGGGGTGTTGGTTGAGAGCGTCCTCTGCAGCTGCCCATGGGTCCGGCACGGCTGAAAAGAAGAAAACCTGAAGTTTTCTGTTGTGCCGGGTGGCGAACAGGTCTACGACCGTCGCCCCCACAGGTTGAAGAGCCTTTCCGCCACGTCTTGGTGTAGAGACCATTCGGTCCCTATCACCTGATCCCAGACGGCTGAGCTTGTCTGCTACTACATTCCTCTTGCCTGGAATGTAGCGTGCTGACAGCTCTATCGAGTGAGCCGTGGCCTCCCACTCGTGCACCTGCACCGTCAACTGATGGAGCGGAAGAGACACTGCCCCCCCTGCTTGTTGACATATGCCACTACTGTGGTGTTGTCGCACATCAACACCACTGAGTGTCCCACCAAGCGGTCCTGAAACTCTTGGAGAGCGTTGAACGCCGCCTTGAGTTCCAGGACATTGATGTGAAGGTGCTTCTCGTGATGGTCCCACACACCTGCAGCCAGCAACTCCTCCAGGTGTGCGCGCCCCATCCCTCGGTCGATGCGTCTGAGAACAGAAGCATCTCGGGGGGGGAGTGCGTATGGGCACTCCTCTTAAGAGGTTCTTGTCGTCGAGCCACCAGGCTAGGTCCTGCCTCACCTTGTCCGTGATAGCCACGGGAAAGTAAGGAGGATCCTTGGCCTGAGACCAACTCTCCCTTAGTCTCCACTGGAGAGACCGCAGGTGAAGACGCCCGTGAGGGACTAACTTCTCGAGTGACGACAGATGGCCGATCACGACTTGCCATTGCTGTTGCTGCCTGTTCCTGCCGAGACAGGAACCGGCCGGCTGCCTCCCTGAATTTGCTGATACGCAAGTCTGCGGGAAAGACTTGCCCTGCTACCGTGTCTATCAGCATACCCAGGTACAGTGATGCTCAAATCTCATGCGACATGACTCCATAGGATTTCGTTCAAAATTCACTAACTGGCAACCTAGCATCCTCCATATTTATCTATTATTTCAATGCGGAAACGCGATTATTGCATACAATATGGACATAATATGTTCCATAAGAGTGAAATCTATCATATATTTCAAAACTGTAAGAAAATATCACGTGTATCAAATTTCAGAAAAAACTCTTTCGAAACATTTTCAAAACTTTCGTTCACACATCGCTGAAGCATTTGACCAATATGAAGTCGTCATCAAGCATCAGTTCAAATAAATAAAAGAAACACAAAAAAATTGTCATAACATTAATAATACTTCCAAAGCCAACATAAAATTTAAAATAGACCTATTTGATTGCTTTTACACGTCAATGCTGAAAAATGTAAATATGTATATACAAAAGTAGAATGCGCCCACCGATATCAACGTGTGAGGGTAGCGTGTGTGACGTATCTATCATTAGTGTCGGTGCAACAACAACCACCCGGTGTAACATAAGTAGGTCTACACTGAGTAATGACAATGAAATTATCTTGAAAACACTTACTTTATATGTGTTAGAGGAATATTTGGATTTTCATACATAATTAATTGTTATAATTCTTAAATATTCAAAAAAATTGGCATACTAGCAAATATTCGCCTATGCAATTCTTCATTTTTCAAAGCAAAGATATTGTCCCTAGGCCTAGGTGTTAGATTTCTTTAGCTTACAATTAACAGTCACATCTCTCTATTAACAATTTCTGGCCAGAAAGCAAATGAGGTTATCAACCCATTCTTGTTGTTCAAGTTACCTTATGAAAGAATAATTACACACCAAAAGCAAGGGGGAGTTTTAAGAAAATAATATTTTAAACCAGTTGAAAAACAAGTGTTCCATACGCCTTGATATTAATACTTATGATATTTCGATTAATAGTCATCTTCTCCATATAATCAAAATCATCATCTTTTATTCCTCAAAGAACAGGTAATCTCTACAAATAGAAACATTAATAACATTACATCTCATAAGGCTTAGATTATTCTTTTAGGCCTATAAATAATTTTGCAACATATAGGCAGCTTAAACGTAGCCTTAAACTTCAACATTCAAAGAAAACTGGTTGTAATTCATATTCCTATTGTATTCGTCAAAAAACAGATAATCTTTATAAATAAATTTATTAACAACAGACTATATCTCAGAAGGCTTAGTTATTTTTTTAGGCCTATAAAACATTTTGCAACATACAGGCAGCTTCAACACAGTCGAAAGCTTCAACATTCAAAGAAGACTTGTTAAATTCATATTCCTACTTTGAAAATGTTGTTATGACTGTTGAGCTTATTAGGTCTACTGTCATAATGCAGCAGACGTAGTTATGTTGATCGGTCCGAGGAGCATGTTAAGTGTGCTTTCGTTGATGGCACCGCTAACCTTATCACACCGCACTTTGAACTTAGCAGCGTAATAAAAGAAAATCAGTTCAAATCACACAGATTACGAATTATACCAATGCATAAAAGGGATCATATTCATATAGCCATAAGGAAAATAGGGCTAGCTGTGAATTCACAAACTTTTCGACATCTATGACATTAGAAAAAAAGTATAACACTACTTGGCAACATCACCTTGCGTCTGAGAATTTGGACGATACAAAAAGAATCATGTCGCATGAGATTTGAGCACCACTGTACTTCATCTTCTGCTTGGGTTCAAGGTCGGACTTCTCGTAGTTTATCACGATCCCCAGATCGCGACAAAACTTGAGGAGCCGATCTCTGTCCTGTAGCAAACTGCGAGCGGAGCTCGCCAGGACTAGCCAATCGTCGAGATACCTCGAAGACGTATCCCGTGCGAATGGGCCCAAGCCGACACCAGAGTGAACATCGCGTGAACACCTGTGGGGCGGTTGAGAGACCGAACCAAGTGCCCTGAATTGGTACACCGTCCCGTCGAAGATGAAGCGGAGGTACTTTCTGGAGGACTGATGGATGGGTATTTGAAAATACGCGTCCTTCAGATCCACTGAAAGCATGAAATCGTTCCCCCTGATCGAGTCGAGCACTGAGCGTGCCGACTCCATCCGTGAACCGCGTCGTGCGAACGAACAAGCGGTTCAGGGGAGAGAGGTCTATCACCGGACGGGGCCGCCAGCCCCCCGATGCCTTCCTCCCACTAGGAAGGAGGCGGCTGTAAAAGCCCGGTGACTGGTCCTCCACGATTTCTACAGCTCGTTTCGCCAGCATGGTCTTGATCTCCTGCGAAGAGCGTTGTCCTTTGTTGATCCCCGGACGGATAGGTCTGTAGATGGACCAGGTTTGGAGATGAGGGGGGGCCGAGACTCGAAGGGTAGTAGATATCCCTCCCGAAGGACGTCTACTATCCAGTTCTCGGCGCTGTAGCGCTGCCAAGTCGCCCAATGGCTCGCTAGGCACTCCCCCCACTTCCGGCAGCAGGTGAGGGGGAACGCCGTCCCTAGCGTTTCCTCCTCGTTTCGACTTCTTTCCAGCACCTCCTCTGGGGAAGGAGGGCTGGGAGGAGGGCTGGTTGCGGCCTCCTCTAGCAGAAGTTGAAACAGCTGGAGTCTTCGCACGGGGTTTGGACGGTGCAACCGTCTTCGCCGCCGTGGAAGCGCTAGCCAAGCTCTTTGGTTTGGCCGCAGTTACTCGAGGTTGCCCAGAAAACCTTCGAGACTGCCTGGTGGACTAAGCGGTCACTCTCGTCAGTGCGCCGCCGTTCCACCGCAGCGTCCACCATCTCTCCAGGAAAGAGAGCTGGGGAACTCCTAAGAGGTCCATTTCGTAGCCCGAGTGCCGCTTCACGCCCGGCCCCCTTGGTCACTCGGGTAAGGACTGCGTCCCTACGTCGAAGAACCAAGTTGGCCCACAGGTTAGCAGTCTGATGGGCGAGGTAAGAGATTGCTCTTCCTCCAGACTGGCACAGTCTCCTGAAAGAGGCGTCGTCTTCGAGAGCAGAACTCCCAGAGACCGGCCGCTACTTTGGATATTGTGAGGGACCACAAATCCAACCAGGAAACTGCCTGGAATGCTGCCATAGCGGTAGATTCCAGGGCAAGTGCCTTCCTGCTGCGAGAACCATAAGTTCTCCGACAGGAGCTGCTGCAGGGACACACCTGGAGTCAGCCTCGCTAACTCCGGGTTAACAGTTTCGGCAATATCGGGTCTTCAGATGGCACGTAAAATCGCCTCTGCCGCTGTAGAGGAGGAGGAAGCAGCTTAGAGACCGTCCGGATTTCAGCGAGTCCTCCCGTCCGGAGACGAGATTCTCCACCTGATCCAGGACCGAGTCCGCAAGCTCCGATCGTGGCAACCCCATCATCATTTTGGGCTCCCTCTTGGGACCCCCAAAATGATTCGATCCGGGACGTGGCTCTGCTGGTGGTAGCGGCGATCCTTCCGCAAGTCATTATGCAGACGCATCAACTTAATGACCTCTGCGAAGTTCCTCTGTATCTCAGGCGTCACAGCGTCTTGTGGAGTAGGACCGTCCAGTCCCTCCAGCAAGAGCATATCCCTCGATACTCCTCCTTCAGAAGGAGGAAACAGCGACAGACCCCTGACGGTCGCCTCCACTACTTGCGCGTACGTTCTGGTCGGTCCTAAGACCGTGCCTGA
Source organism: Macrobrachium nipponense (assembly GCF_015104395.2). Taxonomy (NCBI): domain Eukaryota; kingdom Metazoa; phylum Arthropoda; class Malacostraca; order Decapoda; family Palaemonidae; genus Macrobrachium; species Macrobrachium nipponense. Next base: position 3,245,838 of record NC_061101.1, on the reverse strand, counting down.
GCCGCACGCGTCATAGCTGGGTCACGAGCGGCGCACCTCTCGTGATCGCTCCTTGGTACCTCGCTCCTCCCGGTATAGCCCGAGGAGGTTGAAGGTACAGGAGAGGCAGACCTGACGCTCCCCCCTCGCTCGCTGGCAGGACCAGCGTGCGTGGAGGGCTGCTGCTGATCGTCAACCCTCCGCGGTGACGGTCGAGCAGCAGGCCTAGCCTTGCCGCTCGCCTGGGGCGATTGGCTCGGCTGAGAACGTCGAGACCGATCTCTAGCGTCAGGCGAGCTGGCCGCTGGTCACCGTCTCCGCCCGGTCCCATCGGGAGCGGCGGACGGGTGACCTGCTAGGCTCCCTTTTCGCGTCGCAGACCGGCCAGCGCCTCCTCTCGCGTCGTCAAAACCGCTGGTACCAGCCGTGGCTGGTACCCGCGGCCGTGGGGACTCCTTCCTCGCCTCAACCCGTGGCCGGTCAGCGACCGTCACGTCAGCCCGAGCAGCCAGTTGATCGCTGCGAGAGCGTCCACTGGCCTGGCGAGAGTCGCGTGCACGACTCTCGCCAGTCTCCTGCTCCGCGCCGCTGTCTTGACGGCGAGCAAGCTCGGGCGTCAAAACTTTGGCTGGACGGTCCCCTCTTTGGAAGAGCGTCCACTCGGTGCTTCTCGCGAACGAGAAGCGGCCGAGACGGAACCTGGTTTAGCGGCCGAACCGCTAGCACCAGGTGAGGACGCACCAGCCGAGGCTGGTGCACCTCTGGTCCCCGTCGACTTCTTCTTTGCAGAAGAAGCGACGGGCCCCGTTCCCGAAGGAACAGGAGGACCAGCAGAAGAGCTCCCCGACTCGCCTGAGCGAGCCGGGCCCTTAGAAGATCCCGAAGGAGTCTTCTTAGGGGGGGGGAGGAGGCAGCCTTCTTCTTCTTACGGCTGTTTAGCCTTAGAAGTCGAAGGGGAAGGCGAGGCAGCAGACGAACGAAGAAGACGATGAAGACGACGACGACACCTTCTTCCTCTTCCTCTTCTTCTTCGCCAGGCTCCGCAGAACAGACGTCAGGTCTTCCATCCAGGAGGGAGCCGGGGGCAGTTGCCGAAGCAACAGGGCCCGACTGCACCGTCCGGAAAGACCTGAGCCTGTGACAGCAACACCAGCAGCAGGAACAACAGGAACAGGGTCCGGGAACAGCAGGAACGGCAGGAACACCTGAAAGGGAAAGTGCAGGCCGATCTGAAATGGAAAGAGTAGCTGGAACGGCAGCAGGTACGGCAGGCACGGCAGGTACCACGGGAGGAGAGCCAGGCGTCCTGTCGCAGTTACCGACATCCGTGGCACTGGCGGCAGGTCCAGGGGGGGGTACTCTTTGCGGCAGCGGAAGTCGGGGTCGGCAAAGGAAAAAATCCAGGTGGTGGTGGCAACCGTCCTCCTTGGCACGGCAGCAATTGGTTTTTGTCTAGCCACCGTGGGGTGGTCACGACTTATATGGTGGGGGCGTATATACCAGATGTGGTGGCATCTCATACGCTGGTGTCGTTATTGTGGTGGTAGTTGTGGTCACGCACCATGAGTGACCACAGCCAGACCCCGGCAAACCCGCTGGAGCAAACCCCTGGATGCTGGGCACTCCCTGCAGTCCCAGCGACTCCCACACCTGTCCCAAGTCGTCCTTCGCTGATGGCACACGCCTGCGGAGACAATAGTCGGGTTAGTTGGAGGGGCTTCCTCGCCCTGGGGAAGAAACACCCCCCCCGCCCCCCAGAGCGTACGGAACGACCCCGAGTACAGCTGTACGTCCGGGTAGCGGGCGCCCTCCTCCACACTCGACGGATCGAGAGAGGAAAAGGACTCCGCTACCCCCCCCCGCAGGGGAAGGCGCGAAACGTCGGGGGCTGGCCGGGGGGAGGGGCAGGAAAGAGGACGAAGTGTCCGTCACCAAAGGAGCACTGGACTTTCCGATGACTTCTTGGCCGGCCTAAGTCTCTTCCTGCCCTCGTACAGCACCCACTGCGCCTCGGACCAATTAACACAAGTTACACAAGGTTCGTTGCGGGAGCACTCTCGCCCCCGGCAACGAGTACAAACCTCATGGGGGTCCACATCAACGAATGACCTGAACCCTCCACATCTACGCCCCTCCAGCCCGGGACACACTACGGGCGACTGGAGGGCGCGGTGATCTCCATTTCTTCCAATTCACTCATTGCAAGATTAATAGAATTGTAAAAGTACTTACAGTCACTCCTGATTTATACAGAAAGAGAAGCAAATACTCAAAGTCAAAGCAAACGACAAAGCGGGCAGAGCGATGGCGAACACGTCCTTCCCACATACGGCCGAAAGCAAAAGTGATTTGTTTACCTCCCAGTCGCGCGGCGCGCGACGATCGGACAAGCAGTTAACTACCGTTCTCCCCTTGTTCGAAGCTTACGACCGTTCCAGCTGCCGCTAGCTACTTCCTATTGTTAAAGGACCGAGGGTTTGTATTACGTATCGGAACAAAATAATGTTTAAGTAATGCTAAAGGACAGTTGCGCATAAATTGTCTGCTAAGGAGGTGGATGCTTGAGAATTCTAACCTTGAAAACAGGCCAACCCTGACCTTTATTAGGATGCTGCATCCTGACCCAACCTAACCTTATATCTTCCTAACCTGACTTTTGGCATCATCCCCTAATCTGGCTAGGAAATTTTTGCTCCCCGTAGACAGCCGCCCCCAAGTAACATTGAATATCCCTGTCTCCTTACTCTGCATAGGTACTAGGGTGGGTAAATGGCCGAGCAGCGACATAGCGGCCACCTTCCCCGAAAAAGTATTAGTACTTGAATTCGCTGCCATGAGCATCAGTCAAAGAGTTTGTGGCCCATCCAGGCAGCACACAGAGACCTCTATGCTCCACTCAAAGTAGGTGTTTTCTCATAAATTACAAAATAATGGCATAATTCAAGCATTGGGTAGTTTACAGTTTACTGGGGGCAAGCTCGCAACAACCAATCCCTCTGCATAGGTTAGTTCAGTCTCGACCCAACCAACACGACCCCAGTAGGATTCTCTTAGTTAGGATAGTACATTGTCGATAACTAGAGGTTAGGAGTAAAATTTTGTCCCCTGTAACCCCTGTGGCAAGCGCACCGCATGAAAATTCCAGCTTGCCAAGAATCTTTCAAAATGCAGATAAGGCGCGAAGCACCGTTCCGCCATGCCGAAACACAGGAATGTGCAAAAAATGCCCGCTAAATTTTTAAAAATTAGTTTAGTTTTGTCGCCATTTTTATTGTGTATCCCTCCACCTACCTACTACCTAGCTATATTTTCTTGTCAGAGCTTACTGCCATCTAGCAATAGGTTATGGATAGAAAATTGGTTGAAGATAGGGTTCCCTGGGTAAACTGTAGCCGCTTTTAAGCGTCTTTTTGGGAAATCTCTGCGTTCCGAGAGAGGTGGCCGCTATGTCTCCGCTCGGCCATTTACCCTATCTCTGGGTAGTTTGTAGCTAGAATGACAGGATTACCTCCGAGGGGAAGCCAAGTCCATTGTCTCCGATGTTTAGCATTACCTGGGGAAGTCCAGAGGAGGCGAACCCCACCTCATTGGGTCAGGGCACGGCATTTTAAGTGAGGTTAGGAAGGTAAGGTCTAGTTAGCCTAGGTCACGACCTGGCATTCTAGCACAGGTTAGGTTTGTTTACGTCTGCAGTATCTGTTCCTGTCATTGTACACTCGCCCCCCTACCCCTACCCCAACTGTGCCCTAGTCTTTACCCCCTTCCCCTCATTCGTCCTACCCCGGCTACGATAGGTTATGCTAGGATGTGCTTTGCTAGCCTAAGCCGCCAAGGCTAATTCAGCCTTGCCACATTACGAAAACATTTCAAAACGTGTGTTTCCACAACATTTAACCGTAATATTACACCAAAATGAATAACAAATGAAAAAACGTTGTTACTCTACGTTATAAACACAATTTATTCGAGACCTCAACTGGGCCGTAATCCGAATGTTATTGGCCAAACAACGGAAGATATAAAGGAAATTCTCTCGAATAATTCCTCTTGACTCGTTACAGAGTAAGTATGACACACTTCAGAGTTCGTCCATCCATTCTGGAAGGTCTTGTAAATGAAACTTACGGCTGCGTGGTAACTGAGATCAAAATATATCCTCGATTTGCTAACCTGTAATCAAACGCCGAAGAACGCAATGGCGGGCCACTCGGATCTTGTTTATAGCTGGCAGGTGCGCCAACATAACGCGATTAAAAATTCGTTACTATTCAATAAATAGAATGTTTATTGATAAATCTGACACGTAAATTCCATTTATAACGTACAGTCATGTAAAATCCAACCTTTATAAATGGTTTAAGTATATTTATCTTAATTGGAGAATTGGTACACCTGCCATCGATACCTCCCCTTCAAAATGAATGGTTATTATCGCTGCACATATCAGGTTTATTATTAAAGCGGAAAAAGTATTCCAAACGCGCTGTCGAAAGTGATTGAGAGAGTCATCGATGCCTGCTGCTGTTTCATTTATATCTTTGTATATTCCATGATTCCCTCTTCCTCGTTTTCAGCATCACTTTAATTAGCTGGACAGTTTAGAGCAGATGTCCTAGCTGTTTTATGCTCTCGACAACGTTATAAAAGATACAATAAATTGTTTATTAAAGATTAGGTGTGGCTATGCAATGATAACTAGATATTTCGGATAGGGAAAAGGTGATAAGCTGCATGCTGAATTAGGGGTATATGTCCGGAAGGGAGTTAAGGAGAGAGGTCAATGGAAGAGATATGAGTTAGGGGCATATCTAATTTCTCTACTGAAGACACCGCTTCTGTTTCCGCCCCCCACCCCCTTTTTTATTTTTTTAAAGCTCGAGGACCCTAATGCCTGGGCTTGAAGGCTCTCACTATATTCAGTTGCCTTTTGTTACAGCTTGAGTCCTCCACCATGTCTCTCTTTCTGTACAGCCTTCCTCGATGCCACACATATTTCTTTTGCTGCATTATACGTATGCCCTTTCCTAGGTTTCTGGTGCTGACCACATTTTGGTGTTCGTACTTTTCAAAATAAAACCAATTAACGGTTTAGTTTCTTCACTCTAGTATGTTATGAACTTTACTCTTGGCTTCAAGATTTCTTAGATCGAGATTTATATATACTAGTGGTATTTGAACACATCCATAAACGTGCACTGTCATTACAGTAGGTTTTTCATCATATCCCTACTGACCCCCAAACAATTGCTGTCTACCCTTTTTTTATTTTTTATTCAATCTCTTTAGTCTCTTCCTACAAATTTCCTATTTTAGAAATTTGATCCATTTTTTGGCAAGAGGCATGAGTAGAAATGTCTTTATGCTCTAGTTCGGTTACTTTAGAATTATTATAAATGTTTATTTGCTTGATTTCTCAATTGTAACATTTTTTTTTTCGATACTTCTATCTTGTTCTATGGAATTAACCATTCCAGTAATGTTAAAATAATTGCTGGCCACAACAGCAACCAGGATAAACATAACTGCAGATAGCACTTACGAGATCTGTAACATTAATACAATTATAATAGTGAAAACTTCTAAAGATACTTTTGTAATGTGCAGTTATCAGTGTATAACTGGTTAGCAGGTTATTACAACAAATAACGTGTTTACTTTAATATTTTAATAGAAATCTTCCATAAAAATATGCTTGTGAAGAGATAATTACAATATTGTACTTCGTCATTATAGAAGAAATGATGTATAATATAATTCTATTATGGAAGGCTACAAAACTCAAAAGGCTGTAGTAAATAATAAAGGACATTGCTTTTTCTTTATATTTGTACACCAACCAAATAGCATTACTCTTAGTGTGGAATTACAGTTTAAAGTTTAACACTACATATCCTTAAGAAACACTTGAAAACAGAGCCATGTGTTTACAATGTGGATTCTGAGTGTTTTTGTACATGCTAAAATATAAATAAAACTATTTAACAAAAGTACACTGAATTGCACAAAATTACCAGTAAAATTAAAATTTGTACAAGCAAAGTACAGTATAGAGTACAGTACAACAATGATGACCTTTCCTGAAAATGAAAATATTTTCAAAGTGCTGAAACCTCACATATTAATTATATTCTTTTACAAAGATTTCTTCTTTGGCCTTTCCAACCACCTTCGCATCTTTTTATTGGTTGAATCCTGAATTTCATTGTCCCGGTAATAATGGGGCGCTACTTCGAGTAGCCATTTTCCATCAATTGTTACGATGTTACGCATGTACTCTTTTGTTGTTAAAACCAACTCGTGATACAAAACCCATCTTGGTAAATCTTCCACCAAACATGACTGTGGATGTAACAATACTGTTTGGCTTTTCTTGATAGTTTTATACATGCCTCCCTTACTAAACCTAGCAATGTGATAAAAATAGCCACAGGTAATAGCTTTCCTTATGTTTATAGAATCCCCTGGATTTGATGAAAGTGGCACCTCCACACGCTCCATCAAGCCTTCTAACTGGTCACGAATGTCTCTGGCTCGTTTCAGTGATCGATACTGAATGAAGTTTTCGTAGCACCATTGCGACGAGTATTCAGTTCCTGCCCACTCAATATACACATTCATCAAGGTTAAGTGGTCCCCGTCTGGGTGGAAGAAATTCTTGCGCGCAGTATCTGCATGAATGGCCTTGTCTTTTGGTCGGTAGAATATGGAACCATTCACTGAAAGCATGGCTGCAATAGTTAATATTTCTTCAACAACTTTGTACTGATCACCTGCAAGAATCATCCTTGACATCATAGGATCAACTGGAAGTTCAGCCATTTTCCTCCCAGAGGAAGTGAGCTCTCCCTTGTGGTTTAAAGCCTTCAGGCATAAAGCTGTTCCAGAGCGAGAATAAGACTTTCCGCTGGAGGGGGATCGAGATAATCAAAGTTGATGAGGTCATGGATACCTAGAGACTTCAGCTGCAAAACTACATGCCTAAATTCACTCTCTGGATTTCTGGGATGGTATTTTCATCCATCTCATTCTCAAAGGCCACTGTGTATAAAGTCTGAAACATTTTCCTGGACCAACTCTACCAGCTCTTCCTGCCCTCTGGTTAGCTGAAGCTCTAGATATTGGCACAACTATCAGGGATTCCATTCCACTTCTAGCATTAAAATAATTCTGCTTAGAATAACCGGGATCTATGACGTAAGCAATGCCATCTATCGTTAAAGATGTCTCAGCAATATTGGTAGCCAAAATTACCTTCCTTGCACCTGGAGGAGTGGGCTCAAAGATTTTTGCCTGCATTTCAGAGGGTAAATTTGCATAAATTGGTAAAATAATTAACTCTCGAATCTTAGTACCAAGTGCCCTAACTCTTTCGGTCAGTATCTCCTGACAAGCTTCAATTTCCTCCTGACCTGTTAAAAACACAAGTATATCACCTAGGTGTTGAGTTATATGGATCTGTAATACTGTTACAGCTGCAGAGTCAATGTAATTGGCTTCTGGGACTTTTTGTTGTGTAAATAAATTGGACAGGATAGCGTCTTCCAGGAATACGGAAGATGGAGCCTCATCAAAGAAGTCGGAGAATTTTGCTGAATCCAGTGTGCGCTCGAGATGAGAAGCTTCAGGTCACTGCGAAACCTTGTTATATCTTTCAAGAGACCAAACAGGATGTCAGTGTGGAGCGTCCTTTCATGAGCTTCGTCGATAATCATGACACTATAACCTTCTAAGCTAGGATCCATGAGGAATTCTCTCAGCAACATACCATCAGTCATGTACTTGATTCGTGTGCGCTCACTTGTACAGTCTTCAAACCTGATGCTGTATCCAACTTCATTACCCAAGCTTCTTCCCCATTTCCTGCGATACACGAGAGGCGACACTCATCGCAGCCACTCTCCTGGGCTGTGTGCAGCCAATTTTCTTACCGTCATCACAGAAGCCAGACTCGTATAAATATTGAGGGACCTGTGTAGTTTTACCTGGACCCTGTTTCTCTCAATCAATGATCAAAACCTGATGTTCATTAATTGCATCTAGTAAGGCTTCTCTAAAAGGGAATAAACCGGGGGGGGAGGCTTTTCCTCACTTCATCTAAAGTCATTTGTCTCTTTTGAGGTTCTGGCTCTTTGGGTTCCTCTTCATCCTCCTCTTCTGATGAAGAGCTTGATAATTCTTCTTCCTCAAGTTTCTTTTTCTTCTTGCGTTTCTTCTTACGTGTACCTTCCAGGCAGGCAGGGTTTGATGAATTCTATTTCGTCTTCCAAAACAAGATTGTATTCTTTCCCCATGCTCCTGATATTTAAACTGCTTTGTCCTTGGCACCAAAGGAGAGAGAGGTACCTCTCATTTGGTCTTCCTCCCACTTTTTTCTGCTCAAATCCATGCTTATTTTCCCTTTCATCTACCTCTACATATTGTCATCTACGCTGGCTCCTTCCTCCGGCATGACATATCGCTGTACATTTTCAGCTTCCCTAACCTTGTCATAATCTTTGGCTAGCTGAAGAACTGTCTTCTTATATTCCCTCTCTTTCTTCTCTCTCTCAGTAAGGGTTTGTTCATCAAAGAGGTACTCATCATCAATTATATTTTCTTCTAACTCTTTCAGTTTGTCATCCTTGCGCTTATCAAGATACTTCCTACGAGACTCAACTCTAAGTTTTGGCAGAATCTTCACTCGGTCCTCCTTTTCCATTTGTAGTCTTTTGGCTGCCTCTTCAAAAGCTTTCTGGTTGCCCTTTTCGCCACATTTTTAGTTCGTTCTTCATCTCGCTGGCGCAGCCTGTCCACATACTCATCTCTTTCTTGTAAATCTCGAATTCTCTTGGTTTCCTCATCTTCTTCCTCCGGAGCTCTATTTTTAATCTTTAGAGCTGGGCCCTCTCCTTCAGAATCTGAACTCTCTTTCTTCAAAGGTCTTTTCTTTGATTTTGAACTCTGTGCACTTGGGGCAGAAGCACCGGAGGTATTATCACTGCCACCTGTAATATACAGAGAGAGAATAAGTATAGAAACATCAATTGATAGGTCATCATTGACAACAGACTGAATGAAACAATTTCAAGATTAAAGATTTTGAATAGTTTTGTATGGATTTTAAACCTTTAGTAATGATTTGTATCAAATCCAGTTTGTTTCACCACAACACCCATCCTTACCAAAAACTATATGGTGAAGGAAAACTTCAGAATTATTGTTCCTCTGATAAAATTATGATACTCTACTTGCCTTTGTGTCAAAGTCACTTATTTATTTTCCTAACACTCCCTCAAATGTCCCTTTAGATAATTACACTAAGCTAACCAGTTACTCACCATCTTACAAACCCTATGCCTTCTTCAAGATTAGTCTGGAGAGCCTACAGGATGCTTAAACCTTTACATACTAGCAAGGCTTCCTGACACACAACATATATCTCTGATTTCTTGACTGTCTGGAACCAAACCTACCAAATATTATACATCTTTGATTACCTTTCCCTGAAAACCACTGTCAATCATTTTAAAATATTACATAATGCTGTATACACACTTTCTACAAAAAATCTGGAAGCATGTCATCTTTGAAGAACTACTGTAGCAAGGGATAAATTTGTTTTTTCTTCTTGTACTTCAGACTAGTTAGCTCCTTGTAATTTATCTTGAAGAGTAGTACGTATTACAGCACTATTTTTGGCAGTTCTGAATAAATTGAAAATTCAAAATTATGTCCAGTTAACCACATACCTATTTTAAGGCGGACGACTTCTTCAATCTTTTACATTAATTTACAGATCTAGCAATTCCAATTTTGATGTTACATTGCTAACTACTGGATGTCTTTTGTTTTGTTTACATCTTTAGTGATGCATGAGTAGCCTGGCATTGCCAATATTTTTGTCCTCAGACCTAGGACCAGCAGCAGAACTGGATTTCCCAGAACTGGTACAGTACTAGGTGACAGACCAGGGAGGAACAGGATTGGTATTAACACACATGCAACAGATCACCAGTCAAAATCAAAGCAAGAATGCATGTCCGAGCAAAGTGGGCTACATTACCTTTAGACTTTTTACACTTGGTCCCATACTTCTGTCACTGGAAAGATCAATGACCACACTCCTAGCCAGGAATAATTTCCACGCATACCTGACCACTCTTAAAGGAACGATATGTATGAGGACTGACATTCAATGAAGTCAAAATGTGTCCATGAATACATGCTCTCTCCCAGGCTATCTACTTTCAGGAATAAAACTTGCATTCATCATATAAACGAAAAGCACAAACCAAAAGTCCAGAAAACTCAGTAAAGTCTTCAAACAGTCAAGTGATCCACTAAGAAGCTTTCAAAAAGAGCAGGAATGGTGTAGGTATTCCTACTTTTCATCCACCTGCTGCACTTTGTTAACAAGCTTTTAACAACCAAATCTTAGAACAGGTTTTTTAGATTCAATATAGGAAAGAATTCCAAAACCCTTTAGCCAATTTAGGGAGATAATCATCAAAGTAAGCAACAGAATAAATATGCAAACTGGCTACCTGAGAGGGGAAATACTGCTCTTTTATATTCCTGACACTGAAACAATAACTTCAGTTTTCTTATCATAGCACATTCAGCTATTTGAATTATGAGAAGGACCCCCTTGAATAAAGGCTTTAAAGCTATGGTATAGTACTTAGGTTTCCAAAAGTACTTAGGAAACTAGGTCTGGTATTAAAGTTCATTCATACCTCGGTAAATACCAAAAGAATAAAGTCTTACATCAGTCACAAGCATTAACACGGTCTCTGTTCAGTCATATCAAATTTAAATACAAACATTACCTACAAACTGACGTTTAGCACTAAGTATCAGAACATAATGACTACAAGTCACATGCAGATTTCTATACAATACCTCTGACTTATCCCAGAGTTTCCCCTATGAATTTTTCAACGTCGCTGTCCACATCAATATCGTTCTGCAATTCCAACACAATATGCTTCTTGCTGGGTTGTTTTTGAGCTAGTCGCAGAAGGTACTCTGCAACAGTCGAGTCACTCATCCCCAAGACATCATGAAGCCTGTGGTTAACCCACGCTTTCAAACTGTCACTCATGGTTGTTTGTGTTCTGACTGACCTGAAAAGGTAAAAGTAAGATATAGTTTTTTATGATGATAAGAAAGCCAAAATCCCCCAACTATAAATCTTATAAAAAATAAAAAAAAGCATAAATATCTTGTTATAATCCTCCCCTCTCATTGTCAAATCATACAAAATATTACTTTGACATTTCTATTACTAAAAGTAACACTGAGAATCAACATAGAATGACATCAAATGTGAGTAGGTTCAAGTATCTTTATGAAATATCAATATATTTGCTAAATTGTCCTCAATTTTAAATACAAAATTTCAATCAGCTGCTTCACCTTTAGAACTTTATAAATTATTTCCATGTGAAAAATAATGTACTTGAATTGAAAGATAACTCTGGGACTTTTACGGTGCTTTAAGGTCCAGTGCCTGGGTTAGATTAGGTTACGGAATTTTACTTTAGGATCATCCATCCCTGTAACTTTCTATTCTATTTATTCATGCCATGAGTTCCACGCTGGACGAGTGTTTTTGCACTTGGCTGCTAATCCGGTGGTCCGAGGTTCGATTCCCGGCTTGACCAACGCGGAATCAGAGGAATTTATTTCTGGTGATAGAAAGTCATTTCTCGATATAGTGTGGTTCGGATCCCACAATAAGCTGTAGGTCTGTTGCTAGGTGACCAATTGGTTCCTAGCCACGTAAAAATATCTAATCCTTCAGGCCAGCCCTAGGAGAGCTGTTAATTAGCTCAGGTGGTACTGGTAAAACTAACATATACCCTAGTCAGCCACAGTTTTTGGTCTTTTTATTGCTGACAGTCATCATGAACTATGAATTTTTTTAATATCATGTCATGATTTATGCACTTCTTATAACTTTAGGCTCATTTTTGGTTTTCTCCCTCTCATAAACCAGCATTTCCCAGTGGGGCTTCCCACAGGGGATGGAAACACAAAAACGTATGGTTTGCTTAAAAATTAATGGTTATAAATACATAAAAAAAAAAAAGGTAAACACTGGGAAAAACATATGATTCACTTATTTTCCTTGTAGGTAACTGAATATTGGTTAAGCAGGACCTCATCTTGGCAATCTAGTTTTAGGTTAGCATGCCTTAGCCTACATAAACAACTGGCAGCATAACCCAATACGTAGTTGTATGAGTATTCCAACCCCGCTCCCTCCCCCCAATGCAAAAATCAGTTTCTCCTGTGGTCCCTCATTAGGTAATCTGTTCGATTTTGTAGGGATGTATGAAAGCATAGGTAATGCAAGTTTTGTTAAAATAGAGGAAACACCGCAGTCGATCCATCGTCATCGCGTGGCTCAGCCCGTTAGTCACTCTCGATATTTAATTGGTGAAACAAAAAATACAATTACATCTTTAAGCATACCATTCAAAAGATTAAAGTTTCGTCCACAAAATGTGAAATATGAAAGCGCCTTACGAACTAAAAGCATGTGAGCTCTTCGTTAAAAATATGTTTTTCAAGGCAGTTTTGAAATCCAATATGGCGGCAACCGCGTGACTTGCCGTTCATAACCACAGACAATCCACCATCGTTCCCAGCCTTCCCAGCACTCATTTGAACAATGTTAGCTTATATATATAATGTTTATTGATCTTACTCAAGATTGTGGATGTAATCAGCACAATAAAACAACTTTTGTTGCTATATTAGTGAAAATATGAAACTTTTTATTCCCGGGGTGTGGTTTGAACTGAAATTCATTTTTACCTTATAATCGGTGGTTTTATATTCTCACTGCCATCACAACTGAAACTCCACAGTCCTTATTTAATTGTAATTACGTATACACATTTTGTCTTAATTCACTCCAAATTGCACTTGAACCACGCTGCGGTTCCTGGTTCCTAAGTGCTCACTCCACCAACACCAGTTATGGGGCAGCACAAGAGTACACAGTTTATGAGGTGCAAAGCTTTATTCCCTTAATTGTTTACTTTACTCATTATTTAGTTCAACTTTACTTTGTTTACATTTACTTTTCGTTTTGTTACTTCAAAATGTTTATTTCATTCGTGTCTATTATCCCTTTTTGGCAACCAATTAATCCCAAAAAATTACAGATATTTCCAAAGTACTTATGCAGACGACGGCAAAATGACTCATTGTTGGTATCTATGGAGCTTCACACATACGCCGATGCATTTACAAACTGTTTCCATGAATTCTAGTTGTCATAGTAATGCAGTAATGATAAAATTGCTCTAATATGTATAGGGTAAAACACAGCGTGGACTGGCCAACTCACCGACTACCACAGCCAGGCCACCCTGGACCAAAAAAAAAGTACTTTTAACGCGTCCTGACACCGGAGATGTTCATCAGTCACGAGTAGTTGTTGGTGAGAGAAGGAGCTAAAGACCTCTACTCTCCTTTTGAAGTAAGTATTTTCTCCAAAGTTAGAAATTAAGGCCATATTTTAAGATTTAAGCAGAGGGTAATGAAAAGGGTAGCCAACGCAGTGCCCATACCACCACCGCTTTCAAAATTTTTGCTTACACTTGGAATATTTAGAAGATTGATGCCATGTCGATGTTTGCGGAGTTGCTTGTGTCAATAAATTTCCCATTTCCTGTGCTAAATCCACACACCACTTGTACCCGTAGACGCTGGGGCACTTTCATCACAACAATCGTACAGCTGACCTCTAACCATAGCTACTTACCGAAGGGGACTACGGCATTCTTTGCGGCGTTTTGCACTCTTCCGTTGTTTATCAGTGTTGTCAATTGGTATGTGTTTACCCTCCAAACTGGGTATGAGACTTACACAAAACCGGGGAAATAAGTGAATTAGCATATCTATTTGTAGTATATATACATATTACAGCAATTTTATCATTACGCATTACTATGACAACTAGAATTAGGGGTTAACAGTTTGTAAATGCATTGGCATATGTGTGACACTCCACTAGATTGTCAACGATGAGTCATTTTTTTTTCCTAGCGTCGTCTGCTCGTAATTATACATCTGAAATATTTGTAATTTTTCTGGGTTAATTTGGGTTGCAAAAAATGATATTGTTATGATACAATAAAGTTTGTTCATACTTACCTGGCAGATATATATAGCTGTATTCTCCGAAGTCTGACAGAATTTCAAAACTCCCGGCAAACGCCAGTGGTCGGCCAGGTGGTTAGTACCCATTCCCGCCGCTGGGAGGCGGGTGTCAGGAACCATTCCCATTTTCTATTCAGAGTTTTTTAATGTCACTGTCCCCGAGGGGAGGCTGGGCATGGTACTTGATTATATATATCTGCCAGGTAAGTATGAACAAACTTTATTGTATCATAACAATATCATTTGTTCATGACACTTACCTGTCAGATATATATATAGCTGAATCCCACCATTGGAGGTGGGGAGGGACAGAATAAAGGTTTTGGGAAACATTTCACATGCAGATGATAGACATCTTGGTTCCTTACCTGTTAGCATAGCTGACTTCGTGATTACTGTCACCCAAGTCTGCTTTTGCTTTACTAGAGTCTCCAGCAAGGACGTGACCTGTATAGCTGGTGAGATCTAGATGATCTGACAACGGGGGCGTGACCACAATGTGTCTAGACCATATTGACCATACTTTAAGGGCAGCGAAGCAAAGAAAAAACCACCACCTGACCTAGCCTAGCAAAGTTAGTCCCCGAAACTTTAAGGCTAAAATAAAGGGAAGTCCGCCTCTAGCGGTCGACCCTACAACCAAAAAACCAACAACCATAAAACAAAAGCACACCTATCCATTTTCTAAAGGATAGGATTCGTGCCGCTTCCCGTACCCAAAAACTGAATCTGATGATATGTATGGTCCAAGCGAAAAGCAGATTCTCATATGTCACTTTCACATCCCTGAGGTAGTGTGAAGCGAACACAGAGTTTGCTTCGCCAAAATGTGGTGCTCACAATGTCACTGAGTGCCATATTCTTCTGAAATGCCATCGAAGTTGCGACAGCTCTAACTTCATGAGCATTGACTTTCAAAATTGTCAGATCACTATCTGGGCAGGACGAATGGGCCTCCCTGATGGTTTTTGGCTCTCAAGAAGAACGCTAAGGTGTTCTTAGACATTGGTAAATATGTTATTGTTAGTATACAATAAGGTTTTGTACATACTTACCTGGCAGATATATACTTAGCTTTACGTCTCTGACGTCACGACAGAATTCAAACTCGCGGCACACGACGACAGGTAGGTCAGGTGATCCACCCTACCCGCCACTGGGTGGTGGCGGCTTGTAAGAACCAATCTCCCTTTCCAGCTAGAATTTTTCCTTCCACCTGTCTCCTGAGGGGAGGCTGGGCGGGCCATCAATCGTATATATCTGCCAGGTAAGTATGTACAAAACCTTATTGTATACTAACAATAACATTTTTGTACATGAACTTTCCTGTCAGATATATACTTAGCTGATTGACACCCTTGGTGGAGGGAAAGAGACAGCAATATAAATATGGAAAAAAGGGGAAAACAACACTAGTGGTAGGATGTAAAATACCAACCTTGGTTCTTACCTGTTTAGCAGAAGACTTCGTAGTTACTGTCTATGAGTCTGCGTTGCCTGAAGAGCTTCAGCGAGGGCGTGACCTACAGCTGACAGACTCTTTGGGTCTATCAAAGGGATTTGGTTATCCCCGCTTACTTGATAGAATCCGAGCAGGATCTGTCAACGGGGATTCGCCCACTTATATGACAGAACCTAAACCACTATCATTGCAAGGAGCTCAAACATAAACCGATCACCTAACCAATCTAATCATTGTTAGACCTACGAAATGAAAGACATGCCTACCCGCATGTTCTTTCAAACAACCAAAAACTTACAACCTAACAAGGGGGAAAATATATACTACAAAGGATATGTCTCAGCTCCCTGCCCCAGCACCGAATCCGCCGATACGTACGGGCCTAACGCGAAGCACTTTTCATACGTTAATAATTTTTGACGTCTCTCAGATAGTGGTTTGCGAAGACTGAGTTGCAAACGCCAGAATGTTGCCTTCATAATATTACTCAGGGATATGTTTTTGTTGAAAGTCAATGACGTAGCAATAGCTCTTACCTCATGAGCTTTGACCTTAAGAACTTTGAATTGACTTTCATCACATATCGCATGTGCTTCTTTCACCAGGCTTCTGATAAAGAAAGAAAGCGCATTCTTCGAAAGAGTCCTCCTTGGATCTCTTACAGAGCACCAAAGGTTGACATCATTGCCCTTAAGTTTTTTTTCTTTTTCTGCAGATAAAACTTTAAACTTCGTACTGGGCAAAGTGCCTCTCTGCTTCCTCGCCTACTAATGCAGACAAGCCTTGGACTGCAAAGTTCCTAGGCCAAGGATTTGAGGGGTTCTCGTTCTTAGCCAAGAACGAAGGTAGGAATGAACAGATAGCTGCATCTCCTCTGAATCCCACATTTCCTTCTAATGCATGGAGTTCACTAACCCTCTTTGCGGAAGCCAATGCCATGAGAAAAAGTGTCTTCCTCGTGAGGTCTCTAAACGAGGCAGACTGAGGCGGTTCGAACTAGGGGACCTCAGGAAACGTAGCACTACATCCAGATTCCAACTCGGATCTCTGGCGAAACCTTTTTGGATGTTTCAAAAAGATCTTATTAGATCATGAAGGTCCTTGTACTTCTGAAATGTGTTTAAGTTTCTGTGCCTAAACACTGCAGACAGCATGCTACGATAACCTTTAATGGTTGATACCGCCAGTCCACTTTTCTCCCTAAGGAAAAGTAAGAAGTCTGCTATTTGGGTTACAGAGGTACTGGAAGAGGAAAAGTGATGGTTCCTACACCATCGTCGAAAGACGTCCCACTTCGATTGGTAGACTCTAAGGGTAGAAGGCCTTCTTGCTGCTGCGATAGCCGTTGCAACTCTTGCAGAAAACCCTCTCGTTCTGACCAAACTTTTGACAGTCTGAAGCCAGTCAGATCTAGAGCGGGAGGTTTTTGTGATACCTGTCTAAGTAGTGGGGTTGTCTGAGCAGATCGATCCTCTGTGGTAATGTTCTCGGAAGGTCTACTAACCATTCCAATACCTCTCTGAACCAATACTTGTGCGGCCCAGAACGGGGCTACCAGCGGTCATCCTTGCTGCCTTCCGATCTGCAAATTTTTCTTGAGTCTCTTCTCCCAGTATCTTGAATGGAGGAAAAGCATAGACATGTCTAGACCCTTCCAATCTAGGAGAAAAGCGTCTATCGACACTGCCCTCGGGTCCGATATCGGAGAGCAGTAGTTGCTATCCTCGCATTCTTGGCTGTGGCGAAGAGGTCTATATGAGGCCTGCCCCAAAGCTTCCACAGGTCCTGGCAAACATCCTCGTGAAGAGTCCACTCTGCAGGCAGGACTTGATCTTTCCTGCTTAGGAGGTCTGCTCTGACGTTCTTTTCTCCCTATACTAACTGGTAAGGAGACAAATCTTCCTTTCCTCTGCCCACAGCATATTCCAGGTGCCTGACACTTTCTCTTGAAGCCGAGCGTTGCTCCCCAACCTGTTTTCCGACGCGTCAGGAATACAACACTTGGTTGGGGTGGGGGGTTCGGAATGTGAAGGGACATCCCTTCTGCAAACCTGAGAGGGTTGGCCCACAGAGAGAGGTCCTTCTTGATTTCTCTTGAGATCTCGAAGGAGAACTCTAGGTTTTGCGAACGACACCTCCAGTTTCGATGTAGAAAGAACTGGAGAGGTCTGAGGTGCAACCTTCCTAGAGAAAAGGAATTGCTCCAACCGAGGATAGTGTCCCCAACAAAACTCATCCACTCCCTCGCTGTGCATACGTCTTTCTCTAGGAAGGCTTTGACTTTCTCTGACCCTCGGGCTATCCTTTCTGGAGACGGAAAAGCCCGAAAATCCAGAGAAGCCATCCGAATCCCCAGATAGATACGATCTTGACTGGGGATCAACTGAGACTTTTGAAAGTTCACCAAAAGTCCCAGAGAACTTGCCATGAAAAGAGTCTTTTGTAGGTCCTCCAAACATCTTTTCTGTGACTTGGCTCTGATTAGCCAGTCGTCCAAGTAAAGGGACACCCTGACTCCCTCCAAGTGTAGCCATCTTGCTACATTTTTCATTAGGCCTGTGAAGACCTGAGGGGCTGTTGAAAGGCCGAAACACAAGGCCCTGAACTGGAATATCCTCCTCCCATCATGAACCTGAGGTATTTCCTTGAAGAAGGATGGATAGGCACATGGAAGTAAGCGTCCTGAAGATCTAGGGACACCATCCAATCCCCTGGACGAAGGGCCGCCAACACTGAGGATGTCGTCTCCATGGCGAACTTCCTCTTTTCTACAAAGAAATTCAGGGCGCTTACATCCAGAACCGGTCTCCATCCTCCTGAGGCTTTTGGAACTAGAAAAAGGCGGTTGTAAAAGCCCGCTGAGCATGGGTCGCTCACTAGCTCTATAGCCTCTTTCTCGAACATTTGTTCCACTGCCTGTGTTAAAGCGAGGCTCATGATGGGATCCCTGTACCTGGCCACCAACTCCCTCGGAGTCGTCGTCAACGGTGGTCTTTCCGTAAAGGGAATCAGGTATCCTTTCCGGATAATCGAGAGGGACCAGTTGTCCGCTCCTCTCTTTGCCCCAGGCTTCCGAGAATCTTAGAAGCCTGGCACCTACTGATGTCTGGAGGACTACTTCCTACTTCTTAGCTCTGGAAGAGCGTGAGAAGGATCTACCTCTCTTGAATGGTCTATTACCTCTAGAGGTAGAGGCTCTAGAAGGAGGGCCCCCTCGAAAGGGCTCCTGTCTAGCTGGAGTCTCCTTCTTCGTCTTCGTCTGGAAGGAGGTCCTAGGCTTCCGTGCCGACTGAGCGAGCATGTCCTGAGTCGCCTTCGCAGAGATAGATCCTGAGATGTGGACCTTGGTTCTTCTCGGGAAGAGAAGAGGCGAGAGCTGCGAATACAGAAGCGAGGCTCTTTGGGCAGTGCGAGACGGACTTTGTCAAAAAATCAAAAAGAGTAAATAAGGACTGATCTCTTCTTAGGACCCCTGCTCCAAACAGGGAGGCTACTTCGCTCGATCCATCTCTAACTGCCTTATCAATTGCACGTTAGAACACTGTTGAGATCTTCTGGCGAAATAGAATCCGGTTTCTGAGTCTTTTTAGCCAAGACCCCCAAGACCAGTCAAGGAAGTTGAAGACTTCCAAGACTCTGAACATTCCCTTCAACAGGTGGTCGAGCTCGTTCATAGCCCAGGTAGTCTTAGCAGACAAAAGAGCCGAGCGTCGTGCTGCTCCACCAGTGAAGAGAGTCCGCGTCTGCAGATGACGGAAGACCCAGGCCTAGGGGTTCTCCAGACTCGTACCAAAAACCTAGTCTGCCCGTAAGCTTGGAAGGTGGGAAAGAAAACACAGTCTTCCCTTTCTCCTCCTTAGAAAGCAGCCAATCACCAAACCCTCTCAAAGCCTTCTTCCATTGAGATGGTTGGCTTCATCCTCACACCAAGAGGAAACTTTCGTCTTCTTAGAAGTCGAGCAATACAGAGAGGAGACGGAGGAGCGACGGGAGTAAGGGAGTCTCCAAACTCTTGAAGAAGGAGATCTGTAAGGATCTTATAGGACGAAACTGAAGAGTCCTTCACTAAATCCTCTTCTGAAGGTTCCACTTCATCCACTGAAGAACCCTCTGCTTCTTTACGAGAGCAGTTGGACTTCTCTAAAGAAGTGCGTCTGTCTAGGGAGTGTCTGGCAGCAGTCTGGCGCCTAACAGGGGAAGCCAAAGCTTCTGGAGAGCTCCTCTCGAATGAGTCCTTCCTACTCTGATGAGTGCGTCCTCTTTGGTCCTTAAGTTCTACTCTAGAATCCCGGGAGTCCAAAGGGGAGCGTCTGCTAGGAGAGGAGAGCCTACTATGTTGCAAGGCGCTTAACAGGATCCATGCGCCTGTCCAAAGGAGAGCGTGCTGCCTGGCGAACTGCGCCTACAATGAGGCGAAAGCCTACTAGGCTCTTGGCGCCTATTACAGGAGAGCGAAGCCCTGGAGAAGATCGCCTACTAGGAGACCGGCGTCTACCATGCTCCACAAACTTAGATCTAGACTCGTGGGTCTCTGCAAAAGGTAGTCTCCCAGAGACATATCTTTCAGGCTCTACACGCCTGTCCTGAACAGAGCGGCTAATAGGAAGAGCCGCGCCTATCAGGAGAAAAGCGCCTATCTTCCGCACCGCGCTTGGGAGCGGGAGAGCGTCTACTTGGGGAGTAGCGCCTACCAGGCTCTAGGCGCCTAACAAAAGGCGAGATTCTGTCTCTTGAACGAATCCATGAAAGAGGAGGCTCTCTTATCCGGAGATTGAAGGATCTTCGGAAAGGAGCGAGAAGACGAAGCTGTACGCTTGTCTTTAGACGAGCGCCTACTAGGCGCTAGATCCCTTTCTATTGGAGAAATGAAGTCACCAGGAGAAACGCTTCTTGGGCGATTGTCGCCTGGAAGACGACAAGCGTCTGCCGAGGGAAAGAGCGCCTCCTTCCATCCGCTGATACAAGAGAGAGAGCCGACTCTGACTGAGAAGTAACACAGGCGAAGAATCCTAGACTTCTTGACGGGGAGAGAGACGTCTTTCTTACGACGCGTTCCTCCACCAAGGAGCCCGCCAGCGCCGAAATCTGAGCTTGCAGCCCCGCAAGAATCCGAGCTGGAGATCTTGCAAAATCCTCCACAGGCGAAGAGGCTCGAAGCCTACTATGAGCGAGAACTCCTGCTCCGTCCTGGGTTTCTTGATATCCACTTCCGGCTCTTCTGGAAAAACTTCCGGGCTGGAAGGAAAGGCGCAAGGAGCCTTCCAGGCTCTCTTCAGGGCGGTCGCGAAGAATCCGAGGCGCTCCATCCCTCTTCTAGGCGAAGGTGAGGAAGAAGAAGAGAAGCATTGGCGCAATACCTCCTTCTTCGCGCGAACAAGGGCAGCCTGGGTACGAACATCAGGATCTACCGAGGGGACGCCTGATCGGTGGGAGTTCTCCCTAACCTTCCTGCGGCTGTTGACTTTCCTCCTCCACTGGGACTGGGAGTCTGGAAGAGGTCTAGGCCTGGAGCATTAAGGAGCCGATCAAACGCACCCTCCACTGCACTGGGGTCACTGCACAATTCACCTTCACTACTCTTACCTTGCAACGAACGAATCTTCTTTTCCATGCTAAGGATCGTGGCTCTCATGGTTGCCACTTCCGTAGTCGTACTTTAGGTTACCATGGCAGGGCGCAGGACTGAAACTGGAAGAAGGTTCTAATGCTACAACAGGATTGTCTACTTCTACCTCGCTAATACGAGACTTACTAGAACTTCTAGACAAAGACTCTTCTCACCCTGTCTTTCTCCAACTTCCTCAAGTAGGAAGAAAGAGCCTTCCATTCACCCTCATCCAACTTCTCACACTCATTACACGGGTTAACAAAAGAACATTCTTTCCCTCTACATTTAAAGCAAACTGTGTGAGGATCTACCGTAGTTTTCGGTAGCCTCACCTTGCATCATCCATAGAGCACACCCTAAACATAGAAGATTTCTTAACCTCTACATCAGACATCTTGAAATCAAAGAAAAATCCAAATCAATATCCAAAAAACAATCCACAAGTGCGTATGCCAAGCCAACAAGATCAGGTACTTCACCGAAAGTCAGTCCAAATAAATCACGGCAACGAGAATCGAATAAAGCTGTCAGGAGGTAACAACCACAGGTGTAGTCGTCACCGGCGACAGAAAAATTCTGGCTGGAAAGGGAGATTGGTTCTTACAGCCGCCACCCAGCGGCGGGTAGGGTGGATCACCTGACCTACCTGTCGCGTGTGCCGCGAGTTTTGAATTCTGTCGTGACGTCAGAGACGTAAAGCTAAGTATATATCTGACAGGAAAGTTCATGTACAAAACAGGTCTTTTCACAGAACACCAAAGATTGTCCGATTGACCTCTAATTTGTTTTGTTCTATCCAGATAGAATTTTAGAGCTCTGACAGGGCACAGGACTCTTTCTGGTTCCCGACCAACACGATCCCTGCTAATCCCTTGATATCAAAGTTCTTGGGCCAGGATTGGAAGGATTTTCGTTTTTAGCTAAAAAGGAAGGACTCAAGGAAACAGACTGCATGTGTCCCCTAAATCCAACATTTTTGCTAATTGCTTGAATCTCACTCACCCTCTTCGCAGTGGCTAGGGTGGTTAGAAAGAGGGCCTTCTTCGTTAAATCTTTCAGCGAAGCCTCGTGCAAAGGTTCAAAAGGACTCACCATTAAAAATTTTAGAACTATGTCTAAATTCCACGAAGGTGTCTTAACCTGTGGAACTTTTGATGTTTCGAAGGATCTCAAAAGATCATGAAGATCCCTATCATTCGTCAAATCTAGGCCTCTATTACGGAAGGCTGTTGACAGCATACTCTTGTATCCTCTAATTGTTGATACTGCAAGCTTGTCTACATTCCTTAGATGGAACAGGAAATCGGCGTTGGCTCACAGAGGTCTTGGAGGAGGAAATGCCCTCTTTCCTACACCATCTTCTAAAAAACAGCCCACTTAGACTGGTAGACAGATTGAGAGGAAGCTCATTCTCGCGGTGGCGATAGCTTTTGCCACCGCCCCTGAAAACCCTCTCGCTCTTGCCAGTTTTCTTGATAGTCTGAATGCAGTCAGACTCAGAGCGAACGGGTTTGGTGATATCTCTCGAAGTGGGGCTGTTTGAGAAGATCGGCTCTTACTGATAGGATTCTTGGAAAGTCCACTAGTAGGGAAATGACCTCTGTTGAACCAATCGCTTGCTGGCCAGAATGGTGGCGACCAATGTCATCCTTGTTCCTTCCGACGCTGCTAACTATTCCTTGTTACTTCTCCCAGAAGTTTGAACGGGGGAAAGGCGTATACATCCATCCCCGTCCAGTCCCAAAGCATTGCGTCTATACTGCTACTGCTTCCGGGTCGATGATCGTAAGAACAGTAAAGGGGCAGTCTCTTCGTTTTCGAAGGGTGGCAAGAGGTCCACTAATGGTCGTACCCACCATAGTTTCCATAACTGTTGGCATAACCTCTATGTGCAGAGGTCCATTCTGTTGAAATCAATTGATTTCGACGGCTTAAAATGTCTGCTCTGACGTTCTGGACTCCTGAAACAAATCTTGTCAGGAGAGTTATGTTCCTCTCTTCTGACCATAACAGGATTTCTCTCGCTATCTTGTAGAGAGAACGAGAGTGTGTCCCCCCATGTTTCTTGATATAAGAAAGGGCCGTGATGCTGTCCGCGTTGATCTGAACAACTCGGCCTATGACTCGTTCTTGAAAGGCTAGAATGCTAAGCGAATTGCCTCCAACTCCTTGAGGTTGATGTGCCAAGGCTTCTGTTCCAATTTTCTGCTAGGAAAAACTGTAGGGGCCTGAGATGTAGCCTCCCTAGAGAAACAAAACTTCTCCAGCGAAGAAAGAAATGGTCCCCAGCGACTCATCCATTCCTTCGCCGAGCATGTTTCCTTCTCCAAGAAGGCTGACACTTTTTCTAAGCCTTTCCGCTGACATTCTAGCGACGGAAAAGCCCGAAAAGCCACTTGAATCCATCTGAATCCCCAGATAACACGATGGACTGTGTTGGGGGTCAGATGGGACTTTTCGTAATTGATCAGGAGGCCTAAAGATTTCGCCAACAGTAACGTAGTCTGAAGGCCTCCCCAGACACCTTGCTCTCGATGACGACCTTATGAGCCAGTCGTCCAGGTAAAGGGAGACTCGTATCTTCGAGAGGTGAAGCCACTTTGCCACGTTCCGCATGAGAAAAGTGAAAATCATGGGAGCTGTGCTCAGTCCGAAGCATAGATCTCTGAACTGGAAGACGTGTCCTCTTAAAATGAACCTGAGAAACTTCCTGGAACTAGGGATGGATGGGGACATGGAAGTAAGCGTCTTGGAGATCTAATGACACCATCCAATCCCCTGGTCTCAAGGCCCCCAGGACCGATTGCGATGTTTCCATTTTGAAGCTTTCTTTCTTCACGAAAAGGTTCAGACTGCTGACATATAGGACAGGCCTCCATCCCCCAGACTGCTTCGGAACCAGGAATAACCTGTTGTAGAAGCCTGGGGAATCTGTCAAGAGCACGTCGTTCTACGGCTCTTTTCTCGATCATCTGATCTAATAAATCGGAGTAGAATCTGTTGCTTCTGCGGCTGATAAGATGGTGACAGGTCTATAGGCTCATGCTCAACGGAGGCATGGAGAGAAAGGGAATTTTGTATCCCTTCTCTATAATCTTGAGGGACCAGGTCCGTCCTTGCTCCTGCTCTCCAAGCCTCTGCGAAGAGAGAAAGTCTCCCTCCCACCGGTGCCTGAAGGCAAGTTGTCACTTCTTTCCCCTTTGCTTTGCGGGGGCTTCTGCCTCTAGCAAAGCCCCCTTCCTCGTGTAGAAGCTCTTGAGGTGCTCTGCCACGAAAGGGCTTAAAATTCTTCTTTGGTGTTACTTGTGCTTACTCGAGAAAAGGATTGCGCCGCAGGAAGTTTAGATGTTGAGACGCAAATCCTGTGTCGCTTTCTCTTTCAGGTTCACAGATAAATCCCTTTACCGATATTTTTCAGGAAAAGATGGGAAGAAAAGGGGGCGAATAATAACTCTGCTTCAGCGTAGGAGAAACTGATTTAGCAGTAAAACTGCAGAAAAGCACTCGTTTCTTTAATATTCCCGTAGTAAAGTGGGCAGCTAACTCATCTGAGCCATCCCTTACCGCTTTATCCATACATGACAGGACGCTCGATAATTCTTCTAGTGACACTGATTCTGGGCTCTTAGCTTGCAGACCTAAAGCTCCTAAGCACCAGTCTAGGAAGTTAAATACTTCCAACGTCCTGTACTGTCCTTTTAGATGGTGATCTATTTCAGGCATAGTCCATGAAACCTTAGCCGAGGACAGTAAGATCTCCTCGTGCTTGCGACCAGGTTTGAGAAGTACCTTGCGCAGACGAAGGAAGTCTCAACCCTGTTTCTTCTCCGGTCTCATACCATATACCGGCTCTCCCGTTTAGCTTAGCTGGAGGAAGCACAAAGGACGTCTTTTCCTTTCGTCTTCCTTGATTCCATCCAATCCATTCATCCTCTTCAACGCTCTTTTAGTAGAAAGCGAAGAAGCCATCCTAACAAAACACGGAGTTTTTCTCGTCTTGGATGAGGATAGTTGCGATGGCGGTGAGAGAGGAACTGGTGCTTGGAATTTTTCCGAAAACAATTCCTTCAGTAAGCACGTTAACGTGCTATAATCCGTAGATGCTTCTGAAGGCTCTTCCTCTTCTGCAGGATGCGTATCGTTAGAAGACTCTTCTTGATCTTGACGGTCCGAAGTTTCTTTAGCTAAACAGGAAGCGCTTCTCCTTTGAGGCTCTGTTCGTAAGGGGGAGCTTCTATCCGCTGAAGGAATAGACGAGACATGCGCGAATGATCCGCTGTTGTCCCTTGAAAACTTAAGACTCTCTTGTAAAGCTTGTCTTTCGAAGTCATTAGAGGCAAAGGTTCTTCAAAGCCTCTTTTGCGGGATTCTGTCGAGCTCCTCTCAGTTGAGTACGTTTATCTTTCTGAGAATCCCGATTAGTCGGGCGTCTATCGTCATCGCGAGCGCCCTTGCTAAGGGAGCGAGACTTAGGACTCGCAGGAAGCGCGCATCTGTCCATGAAAGCTTTCGGATCCCGCTGGACTCTAACGTCTATAAGACGTTTATCCATCAAAGAGGCGTCCTCAAAAGCGTCCTGAAGCGGGACATGCTCTAATGGACGTCAGCGTCTTTAAAAAAAACTTCGCTTAGAACGCTTAACGTTGTCTTTGGGCGTCCTCTCGAGCGTCCTGGTGAGTCTTACGATCTCTTTTCAAGCATTGTCTGCGAGTTCTCATATTCTAAAAGCACGGAGCCTTCCCGTCGATATTTAATACAGTACTTCTCTCTCTTGAGGGTAAGATCCGACACATAATCTAAACATTGCTCTCTTTGACTTTTAGAGCCTTCTCGAACGCCCTGATACTTCTGGGCGTTGGTAGGCTCTCTCATGATAGCACAGCGTCGAGTTGATGCAGAAGTCCGGCGGCGAACGTCGGTACGAGGTTCTCTTGATCGTTCTCAACCTCCTGACAAAAGCGAGGGCCGCCTGTGCGACACATAACGCTTCTGTCTGCATCCCCACTTCTGGAAACTCTCTCTCCAGAAATACTTGCGTGTTCTCGGTCGAGTCTGAAGAATCCAGAAAGAGGACGACGAAGGGGAGGGGGCTAAGGAACGAGGCGAAGCTGACAAGGGTTGTTTCGATCTTTTAACAGGAAGCCAAAGATCCTTTCTACGTCTTTGGGGCTCCTCTTCTCCCCTTGCGAAGAAAGCCGACAATCGTTGACGCAATTGCATTATACGAGTTTCATTAGATGGTGAAGCTCCACGTTCAGGAGGACTAATCATATGTGAAGAAGGGCGAATTGAAGCCCTCTTCTTCCTTTGAACTCTAAGATGATGATAGTTCTCAAAGCGTCCTCATCAGAAGACGTCCTGCATCTCTTCTTAGGCATCAAGTCTTCGAAGTGTTCGGGTGATGATGAAAGAAGAAACAGGATGAGAAGTAGGACGTGAAGCGTCCCCTTCCTTAAAACCTCTCCTAAGAGGACGAGAAAGACGCTGGCCGCCTGTGCGGCAACCTAGTGTCAATCTCGTTCTCCTCGTGAGAGGCCCTCTGAGAGCTCCATCCCTGGTAAGGAGAGGACGCCTCAGAGGACGAAAAGCACTCCTTCAATATCCGTGCTCGTTCACACGCTTCAGCAGCCTGGAAGCTCCACAGGTATCTGCTGAAGGGACGCCAGACCGGTGGAATTTCCCGTAGCCCTCCTTTGGTTTTCGACATGTCCATTCCCTGAGTCCTGGGAGTCCGACAGAGGTCTATTCCTAAAGGCACTATGGGACTGATCTGACGCCCCCTCCACTACACTAGGGGCACTAATGTTTTCCACTACACTTCACTGTGGTCTTCAATGCACTCACTTTCGATTCTAGTGCACGAATTGACTCCATGATGGAAGAAAGGGCAATACCTTCTGAAGCAATAACTTCATTGCCCGAAGGCAAAATACACAGGGTTAGATGTAACAACCTCTACAGGAAGGTTAGAATGCGAATTACTACCCTTACTTTTCACAGAAGCACTTCTGGAGGAAGATCTTCTGATTCTATCCCTTTCAAGCTTACGAACATACGAATCATAAGTCTTCCATTCATTTTCAGTCAACCTTTCACACTCTTTACACCTATCATTCATCAAACAAATATGATCTCTACATTTCGTGCATACTGTATGAGGATCCACCGAAGCTTTCGGTAGCCTACCTTACACTCTAGCATGGTACACACTCTAAAACTAGTTGAAGAAGATCCACGACATATTAGAGAAACCCAAAACCAAATCCAATGAAAAACCACAATCGCGTATGCCAATCCACCGAGCAAGTTTCAAAAACCAAGAGACAATCAAATACTCAAGTGAACAAAGAGTTTATCCAAAATAAACCTAGGCGGAGGTCTGTAAACAGTTTTTTGTTTACCGACCACGGCGACAGAGAAAAATCTGAATAGAAAATGGGAATGGTTCCTGACACCTGCCTCCCAGCGGCAGGAATGGTACTAACCACCTGGCCGACCACTGCGTTTGCCGGGAGTTTTGAAATTCTGTCGGACTTCTGAGAATACAGCTATATATATATCGACAGGTAAGTGTCATGAACAAAAAGGAAATAATAAGACATGAATAAATAAACATTTTGAAGTAAAGTTAAACTAAATAATGAGTAAAGTAAACAATTAAGGGAATAAAGCTTTGCACCCATAATCAGTGTTGTCGTCTGCTGCTCGTACCTGTGTTTGCGGAGTGAGTACTTAGGAACCAGGAACAGCAACATGGTTCAAGTGCAATGTGGAGTGATTAAGACCAAAATGGGTATAATTACAATCAAATAAGCACTGTGGAGTTTTAGTTGTGATGGCAGTAAGGATAAAACCACCGATTACAAGGGGTAAAAGTGAATTCAGTTCAAACCATGACCCCGGGAATAAAAAGTTTCATACTTTCACTAATATAGAAAACAAAACAAAATGTTGTTTGTATTGTGTGATTAACAACTGCAATCTTGAGTAAAATCAATAAATGTTACATATTGGTACGCTAACATTGTTCAAATGAGTGCTGGGAAGGTCTGGGAAAGATGGAGGATGTCCATGGTTAGACCGGCCAGCCTCACAATTGCTGCCATATTGGATTTCAAAACTGCCTTGAAAACATATTTTACAAGAGCGTCACATATTTACTTTAGTTCGTATGGGGCTTTCATATTTCACATTATGGCAAACCTTCAATCTTTTGAATGGTATGCTTAAAGTTGTAATTGTATTCTTGTTTCACCAATTAAATATAGAGTGAATAAGGCCTCGCCAGCGTGATGACGATGGATCGTCCGTGATTGTTTACCCTATATACTACAAACACATACGCTAATTTAACTTTACTTATTTTCCCCCCAGTTTTTTTGTGTAAGTCTTATATCCAGTTTGGAGGGTAAACACATACCAATTGGCAACACTGATAAACAATTGAAGAGCGCGAAGAATGCTGGAGGTACCGTTCACAAGCAAAACTGTTGATATTTGAGTCAGGAATCTTTAACTTTTTCAAAAATGATATTTTCAAATGGTAATTCTACAGAATAGCTCCGCACGGACTGCAAGGAACGTAACCGCGGAAACGACATCCACTAGGGATTGGGGCGTCCAATGTATTTCGCCGCGTTTAGTACTGGCCACTGGGGGTTAATTACAGTCATCCAAATAAGTATTACTTAAAATTTTTGTTCAGGAGGTAAAACTGCATAGAAAAACCACCACGGATTAGTACCCTAGATCTACCTTTCAAATTAATAATCATGAATATGTAAAAATATTTATGCAATTCATGACCTTATACTGCCATTTAACTATTTATTTATATAATTATCTATTGCACGCATCTTCTTCTTCTTCTTCTACTAAAAATCGTAGTTCCTTTGGATAAGTAGTGGTTGGAAGTCGGTGTTTACGATTGTTGTGACGAAAGTGCCCCAGCGTCTATGGGTACAAGTGGTGTGCGGATTTAGCACAGGAAATGGGAAGTTTGTTGACACAAGCGACTCCGCAAACATCAAGATGGCATCAATCTTCGAAATATTTATAGATGTAAGTAAAAATTTCTAGTGTCATGGGGGGTAGTGTGCACTGCGTTTGGCCACACTTTTCATTACCTTCTGTTTAATCTTAAAATATGGCCTAAATTTCTAACTTTGAAGAAAATACTTAATTCGAAAGGAGAGTAGAGGTCTCGAGCTGTTCCTCTCACCACCAACAACTCATGACTGATGACCATCTCCGGTGTTTAAGTACTTTTTCGGAGGGTGGCCACAAACGTGGTCGTCAGTGGCTCGGCCAGTCCAGTCGGTTGTTAACCTAGGTAGCCCCAAAAACTATTAGAAAACTTGCAAGCTGGGTAGTTATGGCGAAATGCAAATTGTACTCGATTAAATAGGTTTCAATTTTACATTTTTCCCTACCAGGAACTTCGGCCAGCCGATGAAATGATCAAGGTACTTACCACGTAGCCCAAAACCTAGATCATGTCAATGCTTCCCATCCAAATTTCCTCGTACGGATCCTGAAGTTCCTCTATTTTACCATAGTTTTCGCCGTAGACCGGTCCAAAATACAATGAATTAATAGATCTTCGTCCTTATTATCACAAAAAAAATTATATTATGTTACAAATGGCTGTCAATACAACCAACGTTTGTTTACATCCATACCAGTAGTAGTAGTAGTAGTAGCAATTAGTCCAGTCTTGGCAACGGCACATCTTCTGTCGATTAGAAAGATTTGTTGAAGAGTAGAATGATATTTGGTTATTTCTTAGAGCTCTGTTCTTGTATTAATTATTCATCTTTATTTGCTACAACCTGGAAAACCATTCTAAGGTTTTTTTTTATTTTTGTCAAACTGGAAATTGCCCTCAATTTCACGTTTGCTTTTCACTTCAGGCGTACTGAGAGGTTGCAAATGCATTTGCTCAAATCGTTTTTCTTATTCCATTACATTTCGTGAATTATGCGTTAAGTTTGATATTGGGTTATTGTTTTATGGATATATATATATATATATATATTATATATATATATATATATATATATATATGACTGGTAAAAATGTTCTGTAATAACAGAATTCCATCTAATAAAAGGAGCCCATAAAAAACACCAAAATATAGAGAGAAAAGTACTATATTTCAGAGACTGCCGTCTCCCTCTTCAGATAGAAGAATGCCTCAAAGAACAAGTACTACCAAAAATGTACGGATTCGGGAGATGGACTCTGCAATCGGACCCCTTCCCTCTATCACAAGATGGATTTTCCTGGAGGAAAGAATCACCATTTCGAAAAATGACATCTTCGTACTACGCAAGAGTGATATATGGAACTCAGTCTAATCTTCGCCTCCTCACTACGGACCACATATACAGGTATCTTTTCATTCTGTTCCGACATTGCTGCCTATAATAGCGTGACTCATTCCAACCAGACTTTTACGCAAGTTAAATAACCTAATAGACAATAGGACGTGGAATAATCTTGAGCAACAAGACAAAGTTTTAAACTTATCCAACACCCCCTTACTGTAAATCAACATTTAGTTTTAAATTTGGGCTTATCCTTTGCCCTTATGCCAGACCGCAAAAACAACCTAGACTTCATAGTGGCTTTTGATAAATTCATATCTGACAAAAACAAATACAGCCGTGAAGAGATATGTTTAAAAGGAGTGTTACTAAATGCTTTAAACTGACCTACATAAGAAATATCCTGTTCCCCGCAGATTCATGATAGCCATCCACTCGCTAAAAAGTTAGATGTTATAATAAGTAGATCCGACAAAGACGGCAAAATCGTAATAATGGACAAAGACTTCTACCTTGACAAAATCAACCAGCTCCTTAGCGACACAAACACGTACGAAAAACTGACGAAAATCCCCTCCAAAAACGTTCCCACTGGATTTTTTCGGAAAGTAAGATTAATTGGCCAAGACAAAAGAGTATTGAACTATTAGAGAAATTTAAAGTAATTAATCCTAAATTACCCTACTTTTTTATGGCCTTCCCAAAGCTCACAAAGACAATCTTCCATTCAGACCCATCGTTTTCATGTGCCGAGCTTCAATTACAAAAATTTCTAAATGGTTAGCTGGCCTCCTTTCCCCCTTTTTAGGCACTTTTTCTCCCAGTAACATTAAACATTCGGAAGATTTTTGTCACAAATTCAGAGAAGCACATATACCACTTCACAACATAAAACTTTTAAGCCTTGACGTAGACTCCCTATCACAAAAGTACCAGTACAGGAAGTTCTTCAGTTTTTAAGGGAAAAATTATCCCCCTATTCAGATCATTTCCCATTGGCGCTTGACAAAATAATAAAGTTAGTTGAATTATGTGCATCTAATAACGTATTTTCGTTCGGGGAATCATTCTATAAGCAAAAATTCGGGTGTAGTATGGGTAGTCCTTTAAGTCCTGTTTTAGCTAATCTGTACATGGAATACTTTGAAACTACAGTAATAAATGCAATAACACCCAAAAACATGCTGTGATGAGATATGTTGATGATATCCTAACATTTTGGGATAATAAGTGGGGTAATTTTAATGAATTCCTCTCAAAATTAAACGCATTAGTGCCCAGCATCAAATTTAAAGTTGAATGGGAAACAGACAACAAAATTTCCTTTTCTTGATGTTTTAATAATCAGAGACACGAGAATACAAAATTTACCTTAATACAGAAAACCAAACATTCTCACTTTCATACATTCACTACTTTAGCTATCACGACATTACTATCAAGATAGGTGTAGCTAGCAACCTGTTCTCAAAAGCTTACGAATTTGTTCCCCAGAATTCCTGGAAAAAAAGAATTTGAACTAATTTGCAAGCAACTTCGTCTTTAAAGTATCCTGATCATATAATTGAGAAAGCAATTCTCAGCAAAACATAATTTTCTACCGACCCCCTAAAGACAAGACCAGAGATAAACCCAACAATAAAATAAAAATTCCTCACCTGGACACGATTAAGAGAGTAACCCACACCTTTGGAAAATCTAACCCTTTTGCATTGTTTACTTACCCAAACACCTTAGCCAAATCCCTGATTAATGTCCAACAAAAACATCTCCCAAGGACACTGGGGTTTACGAATCCCATGCCAGGACTGTGACCAATCTTACATCGGATTTACAGGTAAATCATCTTCCCCAGAGATTAATACAACACAAACGGTCAGTTAGGTATGGACAACAGAACTCGGCTATTTTCAACCATATAAATGAACATAACCATAGAATAAACTGGATTTGTCACGTGTAATTTATAGCAGCAACTGCCGGTACAAGAGTCAAATGATGGAATCGGCCTCAATAAAAGAGAGGCAGGTAATGAACATCTCAAAAGGAGCATGGATTTCAGATACGATCGACAAGGTTTTCATTCAACCAAACACTTAAGAAGATTAAAGGAAGATTATCAGCGTGGGTGACCTAAATTGGCTTACCTGTGGATGGACCTCTTGGTATAAATACCACCTTTTTTGTAAACTTTTCTCATTCATTCTACCTGAAGAGGGAGACAGCAGTCTCTGAAATATAGTACTTTTCTCTCTATAGGTTTTGTGTTTTTATGGGCTCCTTTATTAGATATATAATATATCTATATATATATATATATATATATTATATATATATATATATATATATATTAGATATATATATATATATATATATAAGCGAATCCCACAGGAAAATGATAGTCAGAAATCCAAGCGCTTTCGTCTTTTACTCAGACATTGTCAAGGAGCTAATGAAGTACAATTGGAGAGAAAGGTCTCAGTACAAAACATGATCAAGAATACCAGATGGTTAATTGTCAAAAGGGTAAAAATTGAAAGAGATAATCCAGGATTATCGGATATCACACGGTCACAAACCTAAACAGATTTGACCCTAACCAAAATTACAAAGATCTTTACAGTCCAAAACATGTAAAAAAC
>NC_061101.1:3200161-3210161 GCF_015104395.2 Macrobrachium nipponense | reverse complement strand
TCTGAAATCAAGGCTAGTTATTTTAAGCCTTTTTTTCAGAATGAACTTGAATAATGTTTTTTGTAAAAAAGCTGCTCTAAGAAAAGTGGACCCACATCGGTAAATTGAGGGACAAGTCAGATATAAACAGAAAAATACAACATAGGCCTACAATGAGCCTATGCGTCATCACTCTCATGTATATATTATAATATGTAGTATAATGCCCGTCAGCGCCAAATGGAGACATCCAAGTTTAGTAATTACACCTATTTTACGACATAATCAGTTGCAATTTCCCCTTTTTTTAGTTGATTCTTGCATTTTTATTAAAGAAAACATTAATATTAAAATATTCAGCAAATGTTGTAGTGTTGTAGCTATGAAGGGTCTCCCGTGTTCCCCCAAGGCATCCAAACTTCCGATTGCTATCACTTCATTGTTCGATTTGTACTACTTCTAGCGTGATACTCAACCTCGTCTCCCAACTGCCCCTTCACAGCACGCAGGCTTGCGATAATCATACAGAAGAAATTACAACTGGAATGGCTGGATTTGGAATGCTCTGTTGGCGCTCATGTGTATGCCAGTTCATTCTGCGAGGACTGGGGTATATGACTGGATTTGGAATGCTCTCTTGGCATTCCTGTGTATTCCAGTCTCTTGCAGGGATTCACGAATTGCCGAGTTGGAAGTGCTCGGTTGGCAACCCTGATTATATAAGGATTCTCTAGTCTTGAGTCTCGATATAAAGTTACGCATTAATTTTACTAGTTACAGTTGCTTAAAGGAATAGCTCACCATCAAAATACTAATCACTCATTAAAAAAATAACGGGATAAACTCTTTCCAAAATCATCGACCAGGAAAAACGTATTAAGTACCGAACTTACACCACAAAAGGTTACCAATATGTACACAGCTAAACTTCCCGTATAATATCGAATTAAAAAACTTTAATTTAGGAACTTGAAAGATAGAAAAAGAATACAATTAAGGAAAAATAGGTGTCGATAGAAAACTGGGAAAGGCCATATTTAGTCAAGAGAAATGCAAAATAGTGTTTTTTTTTTTTTTCATTTTCATTAGTTTATGGTTTCTTGGATCACACGTAAATGCTTTGAACGTCACTGATGATTGATAATATTCCGCAATAATACACAGGCACTAGGAAATGATCAACGATACCCAGGACGAAACAACAGTCCATACAAATCCCTGTACAGGAAACATACGTGGTATACATACACCCCGTAAAACAGACTAACGCTATATATACATATAATACTGTTATAATAACATCTTCCTGTGGCAAAAAAAGAAAAAAACTCACGCAAGAATATACAAAACACTTGTCTTTTTTTTAAACTGTAAAAAGAAAACGATATAAAACTACGTTTCTTAAAAAAAGAAAGAAAGAAGAAGAAAAAAAAAAAACAGCTGACACCCCAGACAAAGTTCTCTGACGGGGGTGGGGGGAGGGTCGTCCTTAGAACTTGAATTTGCTGGTAGACTGTGGCGACGGGGTGATGTCCTTCTTCTCCCAGTTGGGCATGGAGAAGACCCTCATGAGTTTGCCCTTCGGCAGCATCTTCCCGCTGGTGGAGAGGATGGGTAGCTTGTCTTTGCAGTTTCTGGGGTCCAGCAGGTTTCGAGTTTTCTTGCCTGTGGGTTGGGGGAAGAAGAAGAAGAAGAAG
The DNA here is from genome assembly GCF_015104395.2 of Macrobrachium nipponense. Taxonomy (NCBI): domain Eukaryota; kingdom Metazoa; phylum Arthropoda; class Malacostraca; order Decapoda; family Palaemonidae; genus Macrobrachium; species Macrobrachium nipponense. The sequence continues at coordinate 3,208,485 of NC_061101.1, read as the reverse complement.
AAGGTATAGTATTCGTAAGCAAAGAGCTCCCAGAGAGTTTTGTTGAATGAGGCAAATTGGGGACTTAATAACCCCCTAAGGTTGTTTAATTTTGCAGTTACTAATAAAATAACTTATGAACCCCCTAAGGTGGTTTAATTTTGCAGTTACTAATAAAATAACTTATGAACCCCCTAAGGTGGTTTAATTTTGCAGTTACTAATAAAATAACAGCTTTTGAAACCCACTAAGGTGGTTTAATTCCCCTAAGGTGGTTTAATTTTGTAGTTACTAATAGAATAACAACTTTTGAACCCCCTAAGGTGGTTTAATTTTGCAGTTACTAATAGAATAACAACTTATGAACCCCTAAGGTGGTTTAATTTTGCATTTACTAATAGAATAACAACTTATGAACCCCCTAAGGTGGTTTAATTATGCAGTTACTAATAGAATAACAACTTATGAACCCCTAATGGTGTTTAATTTTGCATTTACTAATAGAATAAACACTTATGAACCCCCTAAGGTGGTTTAATTTGCAGTTACTAATAGAATAACAACTTATGAACCCCCTAAGGTGGTTTAATTTTGCAGTTACTAATAGAATAACAGCTTATGAACCCCCTAAGGTGGTTTAATTTTGCAGTTACTAATAGAATAACAACTTATGAACCCCCTAAGGTGGTTTAATTTTGCAGTTACTAATAGAATAACAGCTTATGAACCCCCTAAGGTGGTTTTGTTTTGCGGTGAATCATAGAACACCGAGACGAATATTTTCTCGTCAGCTTGTATAACTTTAAGAGCTGGACAAGTATTTACTTGAAGAATCCTCAGATACTATATAGCAACACGGTTACTGTGTGAAAATAAAGTGAAATTAAGTTACACTCTTTAAGAGAACTTTCCCCCCTCGGTTTTGAGGGATCTCGCATGAAAAGAATACCAAAATAGCTGCATTCATGCGAAATCGTGTCAAAATGTTTTAAAACTAGAATGAAAAGTCGAAGACAGTAACGGATGGGCTTGCTCAGTGACCAAGAACCCAGAGATGTAAACAAAGAGTGAAGGATAAACAGAAAATGGTAAGTCAAGGATAAAGAGAAAATGGGATTCGGGGATAGACCGAAAATGGGGAGTCAGGGATAGAGAGAAATGGGGAGTCAGGGATAGAGAGAAAATGGGAAGTCAAGGATAAAGAGAAAATGGGGAGTCAGGAATAAAGAGAAAATGGGGAGTCAGGGATAAAGAGAAAATAGGGAGTCAAGGATAGACAGAAAATGGGAAGTCAAGGATAAACAGACAATGGGAAGTCAAGGATAAAGAGAAAATGGGGAGTCAGGGATAGACAGAAAATGGGGAGTCAGGATAGACAGAAAATGGGGAATCAAGGATAGACAGACAATGAGAAGTCAAGGATAAATAGAAAATAGAAAATGGGAGATGGATAGAAAATGGGAGATAAATAGAAAATGGGACACCACTTACCGACGACATCAGCCGGAGGCGTTCTGGGCTGTCCACTGAGCAGAAAACTGTCACGAACGTTGTCAGGCAAAATGGAAAGAACTTTGGCTCGGATTTGAGTGGCGACACTCGGCACATATCTCGTCTGCAAGGGAAAACGACAAGTTAATATTAAGGGATTTGGCGCTAAAGGGACTTCTTTTTTAAGTAGGAAATTACAACGGCTTTTAAGTCGTTTTTCAACTAGAGAATTTATAATAGGTCTGGTATATAAAGTAATAATATGTACTTTAATTTGATTGATGGAACAATTTTGAGTATTTGGCCATTATCTGGTTCGAAAAAAGGGACGGAATTTTTTTTGGACGGACATTAAAGTAATAGAATTTTCTTAAGCAAATAAATGAATAAATAAATAAAAGATAAAATAAAATAAAATAAAAAAACCTACGTTTCGTTGAGATTCGTAATAAGCAAAAATAAAAATATTGTTATAACACTTCGAATGGAAGAGAGAGAGAGAGAGAGAGAGAGAGAGCTTTAGAACCAGCAAAAAATTCAGCACAACATGTGAAATGGTGGAGCCAGAGAGAGAGAGAGAGAGAGAGAGAGAGAGAGAGAGAGAGAGAGACCCCGTCATCCCCTCCCCCTCCCTTCCCAGCATCAATCGAGACCTCCATCATCAGAAGCTGGCCATTTCATTTCCCCTTGCCAAATGGGAGGTCTTCCGGGAGAATTATCTCCCAAACGAGACGCACCTTAGGATCTTCCCCGGCGACGGCGTCTACCATATCGTCGACGACCTCCTTGATTTTCTCCGAGGGCTTGGCCCTGTTCAAGTGGTTGCTGATGGTGTTCTTGAAGTCCTTGATGTACTCGTCGCCGTAGGAGTTCCTCACGTCCTCCGAGCACTCCTGCCAGTACTTGTCTAGTGCGCGGTGGACTGTGTCCTCGGCGCTGATGGGAGTCCTGTGTCGAGAGAAGGAGAAGATAAGAAGAAGAAGATTTAGATATGGGGCCGTGACGTCATCATGGTTCAATTTAGAGGGTGTCCTGAAGAGGCGGCAGGCCCTAATATAGAAGGGCAGTAGCCGTATTTGGTCTTTATCTTGATAAGCGTGGAGAGAGAGAGAGAGAGAGAGAGAGAGAGAGAGAGAGAGAGAGAGTTGTAGTAAGGACATACAGCATTAGTTGATTTGGGCCATATTTTGCAAGGAACCACTGGAGGCATTCAGAGAGAGAGAGAGAGAGAGAGAGAGAGAGAGAGAGAGAGAGAGAGAGAGAGAGAGATTCAGTATAATTTTTTACAGTTTAAGGTTCCTGCATCGTCTTTCATTCATTATAGTATTCTCGAAAAATTTCTTCACGTATTCTGCATTATGATTAATAATAATAATAATAATAATAATAATAATAATAATAATAATAATAATAATAATAATAACAACAACAACAATAATAATAATAATAATAATAACAAGTAGTAATAATATAGTAATATTATTATCATTATTATTATTATTATTATTATTATTATTATATTATTATTAGAGTGGAAGAATTAATCGAATTTATCCTATGAAGGATTTTCTCAATATTCCTGATTATTCTTTTTTTCCAGGCTCAGTTTGACACTGTGAATATATAGGTCAGTTACTCAATAGTTTCCCCACCGAGCCTAGAAAACTGGCAATGCGGAAATTGAGAACATTCTTCATTAGGATAAATTCGATTAATTCCGCCATTCTCGTTAATAATTAGACATGTATCCGAGAGGGTCTGCTCCCTGCTTATATTATTATTATTATTTCTTATGTATTATTATTATTATTATTATTATTATTATTATTTGGTTATTATTATTATTATGTATTATTTATTAAATTTAAACGATTAATAATAATAATAAATAAGATAAATAATAATAATAATAATAATAATAAAATAATTCTAATAATAATAATCTTTAGGTAACCACTTTCACAAAAGCATTGGTTGGCAATTGTTATAAAGAAAATGTGCCAAATTACCAAAAAAAAAAACAGTTATAAATTCACTGAAATCTTTGCAAAAAAGGAAAAGGACACCTTCCGTATATACACCATTACCAAACAAACGTTTTATCTTGAAAATAAATTACGCCAAAATTTATATATTTATATATTATATTCTAATATATATAATATATATATATATATATATATATATATATAATATTATATATATATATATATATAGATATATATATATATAATATATACTATATATTATGACAAAATAAAAAAAAAAACATTATAATTCACTGAATCTTCATAAAAGGACATCTTTCGTACACATTACCAAACAAACGCTTATCTTAATAAATACGCTGAATTTATACATAGTATAATTACCTGTATAAAGTTGGCTCCACCGTATGGACGGTAATTCCCCATTTCTGCATTTCCAGCCGGAGGCCGTCGGCGAAGGAAACCGTCGCGTGCTTGCTCATGCTGTAGGCGGTGAATCCTGGGAACGTGTATCGACCTGGAGAAGGAGGAGTGAGGAAAAAAGGTTTTAGTTGTTTATTAAGAATAAATGGGTATAATTGAATACATTAAAGAGCAATTTCGATTGGTAGATTATGAGTAATGAGTGAAGGTAATGAGAAAAAGAGATGAATTAATAAAAATAGAGGCAAGGAATAGATAAGAATGGATAGAGATGTGAGTACGTTGATGGTGTTTTTTTTTAAATAGTTGTTTGTATGAGTACAACGTTTTATTGTATTTTTACGGCGTCAAAATGTTTATATGAGACTTAATCAAGGGAAATATGAAAGGATTTCATCGGTATTATTATTATTATTATTATTACTATTATTATTATTATTATTATTATTATTATTATTATTATTATTATTATTATTATTATTATTATTATTATTATTATTATTATTATTATTATTATTATTATTATCTTAATTTCACTTGTTTTAAAACACCAAAAAGTCAGTTTATCTACCTTGGCATTTAGCATTTCGAAGATAAACAAAAAACAATATGTTTTTATCTTCAAAATGCAAAATACAAAAGTATACCAGTAAAGTTTTAGTTTTTTAAAATCAAGTGGAATTTTTTTTTTACGTTTTCAATATCTTTACGTTAAAACAATATGTTTTATCTTCAAAACGCAAAATACAAAAGTATACCAGTCAAGTTTTTAGTATTTTAAAATCAAGTGAAAATAAACAAAAATAATTGTTCACAATTTAAAAAAAATATTTTACTTTTTCCATTTTTTTTCTTTTCTTTTTTTACGTTTCAAATGGCTGGGTATCATTATCTGTTATTCGGGCAATCCCACCGAGAACCCACTGGCTCAATTCTACACCACTGCTAATGTCTTATCCCTTTAGCGCGTTCACTGTCACCTTACGTAACAAGACGCATCATTTTGTCATTTTTAACACAAGGGCCCCTTTTATGTAAGAACTTCGCTATAAGAGTGACTCAGCTTTTTGTATTTTCGCTTACTCGGGCAGTAAGCCTGCAAACTACTTTTTGTTGTTGTTGTTGTTGTTATTTTGGGGGGAGGATAGGAAAGCCCACAACCCCGCCCCCACACCCGAAAAAAAGTCTGTAAAAGGGGTTTTGCTTTGAGTTACAGATACAGGAATTTTAGGATAGGATATTTATGATTTATTTATTAGAATGAAAATTAAAGAAACAAATAATGTGCATGTTAAACAGTACAGAAAAATTATTTCTAATCAAATATACCGTATTCATTTTAATTTTCGTTGGTGAAACAACGCTCTATTAGACCGTAGATTTTAGCACGTGTCGCGATTAAGCTGCAGGCCGGATCACGCCTTGTTTTTTATTTCGATAATATCGAGGAAAGCGAGACATGCAGATAATTGGGTATATTCAAATGCTTGATAAAAAAGATAATAGATGTAAGAATAAGGAAGTTTATTTAACTTTTCTAAAATTTTTTTTGCTAAAAAAAAGTCCAGATAAAATTTCGGATACCCAGATGCCCGATAGATAAAATGGGTAGGAGAAGAAAAAAGCAACCTGGTAATTGGTAAATAATTGAAGAGACAAGAGTTATAAATAAGGAAGTAATGAAAACATATCCAGATTATTGTTAGTACGTTTAAAGGCTTGATGACTACGAGAGTGAGAAGATATCCAGACAATCCGTCAGATACCCAAATGTTGGATGAATAGGGAGAAAAGAAACAATTGGATAGTTATGAGAAAGGAGGAGATAAGAAATTCAGGCGATTATCCAGATATATGGATAATTGTTGATAAATGAGGGAATAAAGGAAAAAACGCGTTTGAATAATTATTCAGAATTTTAAATGCATGATAGATAAGGAATAAAAGATAAAATCCAAATGGACATTTCCTAACATAGAACATAATATAAAACTGACAAAATTGATGTTAAGCGGAAGAAACTGTTGATCCAGACAGACAACACGAATCGAATAAGCAAATATTTGTATACTAAACAGACGAAGAATTAAAATCAAGTCAAATTTACATAACTGCATATCCAGCTGAAGGGAAGAAGGATAAACAATATATATATATATATATATATATATATATATATATATATATATATATATATATATATATATATATATATACTCTTCATTCAGTCACATGACGTTGCAAAACGCTGTTCAGGAATGTCACAGTCACCAAGATAACCTTTTCTGGACTTAGGGACAACGAATTTTTTTTGTATTTTCATTGTCATTCTTCTATCATTGTCCTTTTCATCTCTTAATATTTTTTTGTTAATTTTCTTCCCTCGCCCTGCTATCAAGGTTACCTGGAGGTCGCTGTTAATTTGATATTTAGCTTCGTTGACGGAGGGTTTATTTGTGCTATGTTAGTATCCACTGGTCTTTGCCAACAAAATATTACGATTTATTCTGCGTCTTGCCATTTATTTATTCAGTTTTTTTAAGTATTTATTCTGCAATGTTCGTCATTCTCTTCTCCGCCTTTTTCTAACATTGGTCTTATTAATATTGATACTTTGTAATGGTAATATTGATATTATTAATGATATTTGTTATGAGGATTTATTGAAAAAATTTTATTTTGAAAGTACTGGCTTTCTTATCTTTGCATACGCACAAATAAATAACCAATGTAAATATATATATATATATATATATATATATATATATAATATATATATTTATATATATATATATATTTATATACATATATATCTATATGGATAAAATGTATGTTCGTACGTTTATTTATAATCAACTGTCCATAAGTCTGAAGCAGCGTAATTCACTGAAGAACATGACCACTTTTCAAAAAACACAAAAAATATTAATATAAAAATCTCGCGAGGAAAAGACATCTGGAAAGTAATCCCGTTCACTAAAATGAAAACCAAAATCGTTTTTGTAAAGACTCCCCTTCTTCTTTTTACTTTTTTTGAATTCGAGTTTGTCCACGTCCGTTGGTCAATACCCTTGTTCGTTCCTTCTCTCTCTCTCTCTCTCTCTCTCTCTTCTCGACGTCTTCGTCTTCTTCTTCTTCTTCTTTTCTCAAGGATATCTCTCAGCCGGGGTTATTTGACCTTACAAGACGTCGGCACTGCAAGTCATTCCGCCCTTAAGGACGTTCAAGACCTACCAACGGAAAGTTTAACAAAGTTTAACATTGGTGGGAAACTATTTGCTCTTGATTTCGTATATAGTACTAATAATAGACTATTGAAAATCGGGGAATATCCCTTCATTAATACGAAGGCAATAGCAACAACTCAGGAATCTGAGCTGAAGAATGTAAACAAACAACTTCCATAATACGCCTCTGAAGGTAACAGGTGGCTTAGTAAACTACATAGCGTGTACCCCGGTAGCCCCCTTGTCTTGCCCCGCAGGAGGGTATAGTAGCTTCGGTGCACCTCGCGCGCGGTGCACTGTAGGCATTACGTAAGGTTCTTAGCGGCGTCCCTTCCTTAGGACCCTAGATGCAACCCCTATCGTTCCTTTTACTGTACGTCCGTTCACATTCTCTATCGTTGTTTTATAGTGCAACTGCTTTGAGGTTTTCACAAACTATTGGCCTTTCAGCGCTTGAACGACATCTTAGGTCCCAGTGCTTGGCCTTTGGCTTAAATTTGATATTCCAGTCCACAGGTAGTGTGGTATGTCGTCGAACAGATGTACCAAATCAGATACGCAGACGAACAGGCATACCAGACGCATTGTGAATACGTATCCAGATTGATTGATGGCAAGTTATATAAAACGTACGAACACAGAATAATGATGACTCCGAGGGAATATCGACGAAGAACAGCATCCACTGATGGATTATGTTCCCGGGGTTATTTTCGAGAACACAATAGCCAAGCTCTCTGAAGATTATAACGATGATCCTGTGAGTCCTTTCGTAGACGCTGGGGGCTCTAAAATCCTTCAAAACGATCGTGATAAGGTTCAAAGGACCTAACCTAACGTAACCTTTTTTTCTGGTCGTTGGTCGTAAACAGCTTGAGACGCAAATCTGCGAAGTAACGACGTAAGAGAGAGAGAGAGAGAGAGAGAGAGAGAGAGAGAATGGGGGGTAACGTAACGTAACATTTTCTTCGGACGTTGGTCTTAAACAGATTAATGTCGCAAAACTACGAAGTAGCGACGTAAGAAGAGAGAGAGAGAGAGAGAGAGAGAGAGAGAGAGAGAGAGAGAGAGAGAGAAACGTTTACGTAACGTAACCTTTTCTTTGGACTTCGGTCGTAAACAGTTTAAAGTCGCAAAACTACGAAGTTATGACGCCCCCATCAGTAAGGACAGACGTACGTAAGACGGGCACCTGTTTACGCCGGGCAAACACGAC
>NC_061101.1:3192661-3195161 GCF_015104395.2 Macrobrachium nipponense | reverse complement strand
TCTTCGTAGAGAGAGAGAGAGAGAGAGAGAGAGAGAGCGTTGTGGTCAAAGTGCATGCTTGTTTGTGTACTTGTGCGGCCAAGAGAGAGAGAGAGAGAGAGAGAGAGAGAGCGTGTTTGCCTGTATGCTTGTATGTTTCCGAGAGAGAGAGAGAGAGAGAGACTCGGACTGCGATGCGTATGGGATTCCTTAGGGTCGAACCATGTGGCTTTAAACATCCTTAAGTTCACTCTAAGGATAAAATTACGTGAGTATTCGTCACTGAATGGCATTTGGTAAGCTGCGGCGTACTCTCTCTCTCTCTCTCTCTCTCTCTCTCTCTCTCTCTCTCTCTCTCTCTCTCTCTCTCTCTCTCTCTCTTTATTTTCTTTAGGTTGCTTAAGCTACATTTTCTTTTCTGTGTTCTGGTGGAGGTTAGAGATTCCCAGGAGAGGTCATAGTGTAGAAGCACATTGCTGAGTTGATAATTTTTTTTAGAAAATAAGTATATATATATATATATATATATATATATATATATATATATATATATATATATATATATATATATATATATATATATATATATATATATATATATATATATATATATATATATATATATATAATTATTCTCTCGAAAGGCCACACCATTTTTACATTGAATAGAGCAGATCTGCAGTACATTATTTTTTTTTTCATCTCTCGATTTGTCAAACGTCAAGCTCTGTTGACTTTACAAACTTTACCAACGGTGCTTACCGTGTTTTGCCTTTCCTTTACCATCTACGAGCCTTGAGGAGTGTTTGCATAAGAAGAGGAAGAAGAAGAAGAAGAAGAAGGAGAAGAGGAAGAAGAAGAAGAAGGAGAGAGAGAGAGATCCTTCATGTCGTTTTATGCAAATATTTTCAAGCGAAAAAAGCCGCTTCTTGGTCGTCAATTCTTTTTTTAAAATATTTCTAATTATAATAACTCATCTTAGCGATAGCGAAGGAAACGACAGAATTTTATATAGCAGGTCGGGCTATCCTGTTATTTAGAAATGTGAAAGTAACAATCTCATGACATTTTCTTTCGATAAGCGATTAGAAATCAAATAGATACTCGATTGCTGGTGTCGTCAGGGATGCCTCCCCCCACCCCCCACTTTTTATTTTTAGTTTTTTTTTTTTACAGACTTATGTTTTCAGAAGCATATCGGGTCAGATTTGAACGAAATCAGATAACTAATAAGTTGATAGATAGTGCATTGTTTATCGTCATTTTTTTAGACTTATGTTTTCAGAAGCATATCGGGTCAGATTTGAACGAAATCAGATAACTAATAAGTTGATAGATAGTGCAATGTTTATCAGTCTTATGAAAGTTTCAGAATGAGCTTTTAACTTATATAAAAAAATACGGTTACGTCAACATCCTGACGAAATATAAAAATTTTTCTGACGTTAAGCTGAAATGATCTGTAGTGTTTCGTGTTGAAACTGACCTTCAAGAGAAACTAAATAATGGTACCGATCACTGGTCTATTTAAGTCTATGTCATTGTTATGAATTTGCTCTGACGCTATCAAGTCATTCTTTATATTTTGAAAACATCTGCCCATGCATGAAACCTGAATAGGCTACTCTTTTTTATCATTATACTGCCAAAAAATCATATTATTCAGGTAACTGAATTGCTATGAACATTTTTCATCTGTCATTATAATGCAAAAAAAAAAAAAAAAAAAAAAAAAAATCGTATTATTCAGATGTCTTGTATCTGACAAAGAGTCGCCCCAACTGGGCATTGTACTACGGAAAGGGAGTCATATTTATCCGGTTGTATTTCTGTGAAGGGATTTTTCTCTTGTCAAAGAAAAAGCCATATTATTGCTGTCAGGATGCCCGCTTATCTTACACAAATTCTCGTCCCGTCGGGGCATAGCACTACCAAAAAATTATTATCTAATAGAGATGTAATCTGTCAAGGAGTTTTTCAAATGTCCATAATAGTGTTGAGTTACGTTGTCATTATAGGACCCTTTGTGTGTGTGTGTGTGTGTGTGTTTGTAAAGGCTTTTTCTCTACTGGGCATTGCCAGACCAAAAAGTTATTATTGTTCATGGATATATACTTTGGAAGCTTGAATTTCAAGAATTTCAAATCAGTGGCCCCAAAATGGGCTTGTTCCATACGAATATGGTTCATCTTCTAAATAATAATAATAATAATAATAATAATAATAATAATAATAATAATAATAATAATAATAATAATAATAAGACTTCTATCAAGGCGTTTTGTACCTCTCAGTGATGAGTTTTGACATTTGTGATCTGGGTTCACCTTCTGAATAATAATGATAATAATAATAATAATAATAATAATAATAATAATAATAATAATAATAATTCTATCAAGGCGTTTTGTACCTGTCAAAGATGAGTTATGACGCTCATGGCCATTTGACGATATATTGAATGTTTGTGTTAGTGTGCTTGTGTGTGGAGTTTACGTGACTGTTTGTGGAGTTTGTGTGA
>NC_061101.1:3180161-3185161 GCF_015104395.2 Macrobrachium nipponense | reverse complement strand
GAGAGAGGTAAACAGGAAATGGTCACATTAACCCCAAAGCGCAGATAACCTGTAATTATCTTGGACCCGGCGAAGGTTTTGACAAGTCCTGATAAGGGTACATTATGAGTGGGGACAACATACCCTCCTCTCTTAATTCTTAGATAACCACAACCACAACAACAACAACAAACGAACCCCGTCACCACATGTCAACGCTACAACCCCGAAATGTTGTAGATACGTTATCATTGTAAAAGCTACAGTTACTAATGAGAGATAAGGATTATATAGTCTTTTTTTTTGTGTAGGTTGCAACTACCATTTCTCTATTTACCGAATATTTTTTTCCCTGCTTCATTGCTGTAATTAACTCTGCTTGCCATTTGCCTTGTAGAGCAGCTGTTCTCAATTACCGCAATTACCTGATGTTTGTAATTACTGCTTAAGTATACTCTGTTATTAGTTTGTTTAGCTGGTGTAATAACAGCTCTTGCAGATTGTAAATTTTCTTGTCATTTATCATGTAGATCTTGTAACTACCTTGTAATTGCCTGATGCTTGTAATTACTGCTCAAGTATAATCCGTCATTAGTTTGTTAAGTTGCCTTAATAACAATGCTTGCAGCTTGTCATTAAGTATCTTACTTAGGTGCGTTTTGTTTTGACGGTATTTAGCTACCTTTTGTAATTACTGGTTTGGGTTGCATCTTGTAATTACAGCTTTTAGTTGTAGTTTGCAATTGGTGCATGTAGTCAGGGAGTCAGAGTTTGTAATTAACATGTTTAGTTGCAGTCTTAAATTACTGCATTAGACTGTAGTTTAAGTGCGTTCTTTTAAATAAGATTATTTTGCCTTTGTAATATCAGTGTTAGCTTTTTGTAATAACATTATATTCTGTCATGATATTTAGCTGTTTTTTTTAAATTACTGGTCTAAATTGCAACTTAATTGCAGCCATTAGTTGCAGCTTACAATTACTCAGTTGCACTTAGTTGCAGCCTTCAATTACCGCGTTAGGCTGTAGTAGACAATAGTCATTCAACGCCATTCTTGGCCTCGGTCTGTAATTCTCTGTATAACATCTATATTCAGCTGCAGAAAATGCGTAATACGCATCTTATCAAATGCCCCTTGGGTACACCGGTTTCCTTTAGGGCAACACTATCTTAGCTACCATCAGCTGAAAGGCCACAGGAAGCCATTGGAACCACAAGAATCTTTGCCTGGATACCGACCACGAATTTGGTCTTTGTTGCCTGCCAGACAATTCTGGGAATAGTGGATAGGAGATTGACGATTTGGGGTTCTGATGGCCGGGCAAAGAAGGAGGAGGAGGAGGAGGATAGGAGATTGACGATTTGGGGTTCTGATGGCCGGGCAAAGAAGGAGGAGGAGGAGGAGGAGGGATTTAGGGGAGGGGATGGAAAACGAGGTGGTTCTTTGGGGATGGCCGGCAAAGAAGGAGGAGGAGGAGGAGGAGGATACGGAGATGACGATTTGGGTTCTGATGGCCGGGCAGGAGGAGGAGGAGGAAGGAGGAGGATGAGATTGGGGACCATGGTACTTTTGATGGCCGGGGCAAAGAAGAGAGGAGGAGGAGGGATGGAGATTGACGATTTGTTCTGATGCCGGCAAAGAAGGAGGAGGAGGAAAGGAGGAGGATACGGGGAGGGGATGACATAGGTACTGGGGATGCCGGGGCAAAGAAGGAGGAGGAGGAGAGGAGGAGAGGATGACGATTTGGGGTTCGTGGCCGGGCAAAGAGGAGGAGGAGGAGGAGTGGAGGATAGAGGATGGAAAGGGGATGGTGTACTGATGGCCGGGCAATAAAGAAGGAGGAGGAGGAGGAGGAGGATAGGAGATTGACGATTTGGGGTTCTGATGGCCGGGCAAAGAAGGAGGAGGAGGAGGAGGAGGATAGGAGATTGACGCATGGTACTGGGAGGCGGCCAAAGAAGGAGGAGGAGGAGGAGGAGGATTAGAGGGGATGGAAAAAACGGATGGTTCGAATTTGGGGCGCGAAAGAGGGAGAGGAGGAGGAGGATAGGAGATTGACGATTTGGGGTACTGATGGCCGGGCAAAGGAGGAGGAGGAGGAGGAGGAGGAGGATAGGAGATTGACGATTTGGGGTTCTGATGGCCGGGCAAAGAAGGAGGAGGAGGAAGGAGGAGGAGGAGGAGGAGATAGGAATTGAACGATTTGTTACTGATGGCCGGGAAAAAGGAGGAAGAAAGGAGGAAGGAGGAGGGGAGGAATAGGAAGATTTGAACGAGTTTGGGGTCTGATGGGCCTTCCGAACAAAGAAGGAGATGATGAGGAAGGAGGAGGAATACGGAGATTGACGGATTTGGGTTCTGATGGAGTATGGAGGAGGCGGAGAGGTAGGAGTGGGGTAGGAGATGACGATGGGGTTCTGAATGGCCGGGCAAAGAAAGGAGGGGGAGGAGGAGGAGGAGGAAGGAGGAGGAATAGGAGGATTTGACGGAATGGGTTATGGATGGCCGGGGAAAGGAAGGAGGAAGAAGAAGGAGGAGGGGAAGGAAAAGGAATGGTGGGACCGATTTGGGGTTACTTTGATGGCGGGCAAAAAGAAAGGAGGAGGGAGGGGAGAGGAGGAATTAGGAGATTTGAACGATTTGGGTACTGATGGCCGGGAAAGAAGGAGGAAGGAGGAAGGAAAGGAGGAGGAAGGGTAATTGGAGATTGACGATTTGGGTACTGAGGCCGGGCAAAGAAAGAGAGGAAGGAGGAGGGGAGGAGGATATTGGAGTTGACATTTGGGCCAATGCCCGGACAGAAGGAGGAGGAGGAGGAGGGGGAGGAGGAAACCAGGAATAGGAATTGAACGATTTTGGGGGTCCCTGGTGGTCGGCCAAAGAAGAAAGAAAGAAAGGAGGAGGAGGAGGAGGAGGAGGAGGAAGTAAAAATGCCCTTTAAAGGTTTGAAGGAACCAAGAGAAAAATGTGGGAGTTTAATTTCTTAGAAGCAGTATATCAGTGAATTATGTGAAAACTGGTCAGTCGATTGTACGTGAGATAAATTTACCTCTGATCGATTATCGGCCCTCTCTCTCTCTCTCTCTCTCTCTCTCTCTCTCTCTCTACGATTTACGATAGTCTCTAGATTATTATTGTCAGAGAATAGTCGGAAACAACTAATTTATTTATATTTATTTATATAAATATTTATTGATATTATTTATATTTATTTACATTCTTTGTATTTATTTATATTATATTAATCTAAATTTATTTATATTTTTATGGATATATTTATAACTTATTTTTTCTTTTTCAATAACTGATCTCTTGTTTTGTGTATTTATTATTATCTTCTGTAATTCCTTTCAAATGAACACCACAATATTCTTCGAAAGCTCGAATTTCAGGACAGTGGGCCCTTTGGTGGACTTGTTCCATATCATTAAGGGTCCACCATCTGAAATAATAATAATAATAATAATAATAATAATAATAACTAAATAATAATAATAATAATAATAATAATAATAATGATGATGAAATAAAAAAAGAAACTTAATGCCATTTAAATCAGTATGTTTTGATTCATCTGTGGCTGTTTCTGTACAGTAATATTGTTCAGTAAGTTTCTGTGCAGTGGTACTGTTCAGTCAGTCTCTGTACAGTGGTATTGTTCAGTCATTACAAATACGCACACACACACACACACACACACAGTTAGGTCTGTATCCTGCTCGCCACTTTGCTTTTTTTTTTTGCTTTTTTTTTTTTTTCGTCTCGTAGTTAAATGTAGGAGTAGTCTGTGTCCTTTGGATTAATACTCAGCTCGGGCGAACGTCATCTTTAATCCAGATAAAACATAACTGATTGCTTGTTGGAGAGAGAGAGAGAGAGAGAGAGAGAGAGAGAGAGAGAGAGAGAGAATGTATAGAAATTATTATTTTGTAAATTTTCATCTTTCGTATTACCAGGTCAGTCATGTTTTTTTATGTAAGAATAAGGTAATTAAAATTTGATGCATAATTTAATGTTAAAATTCAGGAGAGACCAATCTCTTGTTAGCTATCTATTTCTATATATCTATATTATATTATATAAAGTATATTATATATATGTATCCTTATATATATATTATTATAATCTATAGACGTATATATATATATATATATATAGATATATAATATAATATATTATATATATAATATATATCTACACTTGTAATCTACATGTACGTATAATATTTGCATATATATATATATATATATATATATATATAATCATATATATATATATATCTAGTAATCTACATTGTACGTATATATTTGTATATATATATATATATATATATATATATATATATATATATATATATATATATATTATATATATATAGATAG
Source organism: Macrobrachium nipponense (assembly GCF_015104395.2). Lineage (NCBI taxonomy): Eukaryota > Metazoa > Arthropoda > Malacostraca > Decapoda > Palaemonidae > Macrobrachium > Macrobrachium nipponense. Next base: position 3,180,799 of record NC_061101.1, on the reverse strand, counting down.
ATATATACCAATGTAGATTTTCAAGTATACCACGAAATACGTCATAACTAAAAACCAGTTAAATCCAGATACAAAGAACAGTAACAAGAAGCACTGAACGTTACCTAGACAAAACTAGATTCACCTGAATGTACGTCAAATAGCGTTAATTCTAGCATCTGCTAGAAAATCCAGTTAGAACTGGTGTTCAGCAGCGGAATTGCGTGAGCATTATATGGGCCATCTTGGTATTTACATTCGAGATTCTGAACCCAAAAAATAAGGAGATTACATGTCGTAATTAGTTTTTCTCTCGCAATCAGAGGCTGCTGCATCTCTCGTTGCAGATCATCATCGGTGATAGGTCGAGCATCATAGTTTGCGTGACCTTTCTCTCTACGGACTGCTCTGTGAGCTCAGGAGCCCGTGCTGGCTTAAGGCCAACTTAATCTCAAACAAGAACGTGACCTTTCTCACGTTAGAAACAGTAAGGTCTAATTATGCTAAAAGGTGATTGTCGGGACATGTATGTTAAAAAACTTTTTAAATATTTCTCATTATCGCAAGTACGCTCGGCTAGTTTCCTACTTGATGCAGATCCATCTGAAATCCCCGAAGGTTATTAATCTCTCTCACATCCAACACCAGATCCGTTTCAC
>NC_061101.1:3172661-3175161 GCF_015104395.2 Macrobrachium nipponense | reverse complement strand
ATACAAATTAATGAAAAAATATTCAGACAAACAAAACTTGTAAACAACTCAGGGGAAATCTAAAAGAATGTGACCGCTTATAATCCCAGTCTGCTTGCCTTTTAAATAGAAAATTCAAAGAGAACGAATAAGTGCTAGCTTCGCAGCGCAAAGGTGAATGTAAGTGACCCTGCTTGACTCAGCTTTCGACACAGGCCAGTGAGAAACGTAGGATTATATGGCCAAATGCTCAGCTGGTCAATGAACTGAAGCAGCTCTTACGCGCATAATCGAAGGGAAAATATTCTCTCTTTGATGTGGGAAGGATTCAAATGCATTGTAGTTTCTGTCGTTTACATATGATTCCTCGTTGGACGAGTGGCTTTCGCTCTCGGCTACCAATCCGGTGGTCCGAAGTTCGATTCTCGGCTCGGCCAACGCGGAACCAGAGGAATTTATTTCTGGTGATATAAATTCATTTCTCGATATAATGTGGTTCGGATCCCACAATAAGCTGTAGGTCCCGTTGCTAGGTAACCAGTTGGTTCCTAGCCACGCAAAAATATCTAATCCTTTCGGGCCAGCCCTAGGAGAGCTGTTAATCAGCTCAGTGGTCTGGTAAAAGTAAGATATACTTAACTTTTCTGTCGTTTATAAGTTTAATTAAGTATAATAACATTGCTGAGGGCTTGGTACGCAGAATATATCCCAAAAAGTTAATCATTATGCATTGATCCCGTAGGGGGGGGGGCTATTGTCGTCAGTGCACCTCACGTGGCGCACTGTAGGCATCACTTAAGGTCTTTTGCGGCGTCCCTTCGGCCTTTAGCTGCCACCTCTTTTATTCCTTTTACTGTACCTCAGTTTATATTCTCTTTCTTCCATCTTACTTAATTCACCCCTCTCCTAACACTTTAGCACAACTGGGAAATTTCCTCCTGTCACACCTATGGAACCTCCTTTACTCTGTTGTCCTTAATGAGCTGAGTAACCTCACAGGTCCCAGCGCTTAGTTATTGGTCTGAGTCTTATGTTGCAATGTAATTCCAACTGCAATGTACTTTGAACTGCATCGGTGTTTCTGCGCGCGAAGTGTTCAACTCCCAGTGTTATTTCATTAATGGCCGACCAGTTTAGTTTTTTGTCACTGTTGTAATAATTGTTACAGTTGTAATAACCAACTTAATCAAGTTGACTAGAGTCTTCCTTACTTTTGCTGTGATACTTGAGGTTTTATGAAGCTGTTTCAAAACTGAAATCAGTCCCAGTCATAATTGAGATTTCGTAAAGATGTTTCAAAACTGAAATCAGCTCCAGTGCAAGCATGTTCATTGTGTTGCTTTTTAATTTTTTGGGAGTCGTATACTAGTGATTTAGTAAAGTAATTTTTAAAAAATCAGTTCCAGTGGAAATGATGTTCATTATGTATACTTTTTTTTAATCTTTTGTAAGTCTTATACTAGAGATTTAATAAAGCACTTTCAATTTTCTGAAATCAGTTCCAATGTCATCGTCTTCATTTTGTATACTATTATTTTTGGAGTAAAAAATACCTTTTATGCTTCTTTTAGGTTAATTATTTTCTGAGTGACTATACCTTCAGTAATACCTCAGAATTCAACACTTAACTCTCTGTAAAAAAGCGTAGGTTGGACGTATAAAGATATATTTAAATCTTTCAGAACCCTGATTTAAAAAAAAATACATCTGGGCGATGCTGATTCTGATGTCATTCCTTGCCAAAACTGGATTGAACTTTATTTTGTTTATTAGCATTTACAGTTTTATTTTTAGCAATGATTCATGAAAGTCTCCAGTGGTTTTTTTTTCCTTGGTTACTTTATGTTGACAAGTTTTTATTACCTATATCGCCAAGCCAGTTTTCAAGGGTAGTGAGGTAATCTCTTAATGGAAAATTTAATCCTTTTAAGTAGGAAAATATTTGCACTTAAGGATTTATTTTATAAGATGAAATAATTATTTCAAAAATATTGAGCATCGAGTTCAGATTTTTACGGATAATGAGCCAATCTTTTTGAGTGAAAAACGTTAATCCTTTAATTAGGAACAGATGTGCATTTTAGGATATATTTTTTAAGATAAAATAATGATTACAACCTCGACACGAGAAATATTTAGCTCTGAGTTAAAGAAACATCGAATGTAGGCAAATCATATTTAGCCCAAAAGAAGAAAAGCAGATAATTAGATGGAGATAAACAAACATAGGGTGACAGCGCAGTTATGAAATTAAGAAATCTATGTTTATAGTTGATAAAACTCTCTCTCTCTCTCTCTCTCTCTCTCTCTCTCTCTCGCAAGGCTCTCTCTCTCTCTCTCTCTCTCTCTCTCTAACAGTAGTGCATGTATTTGTGCATAAGTATTTACTCTTTCCACATGTGTTGTTGAGACAGTATCTCTCTCTCTCTCTCTCTCTCTCTCTCTACGGTAGAAACACGAGGGTAGAAAGAGCTGCAATATCTCTCACGAATTACGATTTTTTTCGACACGAAAGGCAATG
>NC_061101.1:3155161-3167661 GCF_015104395.2 Macrobrachium nipponense | reverse complement strand
TATATATATGTGTGTGTGGTGTGTGTGTGTGTGTGTGTGTGTGTGTGTATATAGTTACTGACATAATGCAAAAGACATGAAAGATGACGTGGTAGAATATATAATATATATCGCTATATCTTATATTATATATATATAGATATATATATATATATATATATATTATAACACATGATATACATATTACATAAACATATACATTATGGACGTATATATATATATATATATAAGTACAGAGCGCAAAACAAAAGGAGGAGAGACATAAAAGAAAGAAAGATAAAGAAATAAAGATTTTCCCACTATCTCCACCAAGCAGAGACTTATTTAGACAAGTGACGTCGAGTTCATGAAAACTTAATTGTTCACTCCCGAGAGGGGAATTGCGTTAATTTTCGCTCTTGTTAACTCTTCTTAAATTTTAATAATTTGTTATTTATTTAGCTATTTATTTATTTTTGTCTTTTTTAATATGTGGTAACTTATTATTATTATTTTTTTTTGTATTTCCCTTCTCTTCCTCTTTCTTCCTAATGAACGCCATAGTCCTTTGTAGATTGAATTTCAAGTCAGTGGCCCCTTTGGTGTTATTCTGAATAATAATAATAATAATAATAATAATAATAATAATAATAATAATAATAATAATAATAATAATAATAATAATAATATATTCTTTGGAAACCTGATTTTCAAGTCAGTGGCCCCTTTGGTATTCTTGTTAAATATGAGTAGTGTTCATCTACCGAATAATAATAATAATAATAATAATAATAATAATAATATTTGAGCTCTTCTTAACTCTTATATACACAACAAAAATTTCAATGTCCTTTGCTCTGAGGGTCTTGGCCTTTCTTCGTTACTAAGTAATTTTGGTTTAGCGTTGTTATTCATTTGTTTTTGTTCTTTATTTTGTTCGTCGGTTATTGCGTTGTTGTTATGTTATAGTTTTTTATCGCTGTTGTTGTTGTTGTAATAGTGTTATTGATATAGTAATTGCTGGAGGTCAGAGATATCAGAAATGGCGCTAAAATTGATGTAGAAACATTGTTTAACTATACAATAAGTATAAATACAATTATTATTATTATTATTAATTATTATTTTATTATTCTCTCTGTCGTAAGGTTCAATGTTAAAAATTCAAAATTTAGAATACAATTTCGAAACAGTTTGTACTACATAAGTCTAAATACAATTATTATTATTTTATTATTATTATTATTTTATTATTATTATTATTATTATTATTTATATTATATTATTATTATTATTATTACTGAATCATGCAGTAGGTTCATGATATAAAAATTCATATTAGAATAGAATTTATAAACAGTTGAAACAGTTGTACTACAATCAGTATAAACGCTGCTTATTATTATTATTATTATTATTATTATTATTATTATTATTATTATTATTATTATATTATTATTATCAATGATATAATTGCTAAGAATCGTGGAGAAAGTTCATGGAACGTTAGGAGTTTATCTACTAAACAAGTAATAAATACCATTGATTTGTTATTTGATTATTATTATTATTATTAATTTTAGTTATTATCAATTATTATTATTGTTATTATTATTATTCTTTCATTATTCATTAGTTCTTATTATTCATTATTATTCTTATTTATTGTATTAGTAGTAGAAGTAAGTAGTACTAATATAGTTGCTGATTCGTGCATCATGAGGTTCGTGTTATTAGAATTAATATTAACAAATAATACCAGCAGTAGTATATAGTAATAAAGAACGATGATGAATTGAATCAAGTAGGGTAAATCAAAGCATACGTAGAATCTACTTATTATACCCGGGAATACTTCGTAGACTTCTAAGTCCTTCCGTGTCAAATAGGAGACACTCGCCCCCTCCCCCGTTTTACTAGAATGGAAGTTCCGGTTCAATATCCCACTTCCAGGAACAGAGGAACCAATTCTGGAACTAATGTTACAAGGTAGGAATCCAGGTAACAGGAATTGAACCCGATTTAGACCTCAATATCCAACGGGTGATTTGCAAGAAGATCTGTGAATGTATCTAATTCCTCGTTGGACGAGTCGGGTACATGCTCGACTATCGATCTCAGTGTCCGGGTTCGATTCCCTGCGCTGCCAACGCGAAATCAGAGGAATTTATTTCTGGCGATAGAAATTCGTTTCTCGATGTGGTTCGAATCCCACAAGAAGCTGTAGGTCCCGTTGCTAAGTAACCGATTGGTTCCTGGAAACGTAAAAAATATCTAATCCTTCGGGCCAACAGCCCTAGGAGAGTCTGGTAGCTCAAGGTGGTACTTGGTAACTTTTAAGTATACTTAACTTTTTTTTAATGATTGTGTATTTTGTACTTGACTTTTTTGAATGATTGTGTATTTTATACTTGACTTTTTTCATTATTGTGTATTTTATACTTAACTTTTTTGAATGATTGTGTATTTTGTACTTAACTTTTTTGATGATTGTATTTTATGTTTAACTTTTTTGAATGATTGTGTATTTTGTATTTAACTTTTTTTGATGATTGTTTATTTTATATTTAACTTTTTTGAATGATTGTGTATTTTGTACTAAACTTTTTTGAATGATTGTGTATTTTGTACTTGACTTTTTTGAATGATTGTGTATTTTGTACTTGACTTTTTTGAATGATTGTGTATTTTGTACCTAACTTTTTTGAGTGATTATGTATTTTGTAATTAACTTTTTTGAATGAGTATGTATTTTATACTTAAATTTTGAATGATTGTGTATTTTATACCTAACTTTTTTGAATGAATATGTATTTTTATACTTAACCTTTTTTTAATTATTATGTATTATATACTTAACTTTTTTGAATGATTGTGTATTTTATACTAGACGTTTTTTAATGATTGTGTTTATACTTGACGTTTTTTAATGATTGTGTATTTTAAACTTAACTATTTTGAATGGTTGTGTATTTCATAACCTAACTTTTTTGAATGATTGTGTATTTCATACTTAACTTTTTTGAGTGATTATGTATTTTGTAATTAACTGATTGTGTATTTTACCATGCAGGTATACGTTAAATAATAAATCTTTAAATTTTGGAAACTACATGTTAATCATTTTACTTGAGTCTCCGTTAGATTAAATATACGAAAATGTATGAATTTTTTTCCCGTAAAAGCTTCAAATAACTATGTACTTTGTCATATATTCTCGTTAAACAAAGAATCTTTAGCGTTTATAAACTAGATCTTAATGTTTTATCTTGTGTCTCCGTTAGGCTAATCGTACTAAATGTATGAATTTTGTTATGTGCTAGCCTTTAAATGACTTTGTATTGTACCACGCAACATGCTTTGAAAGCGCCTCAGTGGCGTGATCGGTAAGGTCTTGGCCTGCCACCTCGGTGGCGGCCGTGAGTTCGATTCTCATTCCACTGAGGAGTCAGAGATGTGTATTTCTGGTGATAGAAGTTCACTCTCGACGTGGTTCAGAGTCACGTAAAGCCGTTGGTCTCGTTGCTGAATAACCTTACTGGTTCCATGCAACGTAAAAACACCATACAAACAAACAAACAAAGACATGCTTTGAAATAATAAATCATGAACTTTTATAATATTAAAACTCGATTTAATGCACGTCATCATTTGTATAGAAATCTAAACTGCAAACCCCTTTCCATATTTATATTCTCATTCATTTATTCATTTGCATTTTCGGTCCGGGGACCACCCAGGGCCACGGTTGAAGAAACCAACTAGATTGCTTATTCGAGACTCTCCTGACGATGCCAGGGGCATTCACATGATACCCCCAGACCACAGGGAATGCCAGTGGGTATCGCGTTATCCAAATGGCTCTTGTCTGCATTGTGTAGTTTCATGCGTATGGTCCGTGATCGTTTGAGTTAGGTCGTAAGAGAGAGAGAGAGAGAGAGAGAGAGAGAGAGAGAGAGAGAGAGATTTTGTATAAAGGAACAACTTGTGTGAGTTTTCCAATCATTTTTTGAATGAGAGATGTAATATCTTTTATATTACTCCCTGGATACAACTATTGAGAGAGAGAGAGAGAGAGAGAGAGAGAGAGAAAGAGAGAGAGAGAGAGAGAGAGAGAGAGAGAGTCGTTTCAGTTGCTTCGTATTCCTCATGGAGGATACTGATATCCACTAGTGATGATATGAGAGAGAGAGAGAGAGAGAGAGAGAGAGAGAGAATACATTTCATAAATATTCTATGAATGGTTTCAACCCGGAAGCATGAAGATTATTTATAACTCATCGTGGCCATTTTTAGTAATTGCTACAGAGGTAAACGGAGGCATGCTGATTCTCATTTGGAGAGAGAGAGAGAGAGAGAGAGAGAGAGAGAGAGAGAGAGAGAGAGAGAGAGAGAGGTATCCTTCAACCCTCCATCCGGAACAGCTGATCATCTTGTTGACGAAGATGTTAATGCGGTATCAGTTACGATCTCTCTCTCTCTCTCTCTCTCTCTCTCTCTCTCTCTCTTTCCTTTCTTCTTCTCTCCTCCTCTCCTTTCCTTCTTCGTTACAACTCCTCTCTCTCTATCTCTCTCTCTCTCTCTCTCTCTCTCTCCTCTATCTCGTTCTCTCCTTTTCGTTTCAACTCCCCTCTCTCATCTCTCTCCTCCTCTCGCTCTCGCTCTCCCCTCTCTGCCACGCAATACTACAGTAAATAATAAATAAAAAGAAAAAATAAAAGGACAGGAGAGAAGGAGGCAGAACAGCAAAAACAAAAGGCATCGGTGCACATGTAAGGTAAACCTACACATTACTCACGCAGGATATACGCCACTTAGGCTACGGATTAGCGAGAGGTCCTTTTTGCCATTCAGGGGTTGGGGAGGGGGGGGAGGGGCGGGGCGGGGAGAGGGCTGGGGACCCCTGTTGCTTTGGGCAGATGGCACTTTGTTGACACGGATGCCCCCGATGGCTGGGAAAGTGCATCTCTCTCTCTCTCTCTCTCTCTCTCTCTCTCTCTTCTCTCTCTCTCTCTCTCATATACCTTTAGGAGGCGTTTGCTTAGAGGTGGTATGTATAGCTGTAAGGAGACACGTCTATACTCTCTCTCTCTCTCTCTCTCTCTACACAGTTATAAATATATATATATATATAGTTATAATTATATATAATAATATAATTATATCTCTACTATCATACTATCTATATAATATATTTACTATCTTAAGTTATTATAATATATATATCTATGATATATAATCTATTATCTATAATAAATATATATATTGCCTATTTTTTTTAATGTAATTTGCATATATATGTTTATATATGCATATGGATGTATACATATTATATGTATTATATTATATAATATAATATATTATAATTATATGTTTTAAATAATATATCTTTACATATAAATATAAAAGTAGTTATATCTCTATACATATATATTTTGATATATATATTTTTATATGAATAATATATATAGATACGTAATATACACACACATATACATACATATATATATATGTATATACTCGTATATATAGTATATGTTGTACGCATGTGTGGGTGCGTCAAGTTACATAAGCAACCCTAAGATACGTAATTATGAACATTTTCGAAATTAAGTTATAACCATTTTACTTCATATAGTAAAATAAAGTGTAGAAGTGACTTAACACGATTTATACCGAGATCTGCGATAACGTACTGGAACACCTTCCTGTAGAATGTCAAATGCGCAGACTTAGGCACTCGTATTGAAACAGGTGTGAAGGTACCGGTAACAGATTTTTTTTTTTTTTTTTTATGAAACTGAAGATGTTTGTATTTGAACTTGTTATTCAAGTTTATGTATTACCTAGTCGATGTTTATATTTTGATGTGATTTATTGTAACAGTGCGGATTTTTAAAAATTTAATTTTGTATTGAAATTATGCATTGCCCAGTTGATGTTTTAATATTGTGTTATTTAATTTGTGAAAATAGCATAATAGTTAACTTGAACTTAACTGCTGCAAGAAAAATCAAAAGCAATTACTTTTCCTCGCGTACAAAATTCTTGAAGGTGATCATCTCTAATTGTGAATTGTTTTTAGAAATTGACAGCGCAGTTCTCTAAGTATCATTAATATTTGTTTATATTATCGTACCAACAACGCCAAGGTGTCCGTAGTATCTACGAACATTCCCCAGCCGGTTGAATGACTAGAGGGAGAATGTTCGGTTACACTAAGGAACTCGGATAAACAAACGCCCATCTGCTTCTTTCGCCGCATTGCTTCTGGTGACAATCTTGTTGTGGGCGGGGTTTTAATAGGGGTGGGGGAGGGCGTGCGTGGTTTAGTGGGCGGGGCTTAGTGTGGGCGTGACATACCAACAGTTAATGACTGTGGGAATGGTAGTCTGCGGTTAAGAAAATGAATGAGAGTCGTGAGTCATTATGTAGCAATTGCCTGATGGGAGATCTAGGTTCCTCTTGTGTCCTGGGAACATTGCCATCCTTGGTATTGATTATAGTTTAATTTTTATTAATTTATTTTTAATACTAAGGTCATATTGATGACGTTTGCTTGTCAGGGGAAAGGATATAAATAAGGATGTAGGATGTATTTCTTTTCGTACTTGAAGTAATAGATTTTTTTTAATCCTGTCGTTTTTAGGTTCATGATTTTGTGTTCTAGTCATTGAATCAAACATGAATTTGTTTATTTAATTCACAATTTTAAGATATAATTGTAAACCTTTTAAAGTGGGGAAATAATTCTCAGCTTCATTACCCATTACAAAATCATATACCAATTATAAAAACATTGTTTATTATGCCATTCCTTCATACTTCTTAATCAAAGATATATATAGTATATATATATATATATCATATTATATCTATATATATATATATATATTGTATATAGTATATAATATATATATATATGACTGGTAAAAAAGGTTCGGTTACAACAGAATTCCATCTAATAAAAGGAGCCCATAAAAACATCAAAATATAGAGAGAGAAATACTATATTTCAGAGACTACTGTCCCCTCCCTTCTTCCGGTAGATGAATGAGAAAAGTTTACAGAAAAGGTGGTATTTATACCAAGAGATCCATCCTCAGGTAAGCCAAGAAGATTAAAGGAAGATTATCAGCGGGAGTGACCTAAATTGGCTTACCTGTGGATGGATCTCTTGGTATAAATACCCACCTCTTCTGAACTTTTCTCATTCATCTACCTGAAGAGGGCGACAGCAGTCTCTGAAATATAGTATTTTTATGGGCTCCTTTTTTTATTATTATAAATATATATATATATATATATATATATATATATATATATATATTTTATATATATTATATATATATATATATATATATATATATATATATATATATATAAAAATTTTAAAAAGAATACGTAACACGTCATATTTCTGAGTTACAACGTATATATCAGATTAATTTAATGTAAAAAATTATTTGTCATCAGTCATTCAATAAATCGAGTTAGAAAATTATTGGAATAACAAATGAACACAAGAAAACTGTTTTTTTTTCTGTACCAGACTTCGTTGTTATCACTTCACTTCCGGTAAAAAATCCACGGCACCTTTATGATCTTACTTAACGCTATAACAGATTCACATCAAGCGTGCATCTGATGCCTAGGCCAGTCCCTTACGACGCTCCTGATTGGCTGTTGATAAGCCAACCACAGGGCTGGAAACTCTCAGTCTCTCTCGAGAATTCACATAAGCACGATGTACTATGCTCCACCTCTCCTGAGGGATACTTTTGAAAGACGTATCCCTCGGGAGAGGTGGGACATAAATCCTATCTATGTGAACTTTTCGAGAGAAAGTGAGAGCTTCCAGCCCAGAGATTAGCTTATCAACAGCGAATCAGGAGCGTCGTATGGGACTGGCCTAGACATCAGATGCACGGTAGATGTGAATCTGCTATAGGCTTAAACATTTTTCTCTCATCCTGCCGTTGTGATATCGAAGGTGCAAAAACAGGATGTGGAAAAGGAAGCTTTAGCCGAAGAAAACATCCGATTCGACATCAAATATCCCACACTTATTATTGTAGCTACTGCTGTATCGCACCTCTGTTTCCTGTGTGAGAGTGGGATATCAGTTATCGTGCGTTATTTTCGTGTCATTCACGAAATAACACGAAAATAACTGTGGAAAGAAAACTATTGTGACGGCTTTCTCTGTCCGTCCGCATTTTTCCTTTCCGCACTTCTTCTGTCCGCCCTCAGAACTTCACAACTACTGAGGCTAGAGGGCTGCAGATTGGTATGTTGATCATCCACCCTCCGATCATCAAACATGCCAAATTTCAGCCCTCTAGCCTTAGTAGTCTTGATTTTATTTAAGGTTAAAAAGTTAGCCATGATCGTGCGTCTGGCATACCACCGGGATGTGGCTGAAAGTTTCGTTGGCTGCGGTGCATACAGCATTATACGCCGTACAGAAAACTGCGCATGTTTGACTTGTTTTTGATATCGTTCGCTAAATAACACGAAAATAACAGTGGGACAGTTGCTAGGTCACGAGACCATGTCTGTTATTTGTTATTTCTATTTCCCTCACGAAATAACTGAACAGAATTTATTTATTTTAATACGCAAATGGCGCTTGTATTGTCGGTTGGTCGCTTGAACTTCAGATGAATGGTAATTCTTACTTAAAATAATTGTCTTACTTAAAATAATTGTCAGGTTCATTGTACTAACGACTATGAAAAATAACTCGGACTTACTGACTGATTGACTGAAAAAACCAAATTGCGTAAAACAGCTGTTTTTATTGATTTGGGTGTAAAACTGTTCAGTGATAACAACCTCTTTTGGTCGGTAGCTTAAAGCATAGTAGATCGAATGTACGTTTCAGATACTTAAATTTTAGCGGATTTTTTTAATTTATTCAAATTAAGTTGGATGGTAAATAGCAAAATATGAAGTCATCATTGAAGTTATTTCACTGAGGTGTAGTTTCATTGATGCTAAAAGGTCGCCTCTGAATACTTTGGAAGTTTTTCAAAGATGAAGGCTTGTCATTTTTCATTTAAGAAACAAAGCTAGTAAGAGTTCAGCCTTTGTTTATTTTAGATCAAGGATACCGAGGCTTAAAAAACATAAAACACACAACATTAACTTGTCTCTAATGAAAGATTATGTGATGCCAAATTCACTGCCCATTGGATTGAACGGAATTTATGATTTTGGATAATAGAGCAAATAAGAGAGGTCTTTTAAATATCCGTATGGAAAACTGTTTTAAAAGCTTGGCATTACGTAAATGTGCTTCATTTCCTTTCTGTATAGAACAAGATGCATAGAGTAGATCTCTGATGAATCACAGTGGGAACTGTTAGGATAAAACTCAGCGGGACATTAACCGCCAGAGATGAACAGGTACTGAAATGCCTCCCTTGGTTAAAAATAAAAAAATGAAAACTCTACCAGTTAAGTAACACTGAAGCCAAATCTAGTGTACTGATTAAGTAACACTGAAGCCAAATCTAGTGTACTGATTAAGTAACACTGAAGCCAAATCTAGTGTAGTACTGATTAAGTAACACTGAAGCCAAAACTAATGTACTAATTAAGTAACACTGACGCCAAATCTAGTGTACTAATTAAGTAACACTGACGCCAAATCTAGCGTACTAATTAAGTAACACTGACGCCAAATCTAGTGTACTAATTAAGTAACACTGACGCCAAATCTAGTGTACTAATTAAGTAACACTGACGCCAAATCTAGTGTACTAATTAAGTAACACTGAAGCCAGATCTAATGTACTAATTAAGTAACACTGACGCCAAATCTAGTGTACTAATTAAGTAACACTGACGCCAAAATCTATAGTGTAACTAATTAAGTACACTGAAGCCAAACTAATGTGCTAATTAAAGTAACACTGACGCCAAATCTAGTGTACTAATTAAGTAACACTGACGCCAAATCTAGTGTACTAATTAAGTAACACTGAAGCCAGATCTAATGTACTAATTAAGTAACACTGACGCCAAATCTAGTGTACTAATTAACACTGAAGCCAAATTTAGTGTTGAATTTGAAATGTCAAGTAAAAAGTCTTAATAGAAATTATGATTTTTTTTTTTTGACAAGAGAATCATAGAAGTACCTACGTCAGAAATATTAATTTCCCTGCTTCAGCTTTTGGACGAAGACGTTGCATTAGAAGTCACCTTGAACAAGACACTTGTTGAAAGTTATACACGAATGGCCTAATCACCTCGAACACTTGTACAAGCAATTTTGGGCGTAGCTGACCTCATTATAACTTAAGCCCTTTTTTAGACGCGGGATTTTCATGCAAAAGATGTTTGTGATCTGTTGAGGAACTCCTTGTCGTTCTCCGAGTTACTGAAGGAAATGGTGATCATTTTAGATCCGCGGTTATGAGCGAGATTTATTTATTTTGTTTTTCTGATTATTTACTTTTTCTAAAGACGGATTACGTGGGTCATTTTTCAGTTTCGGAAAGATCTCTTTCTTCAGAATTACAATTTGTGTTTTTTCTTTTATTGTCAATTTATACAAAGTTGTATTGCGTATGATTTCAAGGCAAGTAAATCATAGCCAAATGTATCAATGTATATTGCATCCATGACGTTTCTCTGTCCATATTCGTATCGTCGTATCAGCATTAATCGCAGTATTTATTCATTTTTTTGTCTTTTTTTAAATAGATATATGTCTTTAACACGTGTGCTTGCGTCTGTGTGCGCGTTTCCTGTCAGAGTAACTGACCCATTTTATAGCTTCTGTCTACAGTCTGTTGTGGATCTGTCACAACTGTATTTTCTGTCTGTGAGAGTGTTGTTCTGCTAGATTCCTCGATCTGTCATCTGTCTATGAATTATTCGGAGCATTTTATTTCTGTCAACGTTTGCGTTCTCCTGTCAGACTTTCTGACCTCTTCTATCCCGTCTATTTGCTTTGCTATCTTGTCCGTCTATCTGTCTGTCTACTTGTCTGTAGGACGCCGCCTATGACAGCTCAGCCTCCCCTGATCCAGGCTTCTTTCATCTGTCTATGAATCAGTAAAGCGTTTGACTTCTGCCATTGTTTACGTTTTCAAGTCAGACTCTCTGGCCTGTTTTCTACCGTCTGTTCGCTTTGACATCTTTATCTGTCTGCCTGTCTAGCTGTGCGACGCCGCTTGTGACAGCTCAACCTCCCTAATCCGGAGATAAATCTGACGGATGTGCTACAGACCTTGATCCACTTAGAAGGAGGAGGAGGAGCCGGGCAGGGGTCACTTGCTTGGAAGGCGGCCGAATTCTCCTTACGGCCGAGACGAAGAAGAAGAAGAAGTCGGCCCGTGTCACCAAACTGGGAGCTTTCGTGCTTACAAAATATGACGTCGGGGATCGAATGTCGTGTTCCCGAAACTTAATCTCCTTGTCCCATATTGGAATAATTATAAAAATGGCGGGTTTTGTTTGTTTGTTTATTTATTTTGGGGGTTGGGGGAGATGTTTTGTGTTTTTCTTGTGTTTGCTACGTAGTAGGGGCTGTGGAGTGAGCGAATGTTTTCAGTCGGTCGTTCGTGAGTTTGCTTTCGTGATATTTTAACTGTATGATGGGACTAATGCAACTTCGCAATCATCATTAAGAACTGATAGAGCTTCAGTTACAAATTTGGCAGCAACGATTACTATATTACTATTACTACGACTACAAATTACCCCCAAGATGTAATTTTCTAAGACGAAATAATCAAGACTTTTACCAACTATCTTGCCAAGTGAGTTGATAACAAAACCTTTTGAAGGAATTAAGGTCTGGTTTAAGAAAAGTTACGTTGATTTAAAGAATTTAAAGAAGGTAATCATGTTCACACGAATGTTCCCCCCAAAGTCCGGATACCCTCATTATTGTTACGAAACTTTCTCACGAATGAAGCAAATTTTTTCTTTCGTTTTTATTCGTATAAAGTTAATCTATTCTTTTTATGGATACATGCGCGGCGCACACACACACACACACACACACACACAGAATTTGAACAGTATGACGCCATATCCAAAAAATCATTGTTGTCTGCCACCTTAAATGAGAGAGAGAGAGAGAGAGAGAGAGAGAGAGAGAGAGAGAGAGAGAGAGAGAGAAAATTCAGTCTTACGTAAAAGGTAATGTAAGGAATAATCATAATAAAAAAAGACACTGCTTGATTACTTGAATTTAAACAGATTACGCAAAAAACAACAGTTAATACAGAGAGAGAGAGAGAGAGAGAGAGAATTCAGTCTTTCGTAAAAGCTAATGTAAGGAATAATGATAATAATAAAAAACACTGCTTGATTACCTGAATTTCAACAAAAACAGTTAATGCACAGAGAGAGAGAGAGAGAGAGAGAGAGAGAGAGAGAGAGAGAGCAAACTATATTACTGCGTTTTCCTTCTTCCATAATCCTTAGATTCAGTCATCCAATAATTTCCAGATACAAGATATTTCTTTCTAGACAGAAGCTTTTAATATCTGTAATCA
>NC_061101.1:3145161-3150161 GCF_015104395.2 Macrobrachium nipponense | reverse complement strand
TACATTCAGCTTACATTCAACGATTATAATAATATCCTATTTCGAATATTAACGGTGTAATTCGCATACAGTAAAATATTAAAACACTTTTCAGTTGCAAATGTACACCCAGATATCCTTTTATTTACCTAAAACTTACACATAGCGTAACTATCTAAAGCCCGGGACACAGTGTTACCATACAAAAACACCACAGGCGGATGGACAGATGAAAAAAACAGAGTATAGGCGAACATTATCGTACATGAAACTGTTAGTCGCCATGGAAACCATCTCGGTTTTAACTGCTCTAACCTTCAAAATAATGAAACCCAGCCAAAATACTTCTTATGAGATGGCCGAACAAACTCTGCTTAACATAAAATATGGCTTCAATAAACATCTAACTTTTATATCGTCCCCAACGAACAAAAGTAAGAAGTCACCCGAAGCTGGTATTACTAAAGCAGCCAGTTTTATTTCGATGACGCCCTTGCTTTCAAATGGTGAATATCTGCGCGGCTTAAGCATCGAATTTCACATACGGAAGACTCTCTCTCTCTCTCTCTCTCTCTCTCTCTCTCTCTCTCTCATAAATGGCGAATCGTATACACGCACACGAAACGGCCAGCCAGCCATTAATGGCGCACTTCCCTTGCATTGTTCATTCGCCGGCTTTCTCTTCCACAGCACTCTTCGTCAATACTAATCACTTCCTCCTCCAGGTGGGCGACATTGGATGACATAAGGGCGCTCCTGGCCTCTGCCTATGACAGGTGCGATGCCATGCATTACGATGCTGGCTGCATCGTCGGCGTTGGCCGTTGTATCGGTGTTGCTGTGAAAAGCTGCGTTTTTCGATCGCAGTTCCTGATTGATGTGCGTGTCTACATTTTCAGACATACAAACACACACATTATACATACATACACACACACACACACACACATATATATATATATATATATATATATATATATATATATATATATATATATATATATATATATATATATAACTGATTCACGAAAGTTTGGAACGTGATAAACGCATAAATAAAGGTATAAGCCACGAAGGAAAGATAAACAACGGAGTAGCTACAAGATCTTTCGACTCAGCGTCCTTTATTAGCCGACAAAGGACGATGAGACGAAAGATCTTGCAGCTACTCCATTGTTTAACTTTCCTTCGTGGCTTATCCCTTTATATATATATATATATATATATATATATATATATATATATATATATATATATATATGTATATATATATATATATATATATATATATATATATATATATATATATATATATATATATAATATGAGGTTGTAGTCCACAGGGGAAAAGAAAAGCTGAAATTCCTGAAATATTCCCCTGTGGACTACAACCTTATATATCTATTTTCGTGAAAGAGGAACACTAAAACCTCATATATATATATATATATATATATATATATATATATATATATATATATATCTATATATATATATTTATAGATATATATATGATATATATATATATATATTATATATCTATATATTATATTTATAGATTATATATATATATATATATATTATATATATTATTATATATATATATATATATATATATATATATATGCATTAAGCTACAAATGTTCTTTAATATTTTTCATATATTTTAACCGCGAAGGGGAATTTTTTTTATTGAGAATAATTTCGTCCTCTCGTGGATTCCAACCAGCAGACAGATAGCGGAGAAATCTGGACTTCAGTGACATGACCGACTCGGCCAACATGGGAGGTATAAGTTGATACCGTTTCCGACCTTACAAATCACTGTAAAGCTCAGGTATTTGTAATTAGAATCGATATACACCCTCTGTGTATGTCGTATATGTATATATAATATATATATATATATATATATATATATATATATATATATATATATATATCTCTATAAATATAAATATATATATACATATATATATATATATATATATATATATATATATATATATATAATCGCATTAACAGGTGATTGTTTATCACACATCACAGCGGGTCAATGAATGATAGACTGGGTGTAGGTCCCGACCGGTTTCCATTGTATTTCTGCGCCATTAGCGTTCGTGGCTTGGAAATATAGATGAAACCGGTCGGCACCTACACCCAGTCCTTTATTTTGTCACTTATGGTGATGTGATCTATATATATATATATATATATATATATATATATATATATATATATATATATATATATATATATTATATGCGGATGAAAACATCTAATCTAAAATTCAGTGTCTTCGTCGATCTTAAGTTGTTAATTATGTCTTTGGTAGTTAGTCGCCTGTGGTTAACCCAGCCAGTATAAAGGAGGGTATGGGGCTAGCAACCTCATCCCAAATTGCTTGCGGGAAGGTTACCACATATAGCTAAAGATAATTTAAAATCTCTATCGATGCGAAACAGTGTCTTTCTCTTATCACATTACTTAAAATCTCTTTCCGTCGAAATAGAGGTCACGCATAACCGTCTCCTGTCATGTTTAATCGGAGAGAGAGAGAGAGAGAGAGAGAGAGAGAGAGAGAGAGAGTCCAGTATGCTTTCACAGTGGCAGCAGTATATAAGTTATGCGAGTATATTGGAATTGTATGTAGTGTGAGATTGCAAATTCGTTTCTGTTGGCAATGGAGTTTTCCTCCTTAATTATGCTTGAAACTTACGATGACAGATGCAGTTTTTACAGGACATTGCTACTGAGCAAAATTCATGTTTCCAAGACCTTTCCATATACAGGCTTATCAATCCTCTTAGATGACCACGATTCTTTTAGTTCTCTCTACATGTTTTACTTCCAACTTTCTCTCGTGGAATTTCGTA
Source organism: Macrobrachium nipponense (assembly GCF_015104395.2). Lineage (NCBI taxonomy): Eukaryota > Metazoa > Arthropoda > Malacostraca > Decapoda > Palaemonidae > Macrobrachium > Macrobrachium nipponense. The sequence continues at coordinate 3,147,306 of NC_061101.1, read as the reverse complement.
TATTCGGTTATGGTGTCTGATGAATTTACTTTTAAAGATAATGCGTAATGTTGTAACAAGCGAAAAGGTTATAGAAAAAAATGAGATTTCTTATGATCGTCCTGTGACGTATTATCGTGTTCGATACAAGATTACTACGTTATCGTAACGCCGTGTTGCCATGTTTATTTAAATATCACACATATTCACTTCATTTCAATATGTTATTGTATGGGACAGAAAGGAGAACAGCATCTCTAATTCGTGAAACGGTTGCAACAATATCTGGAAATCTTTGGTGCATGCAAGCGCGCGAAGTAAGTGAAGTTTGGGTTGTATACCCCTTAGAGTTTCGTCAGTTGTCTCGCACTTCAAACTGCAATCATCAATAAAATAAGTAAAGACGTTGGTGCCGTTGCTGAATAAGCACTGGTTCCATGCAACGTAAAAACACCATACAAACAAACGAACAAACAAATCAATAAAATAAACACGCAACTGTTTCGGTGTTTTGCGTTTGGATGTAATCATTTCGGGATGTAAAAATGAAGCATTTAAAGGATTATTCAAGTGATAAACGAAAAAAGGCGACTGTTCATGATTTGGATCGAAAGAAATACTTTCCCGTAAAAAAAAAAAAAAGCCTTCATTCTAATTTTCTTTAGGCTTGTAACCCACACACATCATTACAAATTATCGTCACTATATCAATACCAAATATCTAAACGTTACCAAAATAACTATAGCATTTTCTAATCTATTCTCATTAATGGAAAAAATATATATATTTATCTATATTGCGTCATTATACCCCTACTGAAAACGTATATAGGAAAAAAATAAATGTACATAGTTTTTCTAGCCTATTCAGATCTTGAAAGTCACCTTAAAAAGCCTGCATTATTTCTAAAGTTAGTGATCATCTTATTCGCTGCGGGTACATTATATCACTACTGAAAATCTTAAGCATTAGAAAAGAATAACGATAATGTTCTCTAATCTATTCTTCTCACAAAATGTCACCCGCTTAAAGCCTGTATAATATCTCAAGATATTAATAATTTGTTTCACTACTAAAATTCTAAGCAGTATAAAATTAAAAATAGCTTTTTCTAATCTATTCTGCTTACAAAATGTCGCCCGCTCTATATATTTTTTTTCTAATGCATTCAAATCACGAAAGTCAACCCCGCTTGATGCACGTATACTAATTTCTGAGGATCGATATAATCCGTTGCACTGCGGGTAGCTCGCTCCAACGCATACCCCGGGGTATCTGATGTGCCTTTATTGCTTGTACTTACACGGGCATCTCAGATAAGACGGGATCCATTAAATGTTCGGTCGCCTCTGGCGTCGTGCCACGTTTATTCATTTGCTTGCGAGAAGGAGTGATACATGAGGTGGTTTGATTGACAATTCATTCGTTAAACTGGTTTTCATTTTCATGATGTAGGGGGTTCGTAGTTAGTTGTGATTGGTTTTACGTTAAGTTGGTTGGTACGCTTCTCTCTCTCTCTCTCTCTCTCTCTCTCTCTCTCTCTCTCTCTATATATATATATATATATATATATATATATATATATATATATATATATATTATCTATATGCGTATATATATAAATATATATATATATACTATATATATATATATATATATATATATATATATATATATATATATATGTATTTTATATTTTCTGCGACTAAAAAATATTTGTTAATACAGAAAAGCCATCTAATAATAAGGTAGCTACTACCATTATTATATATACTACAGTTATATATATATATCCCATATATATATATATGTATTATATATATATATTATATATATACATATCTCTTATATATATATATATATATATATATATATATATATATAGAGAGAGAGAGAGAGGAGAGACGAGAGAGAGAGAGAGAGAGAGAGAGAGAGAGAGAGTCGTAGCCTGTGACCATGGCATGGAAGTCTAAACTTCGATAAGTCTCGATGGCTTTTGGCAAAGAACAGATCCTGTGTGATGTCGGTTACAAGAGGGTCCATTGACACAATCGTTTCATCGTATTTGCGGTGGTAGATAATTCTTTATTTTACACTCACGCACACACGCACACATATACGCACACGCAAATACATATATATATATGTGTGTGTGTGTGTGTGTA
>NC_061101.1:3139590-3144661 GCF_015104395.2 Macrobrachium nipponense | reverse complement strand
TGCATACCCTCTCCCTCCTGCCACATGATACCCTTAGGAATAGGGGTAAGCAAAGGCCCAATCACATAATGGGTGGGGGAAGGCAACGCCTCTGGCGGCGGCGTAAAGAAACCTACGCTAAGATTTCATGCGCCGATTAACTTCATATATGAAATCGTTGCGGATTTATGGCATTGCAAATTTGGCATTCCCATTTTTTGCATAATTCAACTACTGTGGCAACTCTCTGGCGCGGCGTAAAAACCGCCCGTAGTTCAATGGCCTTTTATATATGCAAAAATATGGGCCCTTGCAATCATAATGGAAAAAATCCAAATATTAGCATATACTAACTGTTGGCAACCTCCTGGCGCGGCCGTTTAAAACCGCCCGTAAGTTCAATGCCTTTTAAAATATATGGCAAAATATGGGGCCTTGCCAATGCATAAATGGATGGGCCAAAATTATTAGGCATATACTTACTGTGGCAAACCATCTGGCGCGGCGTAAAAACCTGTAAGGTTCAATGCCCTTTTAATATATGCAAAATAAGTTTGGGCCTTGCAATGCATAAATGGTCAAAAACCTATTGGGCATATTAATACCTGTTGGCAACCTCTGGCGCGGCCGTAAAACCCGTAAAGGTTCAAGCCTTTAAATATTAATGCAAAAAATATGCGCCTTGCAAATGCATAATGTGTCAAATATTAGGCATATACTAAACTGTTGGCAGGACCTCTGGCGGCGGCGTAAAAAAAGCCCCGTGAAGTTCAAATGCCTTTTTATATCATGCAAAAATATGGGGCCTTGCCAATGCACTAATGGATTCAAATATTAAGCATATACTAACATGGTGGCAACCTCCAGGCCGCGGCGTAAAAACCCGAAAACCCGGTAAGTTCCCAATGCCTTTTAGATATGCAGAAAACAATGGGCCTTGCAATGCATAACTGGATCAAAAATTTATTAGCCATATACTACTCGTGGGCAACCTCTTTGGCGGCGGCGGTAAAAACCCGTAAGTTGCAATGCCCTTTTTATATATGACAAAATTAAAAATGCGGCCTTGCCCATATAGCATAATGGATTCAAAATAATTGCCCATTTTATACTACTGTGGCAAAAACCTCTTGGCGCGGCGGGTAAAAACCCCGTTAAAGTTCAAATGCTTTTATTATGCAAAAATATGGGCCTCTGGCCAATGCAAATAAATGGATCAATATTAGCATATACTACTCGTGGCAAACCTCCTGGCGGCGGCCGTTAAAAACCGTAAGTTCAATGGACTTTTCATATATGCAAAATAATGGGCCTTTGGCCAATGGCATAATGGGATCAACAAATTACAGCATATACTAACTGTTGGCCCCAACCTCTGGCGCGGCGTTAAAAACCCGTTAAGTCTTTCAAATGCCCTTTAATATTTACCTGCAAAATATTGGGCCTTGGCACATGGCAAAATATGGGATCCAAATAATCCTTAGCATTATACTACTCGTGGCAACGCTCTGGCGCGGCGTAAAAACCCGTAAGGTTTTTTTTCAAAAATTTGGCCACCCGCCCCCCTTTTTTTTTTTTTAAAATTAATTATGTCAAAATTATGGGCCTTGCACATGGCATAGATGGATCAAATATTAGGCATAATACTAACGTGGCAACCTCTGCGGCCGGGCGTAAAAAAACCGCCCGGTTAAGTTCAATTGCCACTTTTAATATATGCAAAATTAATGGGCCTTTGCAAATGCATAAATGGATCAAAATATTAGCATATACTACTGTGTGCAACCTCTGGCGGCGGCGTAAAAAACCGCCGTGATTCAATGGCCCTTTTTTAAATATAAAATTTGCAAAAAATTTAATTTTTTGGGGGGGGGGCCGCCCTTTTGCCCAAAAAAATGGCCCAATAATGGGAAAAATCCCCCAAAATAATTGCTATATACCTTCAACTGTGGCACAACCTCTGCGGCGGCGTAAAAACCCGTTTTTTTAAGTTCAATGCCTTTTTATATAAAATTGGCCAAAAATATGGGCCTTGAAATGCATAATGGATCAACCAAATATTAGCATAATACTAACTGTGGCAACCTCTGGCGGCGGCGTAAAAACCCGGTAAGTTCTATGGCCTTTTAATATAATGGCCAAATAAAAAATGGGCCCTTGGCAAGAATGCATAATGGATCCAAAATATTAGTTTTTATACTACGTGGGCAAAAACCGTCTGGCGCGTTTCGTAAACCGCCGTAAGGGTTCCAATTGCCTTTTTATATAATTGCAAAATAATGGGCCTTTCGGCAATGCATAATGGAACTCAAATTATTGCATATACTTACTGTGGGCCAACCTCCTTGGGGCGCCGGCGTAAAAAAACCCCGTAAGTTCAATGCCTTTTATATATGCCAAAATAATGGGCCTTTGCAATGCATAATGGGATTCAAAAATATTAGCATATAACGTACTGTGGCAACCTGCTGGCGCTGGCGTTTAAAAACCCCGTAAGTTCAATTGCCTTTTATTTTGATATTGCAAAATATGGGCCTTGCAATGCATAATGGATCAAATATTAGCATATATACTGTGGCAGAACCTCTGGGGCGCGCGTAAAAACACCCGTTAAGTTCAATGGCCTTTTATATAATGCCAAATTATGGGCCTGCAAATGGCCATAATTGGATCAACATAATCCCTAGCATCAATTTACTAACTGTGGCAACCTCCTGGGCGCGGCGTTAAAACCCGTAAAGTTCAATGCTCTTTCTAAAATTATGGGCAACTATGGGCCTTGCAAATGCATAATGGATGCAAAATATTAGCATATAACTACTGTGCGGCAAACCCTCTGGGCTGCGGCGTAAAAACCCGCTAAGTTCAATGCCTTTTATATATGCAAAACATAGGGCCTTGCAATGCATTAACTGGATCCAAAGAATATTTAGCATATAGCTACTGTAGGCAAACCTATGGCCCGCGGGCATTAAAACCCCGTAAAGTTCAATGCCTTTTAATATAGCAAAAATATGGGCCTTGCAAAATGCATAATAGGAATCAAATATTAGCATATACTACTGTGGCAACCTCTGCGGCGGCCGTAAAACCCCGTAAGGTTCAATGGCCTTTTCATATATGGCCAGAAATAAAAAGGGCCTTGCCCCAATGCATAATGGATCAAATAATTAGCATATACTTTTAACTCGTGGCAACTCTGCGAGCGGCGTAAAACGCCCGTTAAAAAAGTTCAAATGCCCTTTTTATAATAAATGGCAAATACTGGGCCTTGCAAATGCCATAATGGATCAAATTAATTAGCATATTACTACTGTGGCAACCTCTGGCGTGCCGTAAAAACCCTTAAAGTTCCAATGGCCTTTTTATAATATGAAAATATGGGCCTTGCAAATGCATAAATGGATTCAAAATATTAGCATATTCTACTGTGGCAACCTCTGGCGCGGGCGTAAAACCCCGTTAATTCAATGCCTTTTATAATATGCAAAAATATGGGGCCTTTCAATGCTAATGGGGTCAAAATATTAGCATATACTACTGTGGGGCAACCTCGGCGCGGCGTAAAAACCCGTAAGTTCAATTGGCCTTTTATTATATGCAAAATATTGGGCCTTGCAAATGCATATGGATCAAATATTAGCATATACTCCTGTGGCAACCCTCTGGCGCGGCGTAAAAACCCGAAGTAAATTCAATGCCCTTTTATATATGCAAAATATGGGCCTTGCCAATGCATAATGGATCAAATATTACATATCCTAACCTGTGGCAACCTCTGGCGCGGCGTAAAAAAAACCCCCCGGTTAATTTCAATGCCTTTTATATATGCAAAATATGGGCCTTGCAATGCATAATGGATCATTTAGCATATACTACTGTGGCAACCTCTGGGCGCGGCGTAAAAAACCCCGTAAGTCCATGCCTTTTTATATATGCAAAAATATGGGCCTGCATGCATAACTGGGAATCAAATAATTAGCATATACTACTGTTGCAACCTCTGGCTGGCGCGGCGTAAAACCCCCCCTAAGTTTCAATTTTCCCTTTTTAATATATCAAAATTATGGGGCCTTGCAATGCATAATGGAATTCAAATATTATGCTATTTTACTACTGTGGCAACCTCCCGGCGCGGTGTAAAAACTTAAAAGTTCAATGCCTTTTTATATATGCAAAATATGGGCCCTTGCAAATGCATATGGATCAAATATATACATATACTACTGTGCAACCTCCGGCGCGGCGAAAAACCCCCGTAAGTTCATGCCTTTTTTAATATATGAAAAAATATGGGCCTTGCAATGCATAATGGAAATCAAATATTAGCATATTACTACTGTGGCAACCCTCTGGCGCGGCGTCAAAACCGTAAGTTCAATGCCTATATGCAAAATAATGGGCCCTTGCAATGCATAATGGATCAAATATTAGCATATACTACTGTGGCAACCTCTGGTCGCTGGGCGTAAAACCCCACGTAAACGTTCAATGCCTTTTATATAATGCAAAAATATGGGCCTCCTGCAATGCAATAATGGATCAAATATTAGCTATACTACTGTGGGCAATGGCGGCGGCGTAAAACCCCGTAAGTTCAAAATGCCTTTTTAATATATGCAAAATAGGGGCCTGCAATGCATAATGATCAAATATTAGCAAATAATACTACAGTGGCAACCTCTGGCGCGGCGTAAAACCCCGTAAGTTCAAATGCCTTTTATATATGCAAAATAGGGCCTGCAATGCATAATGGATCAATATTACCATATACTACTGTGGCAAACCTTCTGGCCGGCGCCGGCGTAATGTTTCAATGCCTTTTTAAATATATGCAAAGATGGGGCCTTGGCAATGCTACTGGATCAAATATTAGCAATAATTCTACTGTGCAACCTCTGGCGCGGCGTAAAAAACCCCTAAAAAGTTCAATGCCTTTTAATAGATGCCAAAATATGGGCCTTGCAATGCATAAATGGATAAAATTATTGCATATACTACTGTGGCAACCCTCTTGGCGCGGGCGTAAAACCCAACCGGTAAAAGTTCAATGGTCCGGGTTTTATATCCAATGCAAAATATGCCTGCAATG
>NC_061101.1:3119590-3134590 GCF_015104395.2 Macrobrachium nipponense | reverse complement strand
ACCATTATCTTTAGACATACTCTAATTTTGAAGATCTCTGGAAGATCAAAATAGCATTAAATAAAGTAAAATGATATATGATAAAATGAAAAAAAATAATTAAAAATAATTTCGAAAAGATTACATAAAGTAGACCTTTGTACTTTAACACATCTACCCTGAACTTCTTTAACCTTCCTAAATTTAGTCATAAAGACACCGTGGTACTGCAAAACACCAATAAATAAGGTAAAATGAATATGATAAAATGAAAAAAATAAATACATGTAATTTCGAAATGATCACCTATAAAGTAAACATTTTACTTTAACCCTCACTTCTTTAACCTTCCTTCAGTCATAAGGACATAATTATCGCGGTACTGCTTAAGTGTTTTCCAGTACATTCATATTCGGTCTTGCAGCTGACGAGGCTGGACATCAAATCCCGAACATGACTTGCAGTAAAGGAAAAAAAATAAAAAATAGAAAACCTCCAACACACAATTGCATTCAGTGGTTTTCCCTGGACAGCGAGGTTGCACTAGGACTGATTAATCATTTTTTTTATATATATATATTTTTTTTAATGGTTTTGTACGTGACTTTAGGAAATATCAATATGTTTTTTGTGATGGCTTTTGGTAATGATGGTTTTTCAACGTGACTGTATGAAAGATCAATAGGTGTTTTTGTATTCCTTTTTTTTGTAGTGTGTCTTTGTAGAGAAGGCTGTAGGACAGGGCAATAGGTTTTTTTTTTTTATAATTTTTTTATGTGGGTTTTCCTCATTGTTGAATACAGTATGACCTTTTACGGTCAGAGGTTATTTGCCGAACTGTATTTCCGATCTGCCACGTGCATCTAGAGTGGCTTTTGTTTTTGTTCGTGGAGTCAGACAGCAAAGAATTCTTCCCTAAAAGGTGGTAATGTTAAATAACATAACAGACCAAATCCTGAGATAAAGTTACCTATTATTAATGAATGAGAATTATTATTACTGAATAAATTTAAATTGCTTTTATGTTTGTTCGTGGAGTTAGACAGCAAATTCTTCTTCTTTAAAAGGTGGCTAACAGAACCATCTGACAGATCAGGAAAGGGAAGTGACAAGACAGAATGAGAATTATTATTATTGAATAAATTTAGAATTGCTCTTTCTTTTTGTTCGTGGAGTTAGACAGCAAAGAATTCGTCTTTAAACGGTGGTTAACGGAACCATTTGTCCTATCAGGAAAAGGAAGTGGCTAAACAGACCCTGAGAGAACAGTAATTATGATTACAAAATACCTGCAAGACTTCCTTCTTGCCTAAGATAGTGGCAATAAGATAGCCATGACTAACAGAACAATAATATTTCTTATTGCTCTTTAATCAGCTTAATTTCCTTTCCTATTTATTTTCTGCTTATCTTTTATATATAAGAAAAAACATAGTAATGGAAGGGATTAAAAAATTTTGTTTCTATTTTTCTTAGAGTATTTCTCAGTGCAAAAGTAAATATGTTTCACTTGCAATAATAAAAACAAACATGCATACATACATAAACAACACATATATGTATATACCTCTGCACGCCTATTTCACTAAGTTATAATGCAATTTTAGTTTAATTCCTGTCGTCTTGACGCCAGAAAACTTATAATAATTCATTACCTAAAATTTAACCCGATGCAATGCAGTCTGTATCATGAAAACCTGAATACATCTCTATTTTACTTACGTAGTACAAAGTCATTAATTGGCATTTGCAATTGTATTCTTTTCTACATGACCCATTGAAAAAAATTAGGTACTTTAAATAACTCAAATTATATTAGTTTTTAGTAATATAATCTGAGTTCTTTAAAAATTAGGTACTTTTAAGAATTCAAATTATACTACAATTTTTTGTACTATAATTTGAGTTCTTTAAAAAATCTGGTACTTTAAAGAATCAATATTATATTAAATTTTGTTATATATATAATTTGAGTTCTTCAAAAGTTAGGTACTTTAAAGAATCCAAATTATATTACAATTTTTTTGCAATATAATTTAAGTTCTTTAAAAATTAGGAACTTCAAAGAACTCAAATTATATTACAAAAAAATGTAATATAATTATAGTTCTTTAAAGTACCTAATTTTCTTTGCTAATGGTCATGCAGAAAAGAATGCTATTGCAAATTGCAATTAATGATTTTGTTTTATTGAAACAAAACAGAGATGCATTCAGGTTTTCATGATACGGACTGCATTGCATTTTGGATAAAATCATAAACAAAACTCGAACAAATTTTACTATACGTAATTAGCGGACTTTCCCACCTGCGTCTCCCTGTTGACATTATTTTCCAGGTGTCTTGTCTCCTGCACAAGGTTTTTTTATGTTGTGGTGTGGTTGCCACTCACGATGTTATTCCTGTTTTTGTTGTCATTGCTGCTATTGCTTTTAATCACTGGTATTGCCTGAGTGCTTCGTATATCAGACCAGTTAAAGTTCATGTTATAATAGACTTACGCTGTTTAACTGATCTTATACGCTCGATAATTCTAGTTAGAAATATGTGTTACGCTATCCTGCGGCAGATAATTTAGCTATTTTTAAACCCCTCTCCTCTCTCTCTCTCTCTCTCTCTCAGAAAATTTAAGTATAACTATCTCTCTCTCTCAAGATAATTCAAGTATATTAATCTCTCTCTCGCTCTCTCTCTCCCCCTCTCGCAGATAATTTAAGTATAACTCTCTCTCTCTCTCAGATAATTTAAGTACATTTATCTCTCTCTCTCTCTCTCTCTCTCAGATAATTTATTTCAGTATATTAATCTCACTCTCTATCTCAGATAATTCACTTATTTTACCCTCTCCCCTCCCTCTTTCTTTCAGATAATTTAAGTCTATTTATCTCCTCCCTCTCTGTCTCTTTCTTTCAGGTAATTTAAGTATATTTCTCTCTCTCTCTCTCTCTCCACATTAGTTTATACCCCGACCTGCGTCTTCCACTCCTACGCAAGAGTTGTTCTACAGCTGCGTAGGTTGGTCCGAATTCATTATATATATATCACCGGTGTTCCGTTACAGCCGATTTCATTATATATATATCACCGGTGTTACGTTACAGCGCATGTGTTGGTTACGTGATTCTTGAATAGGAAGCAATATTATGACTTTGTACGTACAATGATTACAATGAAGTCCTGTCGACGTCTGTGACAGTTTTTCTCGCTCTTATTGTCATACCCTTCGAGAGAGAGAGAAAAAAGGCATGAGGACAAGATTCCTTGGGACATCAACTTTTTAAACCTCGCTTTCTTCTTAAACAAAAAAGAAAGTTACCTGATATCCTTTAAAAAATGGACAACATTCCATGGGAAATTAAGACAGAACCTTCCCCGAGCGACTTCACAGAACTTTGTGTTCTTAACTAGACATTTAGAGATGACCTCATCTCTACCAGGAGCCAAACACAAATGGCAATGAAATGTTAAACTTATTATCCTCCCTTTAATGACATTTTCTAGAGAGAGAGAGAGAGAGAGAGAGAGAGAGAGAGAGAGAGAGAGAGAGAGAGAGTCATATAATTTCTTGTGATCAAACCTAATTTTCTAGAATGAAAACATGATAATAGAAAAATAATTTCTTTTTAACAGAGAGAGAGAGAGAGAGAGAGAGAGAGAGATAGAGAGAGAGAGAGAGAGAGAGAGAGGTTCTTAATATTAGACAATGATCAACAGAGCAAACATACTGCCCAATAATGTAATGGCAGAAAATCAAACTCTCATTTACATGAACATATGAGAGAGAGAGAGAGAGAGAGAGAGAGAGAGAGAGAGAGAGAGAGAGAGACCACTTTTCCTTTCGAATAACCTGATGGAACACAGGTGGAGTATGTGATCTCCTTCCCACGCCGAAGATAATTATGGCTTGCAGTAAAAAAAAAACAAAATAAAAAAAAAACTAGGGCCCTCTCTGCTTGCAGTCTGTTAAAAAAATAATAACAAGTCCTCCTGTGCTTGTGCCTGTGTTTGATAATGTCAATGAGATTCGGAAATTTCGCTGTTTTTTTTTTTTTTTTTTTTTTTTTTAATGTTCGTTGTGTTGTTTCCTTTTGTCAACCGAGATGGGTAATTATGGTGTTGTTCGACAGATGGCCGGTCGTTTTTTTTTTGGGGGGGTGGGGGGTGGGGGTGGGGGGTTTGGAGGAAATAGGCATCTCCTGCTGTTCTGTTCTGTTGTAGCCTTTATGAAAAAAAAAAAAAAAAACTATCAGCACCGTCCTATTCATCCTATGACTTTAATACTTACAATTTAAGTACAATGCGAAAAAAGAGTGATTGCAAGTCTGGTTAACATTCTTACAATTTAATCAAAATGAGAAAAAACAGTTGATTAAGTCTACCTAACTTACGTACAATTTAAGTAAATTGAGAGAAAAAAAAGTTGAATGTAAGTCTGGTTAACATACTTACAATTTAAGTAAAATGAGAAAAAAAAAATTGAAGTCTCGCTAACTTACGTACAATTTAAGTAAAACGAGAAAAAAGAAAGTTGCCTGTAAGTCTGGCTAACTTACGTACAGTTTAAATAAAATGAGAGAGAAAAAGAGTTGACTAAGTCTGGCTAACTTACGTACAATTTAAGTAAAATCAGAAATAAAAGTTGCCTGTAAGTCTGGCTAACTTCCGTACAATTTAAATAAAATGAGAGAGAAAAAGAGTTGACCAAGTCTGGCTAACTTACGTACAATTTAAGTAAAATCATAAAAAAAAACATTGCTTGTAAGTTTGGCTAGCTTACTTATAATTTAAGTAAAATCATAAAAAAATACATTGCGTGTAAGTTTGGTTAACAATAAACCTTAATTTTTGCACTGTGTCAGATTTGTCTGAATATGGCGGTAAAATGTTGCATGCAACCTTCTGGTTCGTTGCACCTTCTAAAATTTAATCATTTTGATGGATATATTGCAGGTACATTGCATAATATGTATGTGCATATACATATATATGGATATATATTTATATCTTACTCAATGGGCGTTATGTCTGTCCGTCCGTCTGTCATTCAATCACGGCCAAACGGCTGGTCCGATGGGCATGAAACTTGGCAGGGTTATAGTGGGGACCCCTAAGATGGTTTATAATGGGGTTTCATCCTACCTCCCCCCTCTCCCATCCGAAGGGGGTGGGGGTGAGAAGGGATTCCCCCTGAAACGGGGATGGTTATGCCCGTAGACTTAGTTACGTTACGAATTTACCATACATAATTTCTGTATACATATCTTTGCTAGTTTATATAATTATATACGTATGCATACATACATGTACATGTGCATGTTTGCATGTCTGAAGATATTTCCTTTTTTTTTTTGTCTGCTCGCGTGAGTATTAGCAAATTAAATATATAAATGATCACCACACAACGCACAAAAGATTAGCACATTAATACATGCACTCATGTCAAGCAATGAACCTAATTAGCTAATATTAGAAAATAACTGTTCTTAATCTAATAATAAATGGTTGCAGTCAAATTAGTTCTCATTAGATATAATAGACTATAATCAAATCAAACAAGTAAAAAAATAAATTCTGAGCAGAGTATAATGAATCATAAATCTCTCAGCTAAGACCGGACGGCGTTCAGTTCCTTCCCGGATGTGGTCAAGTGACGGTGTATCGGCGACGCCTCCGGAGAGCGTTGCCAGACGCACGATTCATGACTAAACTTAACCTTAAATAAAATAAAAACTACTGAGGCTAGAGGGCTGCAATTTGGTATGTTTGATGATTGGAGGGTGGATGATCAACATACCAATTTGCAGCTCTAGCCTCTGTATTCTTCATTTTATTTAAGGATAGAAAAAGTTCAGACACAAAAAACTGCGGACAGACAGACATAAACTGAAAATAGGGGTTTTTATGAGATCACAGAAGTGGGTAGGGATTTCTAGAGCCTTCATGTCAAAGAATGACATATTCATAACCCTACTACTTAAAGAATCGAATGTCCATTGTTCATATCCTCTCTCCTTTTGTTTAGCGTAATTAAACGAGCCTAAACCAAGGGTCGTGGCTCATTTAAGAGACGTTATCATCATAAATTAAGATACGTTGTCATACAAGATACATATTCAGTAATGAATCCATTATACTAAACACTTTTATAATGCCTCTCTCATTTATCGTAAGGAGTCATTTTCAACTACAAATTCATACGCAATTGCAACAGCCACAATGCCCTCTTCACTTCTCAGATTCTCCACACTCTTTGGTAGCGCTTGTCACTCACTACAAAGCGAAGTGTTTCTGAAGTCCGTAGCACGATTCGAACCCGCATACAGAGTATCAGAACGTGGACTTTGCTGATCTGACCACGAGGAGGTTTCATAAATTTAGGCTTCACAGGGTTTTTTTTATCTTTCTTTTCTTTTTTGGATAAACGTTAGTATCGATTCAATCATTTCTGAAACGAAGTATAAAAAGGTTAAGCAACCTTCAGAAATTAAACGCAATTTAACAAGGTTAAAAAACCCTCAGTAATTATTACTTTCCAGGCAATTCAACAAAGTTAAACAACCTTCAGTAATTAAACGCAATTCAACAAAGTTAAATAACCTTCAGTAATTATATTTTAACTTTCCCAAGGCAATTCAACAGTTAAATTATAACCTTCAAGTTAATTAAATAACTTAATTTCAAGCAATTAACATTAAATAACCTCAATAATTATAACTTCAAGCAATTCAACAAAGTTTAAATACTTCCAGTAAACTATAACTTCCAAGCAATTAACAAGGTTAAATAACCTTCAGTTTATAACTATCCAAGCAATTCAAACAAGTTAAATACCTTCAGTAATTAAACTATCCAAGCCTTCACAAAGTTAAAGAACCTTCAGTAATTATAACTATCCAAGCACTTTAACAAGGTTTAAATAACCTTCAGTAATTATACTATCCAAGCAAATTCAACAAAGTTAAATAACCTTCAGTAATTATAACTATCCAAGCATCATAACAAAGTTAAATAACCTTCAGTAATTATAAACTATCCAAGCAAATTAACAAGTTAAATAACCTTCAGAAATTAAAACTATCTAGGCAAATCACACAAGAGTTGAATAACTAGTAATTATAACTTTCCAAGCAATATAACAAAGTTAAATAACCTTCAGTAATTTATAACTATCCAACAATTCAAACAAAGTAAATAACCTTCAGTAAATTATAACTTTCCAAGCAATTTAACAAAAGTTAAAATAACCTTCAGTAATTATAACTTTCCAAGCAATTTCAACAAGGTTTATATAACCTTCAGATAATTGTATAACTATCCAAGCAATTCAACAAAAGTTAAATAACCTTCAGTAATTTATAACTTTCCAAGCAATTTACAAAGTTTAAATTAACCTTCGAGTAATTATAACTATCCAAGCAATTCAACAAAGTTAAATAACCTTCAGTAATTATAACTTTCCAAGCAATTTAACAAGGTTAAATTAACCTTCAGTAATTATAAACTATCAAGCAATTTTCAACAAAGTTAAATAACCTTCTAGTAATTATACTATCCAAGCAAATTAACAAAGTTAAATAACCTTCAGTAATTTTAAACTATCAGGCAATCTTCAACAAGTTAAAAACCTTCAGTTAATTTAACTTTCCCAAGCAATTTAAACAAGGTTAAAATAAACAATCAGTAATTATACTATCCAAGACATTAACAAAGTTTAAATAACCCTTCAGTTAATTATAACTTTCCAAGCAAATTAACCAAAGTTAAATAACCTTCAGTAATTATACTTTCCAGCAATTGAACAAAGGTTAAATAACCTTCAGTAATTATAAACTATCCAAGCAATTCAACAAAGTTAAATAACCTTCAGTAATTATAATTTCCAAGCAATTAACAAGTTAAATTACCTTCAGTATTTATAACCTTTCCAAGCAAATAACAAAGTTAAATAAACTTTTCAAGTAATTATAAACTTTCCAAAGCAAATTACAACAAGTTAAATAACCTTCAAAGTAATTATAACTTTCCAAGCAAATGAACAAAGTTTAAATAACCTTCAGTAATTATAACTTTCCAAGCCAATATAACAAAGTTAAAATAACCTTCAGTAATTTATAACTTTCCAAGCAGTTCAACAAAGTTAAATAACCTTCAGTAATTAATTAAACTTTCCAAGCAATTATAACAAAAGTTTAAAGAACCTTCAGTAATTATAACTATCCAAGCAATTCAACAAAGTTAAATAACCTTCGAGTTATAATTAATAACTTTAAAAGCAATATAACAAAGTTAAAATAACTTCAGTTAATTATAACTTTCCAAGCAAATTGAACAAAGTTAAATAACCGTTCATTAATTAATAAACTTTCCAAGCAATATAAACAAAGTTAAAATAACCTTCAGTAATTATAACCTTTCAAGCAATATAACAAAGTTAAATAACCTTCCAGTAATTATAACTTTCCAAGCAAATTGAACAAAGTTTAAAAAACCTTCAAAGAACTATTAAACTTCTCCTAGAACCAATTTCAACAAAGTAAATAACCTTCAGTTTATAACTTTCAAGCAATTGAAAAAGTTAATAACCTTCAGAATTATAACCTTTAAAAGCAATTATAACAAAGTTTAAATAAAACCTTCAGTATTATAACTATTCCAAGCAATTCAACAAAGGTTAAATAACCTTCAGTAATTATAACTTTAAAAAGCAATATAACAAAGTTAAAATAAACCTTCAGTAATTTAATTAAACTTTCAAGCAATTGAACAAGTTTAAATAAACCTTCATAAATTATAACTTTCCAAGCAATTGAACAAAGGTTAAATAAACCCTTCAGTAATTTAAACTTTCCAAGCAATCTTAAACAAGTTAAATAACCTTCATTAATTATAACTTTCAAAAGCAATTAAACAAAGTTAAATAACCTTCAAGTAACTATAACTTCCAAGCAAATTGAACCAAAGTTAAAAACCTTTTCCAAGGTAATATAACTATCAATCAGAATTGGAAACAAAGTTAAATAACCTTCAGTAATTATAACTTTTCCAAGCAATTTGAACAAAAGTTAAAATAACCCATTCAGTAATTATAAACTTTCCAAGCCAATATAACAAAGTTAAATAACCTTCAGTAATTAAAACTATTCCAAAGCAATTTTGAAACCCCAAAGTGGTTTTAAAATAAACCTTCAGTAACTTAGAACTTCCAAAGCAATTAACAAATTATAATAACCTTCATAATTATAAACTTTCCAAGCAAATTAACAAAGTTAAATAACCTTCAGTAATTATAACTTTTCCAAAGCAATTCAAACAAAGTTAAATAACTTCAGTACTATTAACTAAAATCCAAGCAAATTAACCAAAGTTAAATAACCTTCAGTAATTTAGAACTTTCCAAAGGCAATTCAACAAAAGTTAAATAACCTTCAGTAATTATAACTTTCCAAAGCAAATTCAACAAAGTTATAAATAACCTTCAGTAATTTATAACTTTCCCAAGCATTACAAGAAGTTTAAAATAACCTTCAGTAAAGTTTTAAATTAACCATTCAAGCAATTCAATAAAGTTAAAATAACCTTCCCAAGTAACTATAAATAATTCCCAAGCAAAATTAACAAAAGTTAAATAACCTTCAGTAACTTATAAACTTTGCCAAGGCAATTCAACAAAGTTAAATAACCTTCGATAACTTATAACTATTTCCAAGCAAAATTCAAACAAAGTTAACATAAACCTTCAGTAACTAATTAAAAAACATTCCAAAGCAAGTTCAACAAAGTTAAATAACCTTCAGTAAACTTACTAACTATTCCAAGCAAAATTCAACAAAGTTTAAATAACCTTCAAGTAATGTTATAACTTTCCAGGCAAATCAACAAAGTTAAATAACCTTCAGTAATAATATAACTTTCCAAGGCCAAATTCAAAACAAAGTTAAATAACCTTCAGTAATTATAACTTTCCAAGGCAATTTCAACAAAGGTTAAATAACCTTCAGTAAACTTATAAAACTATTCCAAGCAATTCCAACAAATTTAAATAACCTTTCAAAGTTAAACTAACCTATTCCAAGCAACTTCAACAAAGTTAAATAAACCTCAGTAATTATAACTTTTCAAGCAAATTAACAAAGTTAAATAACCTTCAGTTAATTATAACTTTTCCAAGGCAATTCAAACAAAGTTAAATAACCTTCAGAATTCAACAAAAGTTAATAACCCTTCCCGTAATTTCTTGAAATAACAACTTTCCAAGGCAATTCAACAAAGTTAATAACCTTTCCAAGTTTAATTTAAATAACTTTCCAAACCGCAATTCAACAAAGTTTAAATAACCTTAACAAGTAATTATAACTTTCCAAGGCAATTCAACAAAGTTAAATAACCTTCAGTATTAATAACATTCCAATGCAAATTAAACCAAAGGTTTAAAGAAATAACTTCAGTAATTATAACTTTCCAGCAAATTCAACCAAGAATTAAAAATAACCTTTTTCCAAGGCAATTAATTAAATCCTTCCAAACAAATTTCCAACAAAAAGTATTGCAAATAACCAAGTTAAAGTAACAGTACAATATTTAACAATTTCCAAGCAAATTCACCAAGTTTAAATTAAAACCCTTCAGTAATTATAACTTTCCAAGCCAAATTAACCAAGTTAAAATAACCTTTCAGTAATTATAACTTCCGAAAGCAAGTATAACAAAGTTAAATAACCTTCAGTAATTATAACAATTCCAAGCAATTCCAAAACAAAGTTTAAATAAACCTTTCAGTAAATAAACTTTCAAAGCAATTCCCAACCAAAGAAATTAAATAACCTTCAGTAATTATAACTTTCCAAGCAATTAACAAAAGTTAAATAACCTCAGAATTATACTCCAGCAAATTAACAAAGGTTTAAAGTAACCTTCAGTATTATAACTTTCCAAGCAGTTCAACAAAGTTAAATAACCTTCAGTAATGGTATAACTTTCCAGGCAATGCAAACAAAGTTAAATAACCTTCAGTAATTATAACTTTCCAAGCATATTCAAACAAAGTTATAATAACCTTCAGTAATTTATAATTTCCAAGGAGTCACAAAGTTAATAACCTTTCCAGTATTATAACTTTCAAGGCAATCAACAAAGTTAAATAACCTTCAGTAATTTTAACTATCCAGCAAATTAAACAAAGTTAAATAACCTTCAGTAATTATAACTTTCTAAGCAATTCAATCAAAAGTTAATATAACTTCAGTAATTATAACTTCCAAACAATTCAACAAAGTTAAATAACCTTCATTAATTATAACACGTTCCAAGCAAATTAACAAGAGGTTAAATAACCTCAGTAATTATAACACTTTCCTAGCCAATTCACAAAGTTAAATAACCTTCAGTAAATTATAACTTTCCAAGCAAATATAAACAAAAGTTAAATAACGCTTTCAGTCATTATAACTTTTCCAGGCAATTCATAAAGCTTAAATAACCTTCAGTAATTATAAATTTCCACGCACGCAAATTTAACAAAGTTAAAACCTACAGTAATATAACTAACCAAGCAAATTAACAAAGTTAAATAACCTTCAGTAATTAATAATTTCAAGCAAATTCAACAAGTTTAAATAACCTTCAGTAATATAAACTATCCAGCAATTCAACAAGTTAAATAATACCTTCAGTAATTATAACTTTCCAAGCAATTTAACAAGGTTAAATAACTTGCAGTATTATAACTATCCAAGCAATTCAACATAAGTTAAATAACCTTCAGTAATATAACTTTCCAGGCAATTCAACTAAAGTTTAAATACTTCAGTAACTAAAAACTTTATGTCCAAGCAATTCAACAAAGTTAAAATAAACCCTTCAGTAAATTGTACTTTCCAGCAATAATAAACAAAGTTAAATAACCTCAGTAAGTTTGAATTTCCAAGCAATTCAATCAAAGTTAAAGTACCCTCAGTAATTATACCTTTCCAAAGCAAATTACACAAAGTTTTAAATATACCTTCAGTTAATTAACATAACTTTCAAGCAATTCAACAAAGTTAATAACCTTCATAATTTATAACTTCCAAGCAAATTCACCGAAAAGTTAAATGCCTTCAGTAATTATAACTTTCCAAGCAATTCAACAAAGTTAAATAACCTTCAGTAAATTAATAAATTTTCCAAGCCAATTCAACAAGTTAAACAACCTTCAGTAACAATAACTTTCCAAAGCAAAATTAACAAAGTTAACTAAGCTTCAAAGTTAAAACTTGAATTTCCAGGCAATTCAACAAAGTT
The DNA here is from genome assembly GCF_015104395.2 of Macrobrachium nipponense. NCBI lineage: Eukaryota > Metazoa > Arthropoda > Malacostraca > Decapoda > Palaemonidae > Macrobrachium > Macrobrachium nipponense. Next base: position 3,122,332 of record NC_061101.1, on the reverse strand, counting down.
AATATAACCTTCGAAGTAAACCTATAACTTTTCCCAAGGCAATTCAACAAAGTTAAAGTAACCTTCAGTAATTATAACTTTCCAAGGCCAACAACCCAAAAGTTAAATAACCTCATTAACTAAACCTTCCCAAGAACAAATTCAACAAAGTTAAATAACCTTCAGTTAATTATTAACTTTCCAAGCAAATTAAACAAGTAAATTTAACCTTCAAAGTTAAATTATTAAACTAATTTCCAAGCAAATAACAAAGTTAAAAACCTTTCCAAGTTAAATTAAATAACCTAATTTCCAAGGCAATTCAAACAAAGTTAAAATAACCTTTCAATTAATATAACTTTCCAAGCAATAACCAAGTTAAAAACCTTCAAGTTTAATTAAATAAACTAAATTTCAAGCAATTCAACGAAAGTTAAATTAATCTTTCAATTAAATTAAATAACTTTCCAAGCAATTCAACAAAGAGTTAATAACCTTTCAAGTTAACTAACTTCCCAGCCAACAAATTAACAAAGTTAAATAACCTTTCAGTTAATTATAACTTTCCAAGCAAAATAACAAAGGTTAAATAACCTTCAAAAGTAAGTTAATTAACTTTTCCAAGCAAATTCAACAAAGAATTAAATAACCTTCAGTAACTTATAACCTCCAAGCAAAGGAAAATTTAACAAAGTTAAATTTTAGCCTTTCAAAATAAACTTATAACTTTCCAGCAATTCAACAAAGTTAAAAATTTAACCTTCAAATAAACTATAAAACTTTCCAGCAATTCAACAAAGTTAAATAACCTCAGTAACTTAATAACTTTGAACAAGAAATTTCAACAAGTTAAATTTAAACCTTCAAGAACTTATTAACTTTCCAAGCAATTCAAACAGTTAATATAAACTTTCCAGTTAACTATAACTAATTTCCAAGCAAATTAAACAAAGTTAATAACCTTCAGTAAATTTAAATAACCTTTCACAACAATTTCATTTCAAAGTTAAATAACCTTCCATAATTATAACTTCCAAGGCAATCAAACAAAGTTAAATTACCTTCAATTAATTATAACTAATTCCAAGCAATTCAACAAAGTTAAATAACCTTCAGTAATTAATTTAACTTTTCAAAACCAACAATAACCAAAGGTGTTAAATAACCTTCAGTAAATTATAAACTTTCCAAAGCAATTTCAACAAAGCTTAAATAACCTTTCAAAGTTAAATTAAAATTAACAAATCCAAGCAAATTAACAAAGTTAAATAACCTTCAGTAATTATAACTTTTCACACAATTTAACAAAGTTAAATAACCTTCAGTAATTATAACTTTCCACACAATTTAACAATGTTAAACAACCTTCAGTAATTATACCTTTCTAAGCAATTCAACAAAGTTAAATAACCTTCAGTAATTATAACTTTCCAAGCAATTTAACAAAGTTAAACAACCTTCAGTAATTATAACTTTCCAAGCAATTTAACAAAGTTAAACAACCTTCAGTAATTATTACTTTCCACGCAATTTAACAAAGTTAAACAACCTCCAGCAATCTAACAAGGTTAAACAACCTCCAATAAATACAACTTTCCACGTTGCTAATTTTACGAGGAAAAGTAGAATTTTTGTAAAAAAAAAAAATAAATAAAGGAAAACTATTCAACATTTATAACCCTTTGTGTGACACCGCTTGCCATTAGCGGAAACATGAAAAATGTTTATCATTAGTCAGTGGTTGGTGGTGACTAATTTATAAGCGTCACGATGCCGTCATACAAAATTCATATATTTATAATAATACTCTCATCCGGGCATGGTTACTAAGTGCAGACGAATTTAGGTAGTATCTTTCTTTCTGTACATCTGCGGTGTATATTGCCTTGTTAGCGAGCATTATCGCACTACGGTGACTGTATGATAAGCATTCTTCTTCTAGTCATTTGTAACCAGATTCTGAAGCTCATGGTGATGATATTGCTAGATTTTGGTAATGAATTAGAAAAATGATGACATTGGAGGTATCATCTGAAAGCTGTGATCGTATATATATAATATTGCACGCAACAGTCTTACATATTACAGCTGTATTTTTTATTGTTTTCGATTTAATAAAAATAACCATCTCAGGAATGCAAAGGAAGTGGGAACTTTCCTGTCTTTTTCGTGAAGATGATTAAGTAGAAGTTCTATTCAATTCAATCTTCATCACACTTCAGAATAGGTGAGTATTTAGTTCATCACAGGTCAGAATAGTGAACATTCAGTTCATTACAGGTCAGAATAAGTGAACATTCAGTTTATCACAGGTCAGAATAGATGAGTATTTAGTTCACCACAGGTCAGAACAGGTGAACATTTAGGCCATCACAGGTCAGAAAGGCGAATAATTCAATCCCCATTATGTCAGAAATGGCATATAAAACACGCAGAATCTTTGCTACATAGCATTTTGAAATATGAGCCTACAACTGCTGCATTTCATAAAATACAAATTTCAATCATGACAGGTCAAGTGGTAAATGTAATTTTTTTAATTTCTTTGCGCAATACTAATGTCACTTAGTGACTGCCGTATCCATCTAGCAATTTTCATCGACCCCTGTCATGACTCTTGGTGTTTCAGCCTTCTAGCTAATTTCGTCACGACCGTCTAACCTGACGCAATCTTTTAATGACGCAAAAAATAAGTCAGGGTTTAGCTTCTTAAAAACGGATGTGCAGGGCATGGTGTCCACTCACGCTGCTTGCTTAATTAAT
>NC_061101.1:3102049-3119090 GCF_015104395.2 Macrobrachium nipponense | reverse complement strand
ATCTATTCCAATTGACTTGGTTCTTGATTGGTGGACTTCTGATTCAACCAGTTTCATTCGTGGATGTACTACTTGGATACGATATTTTGCCTTGACTCGGGATTTTTGAAACCTAAGTGGAATAAATGCCAATATCTGATGGAGTCTTGTCAATTTATTTCTGGTGAAATAAATTCGTTTCTCGATATAATGTGGTTCGTATCCCACAATCAAGGTATGTATACGTACACCTTGCCCACAATAAGCTGTAAGTCCCGTTGCTAAGTGATCCAATTGGTTCCTGGCCACGTAAAAAATATCTAATCCTTCGGGCCAACAGCCCTAGGAGAGCTATTCATGAGCTCAGTGGTCTGGTGAAACTAAGGTATACTTTTTTTTTCTTTAACTCCGAAAGTCAGGGCAAAATATTGTAGCAAAGTACACGCCCAAGTGAAACTATTCAGTTCTCACAGTTTGGTTTTCTTAGGATGATTATATACCTAGCTCGTGGAAGAACCTAGTTCTATTCTGAAGGTAGCATGAACAGTTTAGACCCTTTGCCAAAAATAAACCTGAGCAGTGAATTTGGAACATCTGAATACGCACTATTTATGCCTTTTGAAGAGCAGAGAGGATAGACAAATGGATCGATTGATTTCTCATTAATTTAACCTGAAATACAACAAAGTTCATCGACGTCGGAATTGAATATTGTTTATAAGTTAACATACAACATTTGGTTTAAAAAATCTCTCATAAAACATTCAAACAAATCTATTACTGCGCGCTGGGAACAATGACATAGCGTGAGTATCCGTTTTGCACCATAACAGGAAAGTGTGTATGTTTACGCGACGGTTATATCCAAAATAAAAGTGGCAGGGATCATTGTGCTGGTTGTTTAAGATGCTTTATATAGTGCATTTCTTTATAGTACATTTCGGTCCATGATCTGAAGGGGGTAAACTAGGCTTCCACTGCAGTTTAAGATTTCTGTGAAGTGTTAGCAACTAGACCGAATCGGACGCGCAGTTTCTCGTCCTCTGTACGCCTGCGCAGTGAGGCGCGATGAATTCAAAAATTGATGCTATGAAATTTTATATAATGCAGTTCTTTAGAGGACATTTCAGTCCATGATCTGAAGGGGTAAACTAGGCTCCCGCTGCAGTGTAAGATTTCTGTGAAGTGTTAGCAGCTAGACCGAGTTGGACCCAGACCACTGGACGACGTGTCGTTTCTTGTCCGCTGTGCGCCTGCGCAGTGAGGCGCCATGATACTGAAATGTCGTAAACCTGCCATCTTCATCGTGAAGCAGGACTTACCACCTACTACAGCCTTACAAATCCTTTCGTTTTGAAAGCTTGGACATCACAAAGAAAGCGAAATATCACCGCTATTAATTAAGCAAGCAGCGTGAGTGGACACCATGCCCTGCACATCCGTTTTTAAGAAGCTAAACCCTGACTTATTTTTTGCGTCATTAAAAGATTGCGTCAGGTTAGACGGTCGTGACGAAATTAGCTAGAAGGCTGAAATGCCAAGAGTCTTGACAGGGGTCGATAAAAATTGCTAGATGGATACAGCAGTCACTAAGTGACATTAGTATTGCGGGAAATAAAAAATTACACCACTTGACCTGTCATGATTGAAAATATGTATTTTATGAAATGCAGCAGTTGTAGGCTCATATTTCAAAATGCTATGTACAAAGATTCTGCGTGTTTTGTATGCGTTTTCTGACATAATGGGGATTAAATTATTGCCTTTCTGACCTGTGATGGCCTAAATGTTCACCTGTTCTGACCTGTGATGAACTAAATACTCACCTATTCTGACCTGTGATGAAGATTGATATTGAATAGAACTTCTACTTAATCATCTTCGCGAAAAAGACAGGAAAGTTCCCACTTCCTTTGCATTCCTGAGATGGTTATTTTTATTAAATCGAAAACAATAAAAAATACAGCTGTAATATGTAAGACTGTTGCGTGCAATATTATATATATACGATCACAGCTTTCAGATGATACCTCCAATGTCATCATTTTTCTAATTCATTACCAAAATCTAGCAATATCAGCTTCAGAATCTGGTTACAAATGACTAGAAGAAGAATGCTTATCATACAGTCACCGTAGTGCGATAATGCTCGCTAACAAGGCAATATACACCGCAGATGTACAGAAAGAAGTATACACAAATTCGTCTGCACTTAGTAACCATGCCCGGATGAGAGTATTATTATAAATATATGAATTTAGTATGACGGCATCGTGACGCTTATAAATTAGTCACCACCAACCAGTGACTAGTGATAAACATTGTTCATGTTTCCGCTAATGACAAGCGGTGTCACACAAAGGGTTATAAATGTTTGAATAGTTTTCCTTTTTTTTTTTTTTTTTTTTTTTTTTTTGTTTTTTTTTTTTTTTTTTTTTTTTTTACAAAAATTATACTTTTCCTCGTAAAATTAGCAACGTGGAAGTGTTTAACTGGTTAGATTGCTGGAGGTTGTTTAACTTTGTTAAATTGCGTGGAAAGTAATAATTACTGAAAGTTAATTTAACTTTGTTTAAATTGCGTGGGAAAGTATAAATTAACTGGAAAGTTGTTAAATTTAATTAAATTGCTTGGAAAGGTTATTAAGTTTAACTTTGTTAAGGTTGTTTTAACTTTGTTAAATTTGCTTGGAAATTATAGTTACTGAAGGTTGTTTAACTTTGTTTTTAAATTGCTTGGAAGTTATAATTACTGAAGGTTGTTTCAATTTGTTAAGCTTGCGGGGAAAGTAATAATTACTGAAGTTTGTTTAACTTTGTTAAATTGTTTGAAAAGTTATAATTACTGAAGGTTATTTAACTTTGTTAAATTGCTTGGATAGTTATAATTACTGAAGGTTATTTAACTTTGTTGAATTGCTTGGAAAGTTATAATTACTGAAGGTTGTTTAACTTTGTTAAATTGCTGGAAAGTTATAATTACTGAAGTTGTTTAACTTTGTTAAATTGCTTGGAAAGTTATAATTACTGAAGGTTGTTTAACTTTGTTGTTGAATTGCTTGGAAAGTTATAATTACTGAAGGTTGTTTACTTTGTTAAATTGCGTGGAAAGTTATAATTACTGGAGGTTGTTTAACTTTGTTAAATTGCGTGGAAAGTTATAATTACTGAAGGTTGTTTAACTTTGTTAAATTGCTTGGAAAGTTATAATTACTGAAGGTTGTTTAACTTTGTTAAATTGCTTGGAAAGTTATAATTACTGAAGGTTATTTAACTTTGTTGAAATGCTTGGAAAGTTTATATAATTACTGAAGGTTGTTTAACTTTGTTGAAATGCTTGGAAAGTTATAATTACTGAAGGTTATTTAACTTTGTTGAATTGCTTGGAAAGTTATAATTACTGAAGGTTGTTTAGCCTTGTTAAATTGCTTGGAAAGTTATAATTACTGGGAAGGTTGTTTAACTTTGTTAAATTGCTTGGAAAGTTATAATTACTGAAGGTTGTTTAGACTTTGTTTTAAATTGCTTGAACAAAAGTTATAATTACTGAAGGTTTGTTTAGCCTTGTTAACAAATTGCTTGGAAAGTTATAATTACTGAAGGTTGTTTAACTTTGTTAAATTGCTAGGAAAGTTATAAATACTGAAGGTTGTTAGACTTTGTTAAATTGCGTGGAAAGTTTATAATTACTGAAAGTTTGTTTTTAGACTTTGTTAAATTGCTTGGAAAGTTATAATTACTGAAGGTTGTTTAGCCTTGTTAAATTTGCTTGGAAAGTTATAATTACTGAAGATTATTTAACTTTGTTGAAATGCCTGGAAAGTTATAATTACTGACGGTTGTTTAACTTTGTTGCAAATGCGCTTGGAAAGTTAGTTATAATGAACTGCAGGTAATTTAACTTTGTTGAAAAATGCTTGGAAAGTTATAATTACTGAAGGTTATTTAACTTTGTTGAATTGCTTGGAAAGTTATAATTACTGAAGGTTATTTAACTTTGTTGAATTGCTTGGAAAGTTATAATTACTGAAGGTTATTTAACCTTGTTAAATTGCTTGGAAAGTTATAATTACTGAAGCTTGTTTAGCCTTGTTAAATTGCTTGGAAAGTTATAATTACTGAAGGTTGTTTAGCCTTGTTAAATTGCTTGGAAAGTTATAATTACTGAAGGTTGTTTTTTAGCCTTGTTAAACGCTTGGAAAGGTTATAATTACTGAAGGTTGTTTAACCTTGTTAAATTGTGTAGAAAAGTTATAATTATTGAAGGTTATTTAACTTTGTTGAATTGCTTGGAAAGTTATAATTACTGAAGGTTATTTAACTTTGTTAAATTGCTTGGAAAGTTATAATTACTGAAGGTTATTTAACTTTGTTGAATTGCTTGGAAAGTTATAATTACTGAGGTTGTTTAGCCTTGTTAAAATGCTAGGAAAGTTATAATTACTGAAGTTGTTTAACCTTGTTAAATTTTGTGGAAGTTATAATTACTGAAGGTTATTTAACTTTGTTGAATTGCTTGGAAAGTTATAATTACTGAAGGTTATTTAACTTTGTTGAATTGCTTGGAAAGTTATAATTACTGAAGGTTATTTTAACTTTGTTGAATTGCTTAGAAAGTTATAACTGAAGGTTTTTTAGTTAAAAACCTTGTTAAATTGCTAGGAAAGTTATAATTACTGGAGGTTGTTTAACCTTGTTAAATTACGTTGAAAATTATAATCACTGAAGATTGCTTAACCTTGTTAAATTGCTTGGAAAGTTATAATTACTGAAGATTGTTTAGCCTTGTTAAAATGCTTGGAAAGTTATAATTACTGAAGGTTGTTTAACCTTGTTAATTGCGTGGAAAAAAAGTTATAATTACTGAAGGTTATTTAACTTTGTTGAATTGCTTGGAAAGTTATAATTACTGAAGGTTATTTAACTTTGTTGAATTGCTTGGAAAGTTATAATTACTGAAGGTTATTTAACTTTGTTGAATTGCTTGGATAGTTATAATTATGAAGTTTGTTTTTTAGCCTTGTTAAAATGCTTGGAAAGTTATAATTACTGAAGGTTATTTAACTTTGTTGAATTGCTTGGAAAGTTATAATTACTGAAGGTTATTTAACTTTGTTGAATTGCTTGGAAAGTTTATAATTACAGAAGGTTATTTAACTTTTGTTGAATGGCTTGGAAAGTTATAATCACTGAATTGTTGTTTTTTTAGCCTTGTAAATTGCTAGGAAGTTATAATTACTGGAGGTTGTTTAACCTTGTTAAATTACGTTGAAAATTATAATCACTGAAGATTGCTTACTTTGTTAAATTGCTTGGAAAGTTATAATTACTGGAAGGTTGTTTAGCTCTGTTAAATTGCTTGGAAAGTTATAATTACTGAAGGTTGTTCAACCTTGTTTTTTAAATTGCTAGGAAAGTATAATTACTGAAGGTTGTTAGACTTTGTTAAATTGCGTGGAAAGTTATAATTACTGAAGGTAATTTAACTTTGTTGAATTGCTTGGAAAGTTATAATTACTGAAGGTTGTTTTAGCCTTGTTAAATTGCTAGGAAAGTTATAATTACTGGAGGTTGTTTAGCCTTGTTGTTAAATTGCTTGGAAAGTTATAATTACTGAAGGTTGTTTAACTTGTTAAATTGCTTGGAAAGTATAATTACTGAAGTTTGTTAGACTTTGTTAAATTGCGTGGAAAGTTATAATTACTGAAGGTTGTTAGACTTTGGTTAAATTGTAGAAAGTTATAATTACTGAAGGTGTTTAGCCTTGTTAAATTGCTTGGAAAGTTATAATTACTGAAGGTTATTTAACTTTGTTGAATTGCTTGGAAAGTTATAATTACTGAAGGTTATTTAACTTTGTTGAATTGCTTGGAAAGTTATAATTACTGAAGGTTATTTAACTTTGTTGAAATGCTTGAAAGTATAATTACTGAAGGTTATTTAACTTTGTTGAAATCTTGGAAGTTATAATTACTGAAGGTTATTTAACTTTGTTGAAATGCTTGGAAAGTTATAATTACTGAAGGTTGTTTAGCCTTGTTAAAATGCTTGGAAAGTTATAATTACTGAAGGTTGTTTAAACCTTGTTAAATTGCGTGGAAAGTTATAATTACTGAAGGCTTATTTAACTTTGTTAATTTGCTTGGAAAGTTATTGTTACTGAAGGTTGTTTAACTTTGTTGAATTGCTTGGAAAGTTATAATTACTGAAGGTTATTTAACTTTGTTTAAATTGCTTGGAAAGTTATAATTTACTAAAGGTTGTTTAGCCTTGTTAAAATGCTTGAAAGTTATAATTACTGAAGGTTGTTTAACCTTGTTAAATTGCTAGGAAAGTTATAATTACTAAAGGTTATTTAACTTTGCTTGAAGTTGCTTGGAAATTGTTTATAATTACTGAAGGTTATTTTTAACTTTGTTAAATTGATTGGAAAGTTATAATTACTGAAGGTTATTTAACTTTGTTGAATTGCTTGGAAAGTTATAATTACTGAAGGTTGTTTAGCCTTGTTAAAATGCTTGGAAAGCTATAATTACTGAAGTTTATTTAACTTTGTTGAGTTGCTTGGAAAGTTTATAATTACTGAAGGTTGTTTAGCCTTGTTAAAACTGCTTGGAAAGTTTAATTAAATGAAGTTTATTTAACTTTGTTGAATTGCTGGAAAGTTATAATTACTGAAGGTATTTAACTTTGTTGAATTGCTTGGAAAGTTATAATTACTGAAGGTTATTTAACTTTGTTGAATTGCTTGGAAATTATAATTACTGAAGGTTGTAGCCTTGTTAAATTGCTAGGAAAGTTATAATTACTGGAGTTGTTTAACCTTGTTAAATTACGTTGAAAATATAATCACTGAAGATTGCTTAACTTTGTTAAATTGCTTGGAAAGTTATAATTACTGAAGGTTGTTTAGCCTTGATAAATTGCTTGGAAAGTTATAATTACTGAAGGATGTTCAACCTTGTTAAATTGCGTGGAAAGTTATAATTACTGAAGGTTGTTAGACCTGTTAAATGCGTGGAAAGTTATAATTTACTGAAGGTTATTAACTTAGTTGAATTGCTTGGAAAGTTATAATTACTGAAGGTTGTTTAGCCTTGTTAAAATGCTTGGAAAGTTATAATTACTGAAGGTTATTTTAACTTTGTTGGAATGCTTGGAAAGTTTATAATTACTGAAGGTTGTTTAAACTTTGTTGAAATGCTTGGAAAGTTATAATTACTGAAGGTTATCTAACTTGTTGAAATGTTTGGAAAGTTATAATTACTGAAGGTTATTTAACTTTGTTGAAATGCTTGGAAAGTTATAATTACTGAAGGTTGTTTAGCCTTGTTTAAATTGCTTGGAAAGTTATAATTACTGACGGTTGTTTAGCCTTGTTAAATTGCTTGGAAGTTATAATTACTGAAGGTTGTTTAGCCTTGTTAAATTGCTTGGAAAGTTATAATTACTGAAGGTTATTTAGCCCTTGTTAAAATGCTTGAAAGTTATAATTACTGAAGGTTGTTTAACCTTGTTAAATTTGTTTTGTGGAAAGGTTATAATTACTGAAGGTTATTTAACTTTGTTGAATTGCTTGGAAAGTTATAATTACTGAAGGTTATTTAACTTTGTTGAATTGCTTGGAAAGTTATAATTACTGAAGGTTATTTAACTTTGTTGAATTGCTTGGAAAGTTATAATTACTGAAGGTTGTTTAGCTGTTAAAATGCTTGGAAAGTTATAATTACTGAAGGTTGTTTAAACCGTGTTAAATGCGTGGAAAGTTATAATTACTGAAGGTTATTTAACTTTGTTGAATTGCTTGGAAAGTTATAATTACTGAAGGTTATTTAACTTTGTTGAATTGCTTGGAAAGTTATAATTACTGAAGGTTATTTAACTTTGTTGAATTGCTTGGAAAGTTATAATTTTACTGAGGTTGTTTAGCCTTGTTAAAATGCTTGGAAAGTTATAATTACTGAAGGTTGTTTAGCCTTGTTAAAATGCTTGGAAAGTTATAATTACTGAAGGTTGTTTAACCTTGTTAAATTGCTTCGGAAAGTTATATTTACTGAAGGTTATTTACTTTGTTGAATTGCTTGGAAAGTTATAATTACTGAAGGTTATTTAACTTTGTTGAATTGCTAGAAGTTATAATTACTGAAGGGTTATTTAACTTTGTTGAATTGCTTGGATAGTTATAATTACTGATTGTTATTTAACCTTGTTAAATTGCTTGGAAAGTTATAATTACTGAAGGTTATTTAACTTTGTTGAATTGCTTGGAAAGTTATAATTACTGAAGGTTATTTAACTTTGTTGAATTGCTTGGAAAGTTATAATTACTGAAGGTTATTTAACTTTGTTGAATTGCTTGGAAAGTTATAATTACTGAAGGTTGTTTAGCCTTGTTAAACTGCTAGGAAAGTTATAATTACTGGAGTTGTTTAACCTTGTTAAATTACGTTGAAAATTATAATTCACTGAAGATTGCTTAACTTTGTTAAATTGCTTGGAAAGTTATAATTACTGAAGGTTGTTTAGCCTTGATAAATTGCTTGGAAAAGTTATAATTACTGTTAGGTTGTTCAACCTTGTTAAATTTTGTGGAAAGTTATAATTACTGAAGGTTATTTAACTTTGTTAATTTGCTTGGAAAGTTATAATTACTGAAGGTTATTTAACTTTATTGAATTGCTTGGAAAGTTATAATTACTGAAGGTTATTTAACCTTGTTAAATTGCTTGGAAAGTTATAATTACTGAAGGTTGTTTAGCCTTGTTAAATTGCTTGGAAAGTTATAATTACTGGAGGTTGTTTAGCCTTGTTAAATTGCTAGGAAGGTTATAATTACTGAGGTTGTTTAACTTTGTTAAATTGCTTGGAAAGTTATAATTACTGAAGGTTGTTTAGCCTTGTTAAATTGCTTGGAAATTTATAATTACTGAAGGTTGTTTAACCTTGTTAAATTGCTAGGAAAGTTATAATTACTGGAGGTTGTTTAGCCTTGTTAAATTGCCTGGAAAGTTATAATTACTGGAGGTTGTTTAGCCTTGTTTAAATGCTTGGAAAGTTATATTACGGAGGTTGTTTAGCCTTGTTCAATTGCTTGGAAAGTTATAATTACTGAAGGTTGTTTAGCCTTGTTAAATTGCTTGGAAAGTTATAATTACTGAAGGTTGTTTAGCCTTGTTAAATTGCTTGGAAAGTTATAATTACTGGAGGTTGTTTAACCTTGTTAAATTGCTTGGAAAGTTATAATTACTGAAGTTATTTAACCTTGTTCAACCTTGCTTGTAAGTTATAATTACTGGAGGTTGTTTAACCTTGTTAAATTGCTTGGAAAGTTTTAATTACTGAAGGTTATTTACCTTGTTAAATTGCTTGGAAAGTTATAATTGCTGAAGGTTGTTTAACTGTTAAATTGCGTTTAATTTCTGAATGTTGCTTAACCTTGTTATACTTCCTTTCAGAAAAGATTGAATCGATGCGAAAAAAAAAAAAAAAAAAAAAAAAAACGTTTATCCAAAAAAGAAAAAAAAGATAAAAAAAACCCTGTGAAGCCTAAATTTATGAAACCTACCTCCTCGTGGTCAGTATCAGCAAACGTGTCCACGTTCTGATACTCTGTATGCGGGTTCGAATCGTGCTACGGACTTCAGAACACTTCGCTTTGTAGTGAGTTGACAAGCGCTACCAAAGAGTGTGGAGAATCTGAGAGTGAAGAGGGTATTGTGGCTGTTGCAATTGCGTATGCAATTTGTAGTTTGAAAATGACTCCTTACGATAAAGGAGAGAGGCATTATAAAAATGTTTAGTATATTGGATTCATTACTGAATATGTACCTTGTATGATAACGTATCTTCTTTATTTATGATAACGTTCTCCTAAATGAGTCACGACCTTGTTTAGGCTCGTTTAATTACGCTAAACAAAAGGATGAGAGAAGATAGTAGTAGGGTATAAATATGGCATTCTTTGACATGAAGGCTCTAGAAATCCCTCCCACTTCTGTGATCTCATAAAAACCCCTATTTTCAGTTATGTCTGTCTGTCCGCAGTTTTTTTGTGTCTGAACTTTTTTCTATCCTTAAATAAAATGAAGAATACAGAGGCTAGAGCTGCAAATTGGTATGTTGATCATCCACCCTCCAATCATCAAACATACCAAATTGCAGCCCTCTAGCCTCAGTATTTTTTGTTTTTTGTTTTATTTAAGGTTAAGTTTAGTCAAGAAAATCGTGCGTCTGACAACGCTCTCCGGAGGCGTCGCCGATACACCGTCACTTGACCACAGCCGGGAAGGAACTGAACGCCGGCCGTCCGGTCTTAGCTGAGAGTTTTTATGATTCATTATACGCTGCTCAGAATTTTTTTTTTACTTGTTTGATTTGATTATAGTCTATTATCATATCTAATGAGAACTAATTTAACTGCAACCATTTATTATTAGATTAAGAACAGTTATTTTCTAATATTAGCTAATTAGGTTCATTGCTTGACATGAGTGCATGTATTAATGTGCTAATCTTTTGTGCGTTGTGTGGTGATCATTTATATGATTTTATTTGCTAATACTCACGCGAGCAGACCAAAATAAAAAGGAAATATCTTCAGACATGCAAACATGCACGTGTACATATATGTATGCACACGTTATATAATAATTATAAACTAGCAAAGATATGTATACAGAAATTATGTATGGTTAAATTCGTAACGTAACTAAGTCTACGGGCATAACCATCCCCGTTTCATTCAGGGGGAATCCCTTCTCACCCCCACCACTTCGGATGGGAGAAGGGGGAGGTAGGATGAAAAACCCCATTATAAACCATCTTAGGGGTCCCACTATAACCCTGCCAAGTTTCATGCCCATCGGACCAGCCGTTTGGCCGTGATTGAATGACAGAACGGACGGACAGCCATAACGCCCATTGAGTAAGATATAAAATCATATCCATATATATGGTATATGCACATACATATTATGCAATGTACCTGCAATATATCCATCAAAATTATTAAATATTAGAAGGTGCAACGAACCGGAAGGTTGCATGCAACATTTTACCGCCATATTCAGATAAATCTGACACAGTGCAAAAATTAAGGTTTATTGTTAACCAAACTTACACGCAATGTAGTTTTTTTATGATTTTACATAATTATAAAATTAAGTTAGCCAACTTACAAGCAAGTATTTTTTTATGATTTTACTTAAATTGTACGTAAGTTAGGCAGACTTAGTCAACTCTTTTTCTCTCTCATTTTATTTAAATTGTACGTAAGTTAGCCAGACTTACAAGCAACTTTCTTTTTTCTCGTTTTACTTAAATTGTACGTAAGTTAGCGAGACTTCAACTTTTTTTCATTTTACTTAAATTGTAAGTATGTTATAACACCAGACTTACATTCAACTTTTTTTTCTCTCATTTTACTTAAATTGTACGTAAGTTAGGTAGACTTAATCAACTGTTTTTTCTCATTTTACTTAAATTGTAAGAATGTTAACCAGACTTGCAATCACTCTTTTTTCGCATTGTACTTAAATTGTAAGTATTAAAGTGATAGGATGAATAGGACGGTGGCTGATGGTTTTATTTATTTATTTTTTTTCATAAAGGCTACAACAGAACAGGACAGCAGGAGATACCTATTCCTTCACACCCCCCACCCCCCACCCCCCCCCCCCCCCCCCCCCCAAAAAAAAAAAAAAAAAAAAAAAACGGCCATCTGTCGAACAACACCATAATTACCCATCTCGGTTGACAAAAGGAAACAACACAACGATAAAAAAAAAAAAAAAAAAAAAACAGCGAAATTTCCGTAATCTCATTGGACATTATCAAACACAGGCACAAGCACAGAGAGGATTCTTATTATTATTTTTTTTTAATCTGACTGCAAGCAGAGAGGCCCTAGTTTTTTTTATTTTATTTTTTTTTACTGCAGCCATAATTATCTTCGGCGTGGAAGGAGATCACATACTCCACCTGTGTTCCATCAGGTTATTCGAAAGGAAAAGTGGTTTTCTCTCTCTCTCTCTCTCTCTCTATCTCTCTCTCTCTCTCTCTCTCTCTCTCTCTCTCTCTCTCATATGTTCATGTAAATGAGAGTTTGATTTTCTGCCATTACATTATTGGGCAGTATGTTTGCTCTGTTGATCATTGTCTAACCTTAAGAACCTCTCTCTCTCTCTCTCTCTCTTGATTAGCAATTATTTTTCTATTATCATGTTTTCGTTCTTGAAAATTAGGTTTGATTCACAAGAAATTATATGACTCTCTCTCTCTCGTCCTCATCTCTCTCTCTCTCTCTCAATCTCTCTCTCTCTCTCTCTCTCTCTCTCTCTCTCTCTCTAGAAAATGTCATTAAAGGGAGGATAATAAGTTTAACATTTCATTGCCATTTGTGTTTTGGCTTCTTTGTAGAGATGAGGTCATCGCTAAATGTCTAGTTAAGAACACAAAGTTCTGTGAAGTCCCTCGGGGAAGGTTCTGTCTTAATTTCCCATGGAATGTTGTCCATTTTTTAAAGGATATCAGGTAACTTTCTTTTTTGTTTAAGAAGAAAGCGAGGTTTTAAAAAGTTGATGTCCCAAGGAATCTTGTCCTCATGTCTTTTTTTTTTCTCTCGTAGGGTATGACAAAAAGAGCGAGAAAACATGTCACAGACGTCGACAGGACTTCATTGTGATCACTGTATGTACAAAGGACATAATATTGCTTCCTATTCCAGAATCAACGTAACCATCACATGCGCTGTAACGGAACACTGGTGATATATATATATATAATGAATTCGGCTGTAACGTAACACCGGTGATACATATATATATAATGAATTCGGACCAACCTACGCAGCTGTAGAACAACTCTTGCGTAGGAGTGGAAGACGCAGGTCGGGGAATTAGGGGTTATAAACTAATGTGGAGAGAGAGAGAGAGAGAGAGAAAATATACTTAAATTACCTTGAAAGAAAGAGACAGAGAGGGAGGAGATAAATATACTTAAATTATCTGAAAGAAAGAGAGAGGGAAGAGGGTAAAATAAGTGAATTATCTGAGATAGAGAGTGAGATTAATATACGGAAATAAATTATCTGAGAGAGAGAGAGAGAGAGAGAATTATACTTAAATTATCTGCGAGAGAGAGAGAGAGATTAATATACTTGAATTATTTCTGTGAGAGAGAGAGAGATTAATATACTTGAATTATCTGTGAGAGAGAGAGAGATAGTTATGCTTGAATTATCTGAGAGAGAGAGAGAGGAGGAGGAGGGTTTAAAAATAGCTAAATTATCTGCCAAAGGATAGCGTAACACATATTTCTAACTAGAATTGTCGAGCGTATAAGATCAGTTAAACAGCGTAAGTCTATTATAACATGAACTTTAACTGATCTGATATACGAAGCAGTCAGGCAATATCAGTGATTAAAAGCAATAGCAGCAATGACAACAAAAACAGGAATAACATCGTGCGTGACAACCACACCACAACATAACAAAAACTTTGTGCAGGAGACAAGACACCTGGAAATAATGTCAACAGGTAGACGCAGGTGGGAAAGTCCGCTAATTACGTATAGTAAAATGTGTTCGAGTTTTGTTTATGATTTTATCCAAAATGCAATGCAGTCCGTATCATGAAAACCTGAATACATCTCTGTTTTACTTGAATGGAACAAAACCATTAATTGCCATTTGCAGTAGTATTCTTTTCTACATGACCAATAGCATAAAATATTACGTACTTTAAAGAACTCCAATTATATTACAATTTTTTGTAATATAATTTGAGTTCTTTAAAGTACCTAATTTTTAAAGAACTCAAATTATATTACAAAAAAAAATGTAATATAATTTGAGTTCTTTATATTACCTAACTTTTGAAGAACTCAAATTATATTACAAAAAAAATTGTAATATAATCTGAGTTCTTTAAAGTACCTAATTTTTTAAAGAACTCAAATTATATTTAAAAATTGTAATATAATTTGAGTTCTTTAGAGTACCTAATTTTTTAAAGAACTCAAATTATATTTAAAAGATTTAACATAATTTGAGTTTTTTTAAATTACCTAACTTTTAAAGAACTCAAATTATATTAATAAATTTTTTAGTATATTTTGAATTATTTTAAGTACCTAATTTTTTAAAGAACTCAAATTATATTTAAAAAATTATGAAAGAAATGAGTTCTTTAAAGTACCTAATTTTTTAAGGAAGTCAAATTATATTACAAAAAAAAATTGTAGTATAATTTGAATTCTTTGAAGTACCTAATTTTTAAAGAACTCAGATTATATTACTAAAAACTAATATAATTTGAGTTCTTTAAAGTACCTAATTTTTTTTCAGTGGGTCATGTAGAAAAGAATACAATTGCAAATGGCAATTAATGACTTTGTTCTACGTAAGTAAAGTAGTGTACTACGTAAGTAAAATAGTGTTCTACGTAAGTAAAATAGAGATGTATTGAGTTTTTCATGATACAGACTACATTACATTGAGTTAGATTTTAGGTAATGAATTATTGTAAGTTTTCTAGCGTCACAACGACAGGAATTAAACTAAAATTGCCATATATCTTAGTGAAATATACGTTCAGAGGTATATACATAAATGTGCGTTTATGTATGCATGTATGTTTATTTTTATTACTGCAAGTGAAACGTATCAACTTATGGACTGAGAAATACTCTTAAGAAAAACAGAAAAAAAAATTTAATCCTTTCCATTACTGTTTTTTCTTATATATAAAAGATAAGCAGAAAATAAATAGGAAAGGAAATTAATCTGATTAAAGAGCAATAGGAAATATTATTGTTCTGTTAGTCATGGCTATCTTATTGCCACTATCTTACGCAAAAAGGAAGTCTTGCAGGTATTTTGTAATCATAATTACTGTTCTCTCAGGGTCTGTTCAGCCACTTCCCTTTCCTGATAGGGCAGATGGTTCTGTTAACCACCTTTTATAGAAGAGTTCCTTGCTGTCTAACTCCACGAACAAAAAGAAAAAGCAATTCTAAATTTATTTCGTAATAATAATTTATTCATTGATAATAATTCTCGTTCTGTTTTGTCACTTCCCTTTCCTGATCTGTCAGATGGTTCTGTTAGCCACCTTTTAAAGAAGAAGAATTTGCTGTCTAACTCCACGAACAAACATAAAAGCAATTTAAATTTATTCAAGAATAATAATTCTCATTCATTAATAATAGGTAACTTTATCTCAGGATTTAGTCTGTTATGTTATTTAACATTACCAACTTTTAGGGAAGAATTCTTTGCTGTCTGACTCCACGAACAAAAACAAAAGCCACTCTAGATGCACGTGGCAGATCGGAAATACAGTTCAGCAAATAACCTCTGACCATAAAAGGTCATACTGTATTCAACAATGAGGAAACCCCACATAAAAAAATATACAAAAAAAACTATTGCCCTGTCCTACAGCCTTCTCTACAAAGACACACTACAAAAAAAAAAAGGAATACAAAAACACCTATTGATCTTTCATACAGTCACGTTGAAAAACCATCATTACCAAAAGCAATTACAAAAAACATATTGATATTTCCTAAAGTCACGTACAAAACCATTAAAGATATATATATAAAAAATGATTGATCAGTCCTAGTGCAACCTCGCTGTCCAGGGAAAACCACTGAATGCAATTGTGTGTTGGAGGTTTTCTATTTTTTCTTTTTTTTTCTTTACTGCAAGTCATGTTTCGGGATTTTGATGCCCAGCCTCGTCAGCTGCAAGACCGAATATGAATGCACTGGAAAACACTTAAGCAGTACCGCGATAATTATGTCCTTATGACTGAAGAAAGGTTAAAGAAGTTGATGGTTAAAGTATAAATGTTTACTTTATGTGATCATTTCGAAATTATGTATTTATTTTTTTCGTTTTATCATATTTCATTTTACCTTATTTATTGGTGTTTTGCAGTACCACGGTATGTCTTTATGACTAAATTTAGGAAGGTTAAAGAAGTTCAGGGTAGATGTGTTAAAGTACAAAGGTCTACTTTATGTAATCATTTCGAAATTATTTAATTATTTTTTTCATTTTATCATATTTCATTTTACTTTATTTAATGCTATTTTGATCTTCCAAAGATCTTCAAAATTAAAGTATTCCTAAAGATATTGGTTAACTCTATTAGTCATTATATAGTCCCAAAAAACTAACGTTACTGATAGATAGTTGTTAATTAAGTTGGCAAGATGCAAGCAAGTACATGAATATATAAACCTAGAAATAGATAAGGGAAGATAAACAGGTATATAGTATATATATATATATATATATATATATATATATATATATATATATATATATATATATATATATATATATATATATATATGTGTGTGTGTGTGTGTGTGTGTGTGTGTGTGTGTGTGTGTGTGTGTGTGTGTGCTGAAGAACTTCACACAGAGAACATACCATTGGAACCTGTATACTAAAAAGGATTATTTGGACTCATATTGGAATTTGAACTGTATATTGTTACTTATATATCTGATCCTTCAAATTATTTCGTCCCATAGACTCATTTATTTTCTGATTATCTCTTATTGATTATTATTATTGATTTAGGTTTTTTTTTAACGGAAAACTGTTGTCCCGTCTATGTCTGCCTGTCCGCACTTTTTTCTGTCTGCACTTTTTTTCGTCCGCACTTTTTCTCTGTTCGCACTATTTTGCTGTCCGTACTTTTTTTCTGTCTAGACTATTTCTGTCCGAAATTTTTTTCCGCACTTTTTCTGTTCTTCCCCAAATCTTAAAACCCACTGGGATGCAATTCGCAGCCCTCTAGCCTCAGTAGCTTTCATTTGATTTAACATTAAAGTTAGCCATGATCGTGCTTCTGGCAATCCAACAACACAGGCCACCACGACCGGCTGAGGGTTTCATGGGCCGCGGCTCATACAGCATTATACCGACACCATCGAAAGATAGATGTATCCCCGGTGGCCTTTTATATACAATATACAGAAAACTCGATTTTTTAAAAAATTATGTGTGTTTATTTTGACATCGATTTTTTGGTGCTGTTAGT
>NC_061101.1:2929904-3096549 GCF_015104395.2 Macrobrachium nipponense | reverse complement strand
AGAGGGTATGCACCACAGTCCAGTGTTGAACATGGGGTGCACAGCAATCCAGTCTTCGGGCACTTGCCGCCAGGCCACAATCCGCTGTAGTTTCTCGATCGCGCAGAGCTGCTTCCACAACTATATCCAGGAGTGATTTCCTTCACAAGAGTTAGCTTGTTCCTATTCCCAACATGAGAGATGTCCTGGCGTCTCCTTCTACAAGTAAACCACCGTTCTCCTAAAAATGCAGAGGTTCCTTGACGTGCACCCTTTACGTGACGGCGTTTATCTTGTAGAGCTCTCGGACCGTTTTAGCATCCTTCTCCAGCCGTTGGAGGTTGGCTGCAGATATCAGCCTCATTTTCTGATGCAATTCCTCTCTGTTAAGAGGCTTCTCAATTGATGGAGGTTTAGTCGGGGCCTTTGAATGACCCTTGGTGCCAGCTGAAGGTCGTTGCAATCCTTTGATTCTGCGAAGTTCTTCCTCGATGCTGTCCATTCGTCGGTAGAGGACTTTGCAGTTGATCTGGGGCTTCCTCAGACGTCGAGTTTTACCCGAAGCCTTTTTCTCTTCAGCTTTCCTCTCTGGTACTGGACCTTTCATTGCCTGACATTCCTTGTCTCCTGTAAAGATTCTGACTTTCGTTTCCAAACAGCTGATCTTCGTATCCTGACCCAAGGGCTCTTCTTGGAGTCTTACGAGTTCCAACAATGCCTCCATCTTCTCAAATTCCCTTGTCTCTAATTCCTCCTTCGTCTCAGCAAGTTCGAATTCAAGTATGACTTTCCTTCTCATCAGGTCATTCATCTTCCCATCTGCCTTCGGTTTTTCTGCTATAACAGTTTTAGATTCTTTAAGCAGACCGCTGACTTCCAGTTGTTTCTGGGTGCAGCACTCTTTCTCCAGTCGGAGGATCTCTCTGCCCCTCTGCAAGTTCTGTTCTCTCAGCTTCTCCAGCTCCTCCTTTTTCTCAGCCAATTCTGCTTTGCATTCTTCGAGCTGTTTCAAATTTTCGTGGGTCATCTGCTTCTCAATTTTGAGGACTTGTAACGCGTCCTCTAGACCTCTGATCTTCGAGGTCCTCCGCTCGTTTTCGCTCTTCAAGTTTTCAATGTTCGTCTCTTTCCTCCTGTTCGCTTTTCGAAGTCCTTCCAGGTCCTCATTTAGCCTTTTCATTTGGACTTCCATTTCTTTCCTGCTATTTTCACTTTGCTGTAGATCTCGGTGCAACGTCTCCTTCTCCATCTCGAGGACTACGACCGTGTTTTCCAAAATGATCAGCATCTGGTCTTTTTGCTCCCTCTCCTTTTCTTGAGCTTCTGTATCCTTCGCCTTTTCCGCTGCTTCGTCTCTCAGGTTCTGCATCTCTTCGGACATTGAAGAGATGTTTCTTTCCTTTTCTTTGTTGAGTCTTTCGAGGTCTCTGATGTGTTCTTCCATCTGGATTCCTCCTTCTGTCAGGCACTCTACCTTCTTCAGTAATTTGTCGATCAGCTGATCCTTTTCTAACCTCTCTTTCTCAAATCCTAAGAGAGCATTTGCATTTTTCTGAATTACTTCCTCGAACTTTCGACTGATCGCCAGATGCGTTTTTTCTTCTTCACTGTCAGAATGACCGCCTTCTCCATTACTGGAACGTTGGTCTTCTTCATTATCCGAAATATGGTCGTCTTCAATATCAGAACGATCAATTTCGTCCTGCTGATTTCCAGCCTCGTCAAGACAGGCAGAGCTGTCAGAGGCCATGAAATCGAATTTAACCATTTCAATAGCAAATCCACGAAGTATAAATACTCCTGTGAATAGCATAACAAGAATGGCCAACAACAACAGAATACCGCGGGGGACTTGAACCCCGGAGCCAAAGCACTGTGCGAGCACAACTGTAAGCAAACTTAGAAACATCTTTGTTCGTTAATGATCAAGTCTCTTTGCCTTAGCATTACTTTTCAAAAATCGCACGTGACGTGTCTGGAGTCTGCTGGGATTCTGGAGTCATTCCTGGTTCCTCCGGAGACGATCCTGTCTGCGGGATTTCTTGCTGATCCCCGGTCACATTTGATGTGTCTGGATTCCGGAGTCATTTGGGGCTTCTTGGGAGCTGCTTCAGTCTTCCGAAGAGGGGAATTCCTATGCAGTCCTCGGGGACTTTCTGAGGACCCTGGAGCCAATCTTCACAAACACATACACACACACACACACACCGTCTCTCTCTCTCTCTCGTCTCTCTTCTTCTCCGTCCCCATCAATATCCGTCTCCTCGTCTCATCTCTCTCTCTCTCTGTATATATATATATATATATATATATATTATATATATATATATATATATATATATATATATATATATATATATATATATATTGTATGAACTACGCCTTTTAGTACAAAATACCTGACAACGAATACACGATTCACGTCACAAATAAGTAAGTTTATTAGAATACAAATGTATTATCGATAAAATGCTTTCCTACAAGAATATAAATTTGATATTTTACCTCCTCAGTTCCTGCTGGATTTGATTAATGACAGGAGTACTGTCGACACTAGTGACCTTTGACATATTTTATTTACAAATACTTATTTTAATGACAATACGTAATTTTTTTTTATTATAAATCTCAGCTAAATATATCGATTAAAGTAAGATGGGCGTCCCTAATTCACACATATTTATAAGTGGGCTATTAACTATGGGGTTAGCTTTAAGTGGCTAATATATTTTCACTTTTAAAAGTATTAGTTCATGTTTTAGCATAAATTGACCGATATATTTTAACCTTATAAGTAGTGCTCCCAATACATTTTCACTTGATAAGTATTAGCTCAGGTTTTAGAGCAAGTTGTCCAATGCATCATCACTTTGTAAGTAGTAGACCAGTTTTAAGTATAAAATTGGCCAATATATCTCCAATTTATAAGTACCAGTAGGGCGTGAAGCTCCAAGTGAAACCATCAAAAGGGTTAACTAGGTATCTGGGAACTCTCTGCTACATAAACGTTATCGTGAACTGCATTTCAAATAGTCTACCAACATCAAACTGCCAATAATACGACAAACGATGCAATGCAAAATGATTCATTACAGCGGAAGTGAGATGACCTAGTTTAACTAAGCCCATAGTATTCGAGAAAACTCTCAGATTTTGGTGCTGAAATGACCAATTTTGGGGAAATCATAATGGAATGATTAAAACATCGTTTAAGTGTGAATTTATGATATTTTGAAAATAAATCTTATACGGGATGGAATTTAAAGACGTGAGGTTTTATCTTCCGAGAGAATTTTTATTTTATGCCTTCAATAATTCAGAAAATATTAGCATTTGAATAAGCTCTTAATAAATAATTTGAATAGCTTTTGATAAATTTAATCAAAGCAATGATAATCTCCTAGAGACAGACAGAGAGCATAAAATGATTAGACCACATTTAGATTGAACATATATTTTCTTTCTTAGGGGTAGATTAAATTATGTGAGATGGTTTTGTGTTAATTCTGTATTGGGGAAAATTAAAGAAAATTGTCACAAACGAATTCTTGCGTTCAACGTTTTAATTGTTGAAGTAATGTAAATATCGTATTTTTGTTATTTTTAAATAAAAGTTAAAGAAAAAAAATCTATGCGTAATTCAAAATACTGATGCGTATGCCAAGTCCACTTGTTATTCAAGTTGTATATGAGAGAGAGAGAGAGAGAGGGAGGGTAGTATCACAGTTAATCACATCCTAAGTGACAGTGATTAACATCAGGGCGGCTCATCCTATAATTTACCCTGTCATGTTAGATCTAAACGAACATCCAACTAGCGCCCCATTATCGAGTTTGTGTGGGCGTCCTGAGGACTTTCCCTCAGAGAAATAAAGTAATTTAAGAATCACAAGATAAAGAATTTATATTCTTAAACCCCCTTTGGGTAATTAATACGAAGCTCACGTCTAATTAAAAAATAGAATAGGTGGTTACTTGAGCCAGTAATTTATTAAAAAACATAGATGTAACTTGTTGCCACAGAGGTCAGCTAAAACAAACAAATAGAAAACATCTGATGCCATAGAGCATTGGGTACTATACTGTACAGGACTCCGCCCTTCAACGAGGCGGTCCACACCCGACTGGATCTCGCATCCCGTAAATACTTAGCCCTTAATAAGGAAGGATACGCGATCCTTCAAAGGATTGCCTGGTTCTGAAGCAAGGTTGCAAACAGGAGAGGAAATGAATGGGTGATGAGTCGACCAGGATATTATGTAGAGGACAAAAAAAAGAAGGTAGGATAATAGGATTCCTGTAGGATTCTTTCGCTGTTGTTTTTTACTGATAATTCCGCTGTATTTTTCAACTGAATTAAATACTGAGCTTTTAGGGATGTTAACTTTTTTTTTTTTTAAGGGCGATGCTTGTTTCATGGCATATGGTCCAGTATGAAGGTCAGGTATTTATCTCTTTGAGGTTAACCTTGTTTGCAAGGTCATTCTTTGTCGCTATGACCGCTTTGAAACAGCTTCAAGGGTGAACAGCCAGCAGGTGGAACCACTGACTTTAAGTAGTCTCTGGAATTTGACATTTGTTTAGGAGCGGAAATTTTAAATTTGTTTAGAAACTGGAATTTGACATTTGTTTAGAAACTGGAATTTTAAATTTGTTTAGAAACTGGAATTTGACATTTGTTTAGAAACTGGAATTTTAAATTTGTTTAGAAACTGGAATTTGACATTTGTTTAGAAACTGGAATTTGAAATTTGTTTAGAAACTGGAATTTGAAATTTGTTTAGAATCTGGAGTTTGAAATTGTTTGAAATTTGTTTAGAATCTGGAGTTTAAAATTTGTTTGGAAACTGGAATTTGAAATTTGTTTAAAAACTGGAATTTGAAGTGTGTTTAGAAACTGGAATTCGAAATTTATTTAGAAAATGGAATTTGAAATTTGATTAAAAACTGGAATTTGAAGTGTGTTTAGAAACTGGAATTCGAAATTTATTTAGAAACTGGAATTTGAAATTTGTTTAAAGCTGGAGTTTAAAATTTGTTTATAAACTGGAATTAAATTTTATTTTTTAAACTGGAATTTGATATGTGTTTAGAAGCTGAAATTCGAAATTTATTTAGAAACTGAAATTTGAAATTTGTTTAAAGTTGGAATTTGAAAATTGCTTAGAATCTGGAATTTGAAATTTGTTTTGAAAGTGGAATTAGAAGTTTGTTTGGAATCTGAAATCTGAAATTTATTTAGAATCTCGAATTTGAAATTTATTTAGAATCTGGAATTTGACATTTACTAATAGATATGGAATCTGAAATTTACTTAGAAATATGGAATTTGAAATTTACTTAGAAATATGGAATTTGAAATTTACCAGAATCCGGAATTTGAAATTTACTTTGAAACTGGAATTTGAAATTTACTTTGAAACTGGAATTTGAAATTTACTTTGAAACTGGAATTTGAAATTTACTTTGAAACTGGAATTTGAAATTTACTTTGAAACTGGAATTTGAAATTTACTTAGAATCGAATTCGAAATTTACTTAGAACCTGGAATTCGAAATTTACTTAGAATCTGGAATTTGAAAGACAGGTCAACACAGAACTAAGATGCACCCGGTCCTAGAAAATTTAACAGAAAACAGAGTGTCACTGTCCCAAATCAGTCTCTCTTTTCAATAGATATATCCCCTGTCTCCTGCGCAGGCGCATGCGCAGAAAGCGCTTTCGATCGAGGCTCTGAAAGAACTCCCCTTAAGATCAAGTTGGGCAAGACAGGACACAAAGTGACACCTTCCTATCCCGTGCGAGACGAATTCAATGAGGAATGACAGCCAGGAATTAGACGCAACCGTGTTGGAATAGACTCCCTTTATTCTCCTTGATTGAGAATGGGCTACTTGGTTACGTGGGCGAGAGGGTCAGTTATCGCTTATCAGCAGTTATCAACATTTATTAACACTTATGAACGTATTATTATCTTTGCCTTTTATTTCGTTCCAGCTAGAGTACCCTCATGTTTTTGTTTTTGTTTTTTTTCGTAGCGGCGATAAACTCAATTATCTGAATTGTTCGATTGTTCTCCCATGATGCATTTCATCCTCTCTCTCTCTCTCTCTCTCAATAGCTGTACCCAGGGAGTAACGTAAAAAGATATTATTGCATCTCTTAATCGAAAAATGACTGAAAAACTCACACAAGTTCTTTATCGAGTCGACAAAATCTTCTCATTACTTTACACGTTCCTTTGGTAAGCCCGCTACCGCCTTCTAAGCTTCAGTGAAGCTTATACTCTTTAGGTCTTGTACTAGTAGACTCACTCTAGTAGACTTCACATCAACCGTGCATCTGATGTCTAAGGCCAGTCCCTTACGACGCTCCTGATTGGCTGATGAGAAGCCAATCACAGGGCTGGAAACTTTCAGTCTCTCTCGAGAGAGTTCACATAGGATGTATGTTCCACCTCTCCTGAGGGATACTTTTGAAAGACATATCCCTCAGCAGAGGTGGAACATTTCCAAAGCTAAATAAGAATTCAGGATTGTTCATTTTCGACGAAGATTATAGACAGAATTGTCTTCATCTCACTTATCCCCGTAGGGGGTAGTGCCGTCAGTGCTCCTCACACACTGCACTGTAGGCATAATTGAACGTTCTTCGTAGCGTCCCTTCGGCCCCTAGCTGCAACCCCCTTTCATTCCTTTTACTGTACCTCCGTTCATATTCGTTCTTCCATCTGACTCTATTCCACCCTCTTCTAACACTTACTTTCAATTTACCCTTCAGCGCTGAATGACCTCATAGGTCTCAGAGCTTGGGTGCCCCTTTTGCTCGGAGGAATCGGTGAATTCAAAGGCAAAATATCGTCCTATATAAATGGTTATCAGTCTACCGTCACTGTCCAACGAGGGCAGGACAAAGGGAAAGGAAGGAAAGGACAAAGAGAGAGAAATAGGAAGGAAAGAAAAAGGGAAGAAAACGGAGGAGAAAGTAAAAAAAAAAATAAGAAAATAAAAAAAAAGCGGAAGGGGTGAGGCGGAGGCGGAGGGGGAGGAAGGAAGGAAGGAAAGGGAGGGTCTTTCCTCCTCCTCCTCCTCCTCCTCCTCGCCTCTTCCGTTTCCTATCCATTCTACTTTATCCTTTCCCTTTACCCTGCCCCGTCTTGGACAGCGATGGCAGACTGGTACCATTTACATAGGACGATATTTTGCATTTGAATGCCAATGCTAACATGAAGTCCAGTCTTCACAGGCCACGTAGGAGAAGATCCCAGTTTATCAGTTTTATATACCAGTTACTGGTGGCAGACATCTTGAAGGTCTCATTAGGCTTTCCTTCCTGGGTGACTATAGGGAATTTTTTTTTTTTTTTTTTGTAGGGTGTCATCGATTGTAAATGCGTACAAATACGGAAGATTGTTGATGTTTTAACTGCAGAAAAAAACGCTTCCTTCGTCGGGAATAAGTTATTATTGACCCAATGAAGCACATCCCACCCCCCAAAAAAAAACTTCCCTTTAACAGGTAATTAAAAGAATTCCATTTTTTTTTTCTGTCTATCAATAACATATTCCTTCGTCGACAACAAGTTATCATTGACCCAACACAATAACTTGAAGTACGAGAAAAACAAAAGCTTCCCGTTAAAAGATAAATAAAATAAAATAAAAATTTTGTCTACCAACACTTCCTCCGTCGAGAAGAACGGTTACCTTCGACATATAAGATCCACAAAAGAAAAAAAAAGAAGAAAAAAAAAAAAATATATATATATATATATATATATATATATATATATATATATATATATATATATATATATATATATATAAAATCTTCCCCTTTTAACAGCAAAGAAGAACAACCCGCATGCGTTCAGTCGCTCTACCCGCGAATGATCCGTTCTGCGAAGAACGCGTCCAGAACCGGTACTAGATACTGTTCTCGGTCCCTCATGACAGCTAAAATAGTATACGGCCTCGAAGCGACTACCACCTCGCTGCTGATAGAGTTATCGAGGTTAAGATGATGGATAGACGCATGCGAGGTGACAGTCCCTCACACTTGAGAATTTATAGAGAGTTACCCTTGAAAGGTGGTGGGGGAAGGGAGACGGGGGAGATAGGACCTCCTTGCTACGGAGAAAGAGTGGCTTGTCGTCCTTATTGTAGCTGAATTCTGTATAAGCACGAATGCGTGTATACTTACGTGCGCACGTGCAGTCACAGAGATACACAGGACCCACTTAGAGGGTCCTGGAGAATACATACATACATAAATACGTTTCGAGAGAGAGGCAGGGAGAGAGAAGAGACTGAGTGTTAGCCCAGAGAGAAAGAGAGGGAGAGAGATGGAACCGTAGTCCAGAGAGAGAGAGAGAGTCGTAGGAGAGAGAGAGAGAGTCGTAGGGGGAGAGAGAAAGTGTCTGAGCCAAGAGAGAGAGAGAGAGAGAGAGAGAGAGTCTTAGCTCAGAGGGATTGAGAGAGAGTGAGTCTTAGCCTAGTGAGAGAGAGAGAGAGTGTGTGTGTGTCTGATCCCAGAGAGAGAGAGAGAAAGGGAGTCTTAACTCAGAGGGATTGAGCATGAGAGAGTCTTGGCCCAAGAGAGAGAGAGTCTTAACTCAGAGGGATTGAGCATGAGAGAGTCTTGGCCCAGAGAGAGAGAGAGAGAGAGAAAGAGAGTCTCAACCCACATAGAAACATCACCGAACAACTTACCCAGAAACAATACTGGAACCTGCATATAGACCAATATTAAAAGCTCCTCCTCCCCATAAACAAATTGCCAGTCGATGAACACTTGACAGCATCGGTAGAAACATGGACCACTTAAGTTAAACTAATCGAAACTGGGAAGAGGGAGCAGAACTCTTTCTGGGAATGAGGGAGAAATGAGATGAGAGAGGTAAGCTGGTATTCTGTCATTTCCTTCTTTTTAACGCTTTCGCTAGATGATTAGATTGTTCGAAGTGTTTATTATTTATGAAAGCGTTTCGATTGTTAAAGAGTTGGTCGGGAGATTTGTTCAGACATTATACTCGGTAGGGAATTTATTTATTTATTTATTTTTATTTATTTTATTTTATCTATTTATTTATTTTTTGCAGTGAGATTTTTTCTTCAATAGTTTGGAATTAAAGTAGAATTGATTTGTTCAGACATAAACGCGGTAGGGAATTTATTTATTTATTTATTTATTTTTATTTTATTTTATTTTATTTTTTATTTTATTTATTTTTTTTGCTGTAGAGTTTTTCTTCAATAGTTTGGAATTAAAGTAGAATTGATGGCGATAGATACCGAAATGAATATATATAGAGCGAGTGATATGTAATATTATATAATGTACATTATAAATATAAATGTATTAAGCTTAATCACTTTTGTACTGTACTGTGCATTCACACGAGGGCTGTGAGTTCCTCATTCAAACAAAATGGTTCGTATAGAGATTTTATTCACAAACGTTACAAGCTTTTAAGGGCTAACTATATATATATATATATATATATATATATATATATATATATATATATATTATATATATATATATATATATATATATATAATATATATATATATATATATATATATATATATATATATATATATATATATATATATATATATATATATATTTGTAGAATCCGCTGGTCACTTCTTACTAGATATGTATGTAATTGTAATAGCCGCAATGCCCCATCTTAACTTCTCGAAATTCTTCACACTTTGGGTACGCTTGGCACTAAAAAAGCCTTTAGATTCGAATTCAAGAATTGCTGCTTGACATTAGAATTGCTTCTTATTTGAGAACATTTGGATAAAGACTTTGTAGTGACAAGCGTATCCAAAAAAGTATGGAGAATTTGAGAGGCTATTACATACACAGTATATACATACAAATATATGTGTGTGTATGTGGAGATAAGTTAATAAAATTTTGTCATCCCAAGAATTAATAAGCTGTACTTATATTCTCTCTCCAGAATGAAAAGAGAAATCATATTTTAAAATACTGTTGAAAACTTTCCTCCCTCACTCACAAAAAATAATAATATGATAAAAAATAAAGCCCCCAAAACTGAGCTCACAAGAAAGACAATACGATGACAACACAAGTTCTCCCCACCAAGTAGATCTCGGGTCCGCGTTAAAACCATTTCTGTCTCATCATCTTAATGTGAACTTCGTAATAGCACTGGAGATGATTCACGCATTTCCAAAATATGATACCTCGTCTGAAAGCCTTCTACACACGCACACACACACACACATTATGTCCCATTAAAGGAATGCTTACTGGAATAGATAATCCTTTTGTCATGATCGATGGAATGACCTGAGCTTTAGATTCAGCTGCTCTGGTCATGTACTGCATTTAAATAGGAATTTTTTTTTTCGTACGCGAAAATAAATCTTGAAGACATTTGCTTTTTAGTTGAAAGACTGAGTGTAAGTCTGTGAGTTTTCATGTCTTGAGTATCTAGGATTCTAGATCTTATGAACGTGATCTACACACACACAGTCTCAGACCGTTCATGTAGAGAAATGTGATGCATGTTACATTGAAATGAGTACATTAACTCTCGTAGAATTGCTCTCAAATGAATTAAACTTTAAGTTTTGCCAATTTAAATTTGAAACTTGCATCAACTAAAGGAATAAGAATGAAAAGATACCGTGATTTTAACGAGCACAATGTTCTAAATCCCAATCTGAGATGATGATAACAAAAAAACGTAATCTTAGATTATATATCGACAGAGAAGATGAAGGCAAAAGGTCCTTAGAAGCTATAGCGAACGAGCTATTATAGGGGTCAGGCCTGTACCGAGGTGGGCTGGGGGTCGAACGACCCCCACCAAAAAAAAAAATTTTTTTGTTTGGAAGTCCATATTTTCCTTGACTATCCTTCTCATTGAACTATACTTACAAATTAATAAATAATTTGTTTTTTTGGCAAGTCTTTTTTTTTATTTTGTTATTAAACATCAACATCATTCTCTAGTGATAGGAAATAAAAGAGTGATAATAGGAATATGATATATATACCTATATATGCAATGACATTCATAGAAGAAAAGGTCCAGTTTTGGGAAAAAAGACCCCCCTCCCCATAACAAAACAACTCTGGGTAGGGGCCTCTGGGGAGTTATGTATGTGGCTGAGACAGAAAGCTGAACTTCAGCTGGAGGTGAACCTCCCAATTTATTTTTTTTTTAAATACCGTAAAAGGACATAAAATATTTTTGTGCAGGTCTGAATGAACCGCTCAGAAGTAGCGAAATCTAAGAGGTCCTCTGAGAAGGATGTGATGGTAACAGGACAGGAACATTGGGTATCTTAATAAAATAATGCAACTGTTTAGACCTTAAATATTACGAGAGATAACTATATAAGCTGGCAAATTCTCAACTCATTAGAAGCCTTTAAGGGGAGCACCATTTTGTTAGAGCGTTCTGTGGCCGTCATGAAACATCTTGGGCTCGTTCTTTCGTCAACTTTCAAAGGATTTTCAAATTGTTTATGAGTTGTAGAAAGTAGTTTGTTACTTTTATAAAATTTGAAAGGAGTTTTAAATTGTTTATTAGTTATAGAAATGTTTGTTACTTTTATCAACTTTTAAAGAGTGTTTCAAATAATTTATTAGTTCTAGATAAGCATTTGGTACTTTCATCAAATTTTAAAGGAGTTTCTAACTGTTTATAAGTTGTAGAAAAGTTTGTTACTTTTATAGAAATATTAAAGGAGTTTCAAGTTGTTTGTGAGTTGTAGAAAAGTTTGTTATTTTATGAAATTTTAATGGAGTTTCTAATTGCTTATGAGTTGTAGAAAATAGTTTGTTACTTTTATAGAAAATTTAAAGGAGTTTCAATCGTTTATTAGTTGTAGAAAGTAGATTGTTAATTTTATCAAATTTTAGGGAGTTTCAAGTCGTTTATTAGTTATAGAAAAGTTTGTTACTTTTATAAAAATTTTAAAGGAGCTTCTAATTGTTTATGAATTGTAGAAAAGATTGTTACTTTTATAAAATTTTAAAGGAGTTTCAAATCGTTTATCAGTTATAGAAAAGTTTGTTACTTTTATCAAAATTTTAAAGGAGTTTCAAATGGTTTATTAGTTATCGAAAAGTTTATTACTTTTTTCAACTTTTAAAGGAGTTTCAAATTATTTATTAGTTCTAGATAACCTTTGTTGTTTAACGAGTGCCAAGGCCAATGCTGTTTGTGTTGAGTAAACCTACGGTACTCACACAGAATATTTCGTCCGATGACTGGCTTTAGTTAGACCTAGGTTAACTTGATACAGTTGGACTTGGAGAAAGGCATCTATGTTTATAATTGATCATTAAGCACTTTTTCAGGTCTGTGATAAGAAAGGACACGAACGGCATCTAAAACATGAAACTAACTAAACAGAATGTAAAGACAGGTATGATAATATAAATCTCATTCATCAGGCGAGACTATTGTCCATGTTTTTGTATTTTCTAATCGACGTCCTCATGGGAAAGTTTTTTTCTTTTGTGCTGAAGTTTTTGTTATATTCCCTTCACCGTCTGAAAATTAATAAAACCTCCTGTCAATCAGAATTTAAACATATTTTAGTGTTAATATGGTGTGACGTTATCCTTCTCAACTCTTGGAAATTCAGACAAGTTTTCACTGAATACCCAATTCGAAAGCGGTCACTAAAAGTTCAGTTTCGTAAGAAGGTTGAGTTATAAATTATTTACTTAGTTTGCTTTGTCGTTTCTGACTGCTTGTTTACACTTCCGATCCCATGAAAACTGAGAAACGTGACATAATGGTTGCATGAAAATGTGATATTAAAAAAAAAAAAAAACTTTATTCGCCACCAGAGTGGTCAAAGTCACTATCTATCGATGTATCTAAACCAGGCACAGCGGCTCGAATCCTGCCGGGGACGAAGTATTTATCGAAATTATAATTCCAATTGGGTATAAGTTATTCCCGTGGTATGGTGATTTGGATATTATACGGTATTTGTGGCTTAATATTTGTATATGCATACATACATACGTGCATATATATACATTCACACAGACATACACACACACTCACACAAAGCCTAACTGTAATAGGGCAATTGCTTTAGAAATGTGAAACTCTTCATGCATTATTTCATATTCGTAACCTAGGCTATTTCCACTTGATACCCTTTAAGCACGCATGCATATACCCGAGAGAGAGAGAGAGAGAGAGAGAGAGAGAGAGAGAGAGAGAGAGAGAGAGAGAGAGAGAAAGGAACAGTAACGAGTGAGGGTCGAACTAATAATGATCTTCCTGCTTAACAGTACGAATATCCTTATCCCGCGAGGGACATTACACCGTTTATGAGTCTATTTACACCCCCCACCCCACATCTCCCCATGCACGGTGTTCACCGTTCCACAGTTCCACGTGAGGCGCCGAAAGCGTCGTTTAAGAAGTCTCCTTCAGTTGTGGATTTCATAAGTCAGTGCTCCTCACGCGGTGCACTGTAGGCATTACTGAAGGTTACTTGCTGCGACTCTTTGCATTCCCTTGACCTCAGGAACAAATTGGATGACTAAACGTAAATCTCAATTTGAACTCGTCTTGAAATTGATCTTCTGAATATTTGGAATGCTCCCAATTATTTTATATATTTAAATTTTTAAAAATCACTACTTAAGTCGTAGAAGTTTCCTTCGCCTTCGACTTACAGAATTATCGATACTTTCACGTCACTGAGAATTTTTTTCTCAAAGCTAAAAGAAGTATATACAGTATTCCAAAAGTAAGTGAAATGCTATTCCTTCGTTATTCGTGTATTGAAAAGTGGTTGGGCTTCTAGCCTTACCTTACTGAAGGGTTGAACAAGATATAATAATAATAATAATAATAATAATAATAATAATAATAATAATAATAATAATAATAATAATAAATGTTTTGAATTATCGGACATAGTATGTACAGATTTCAGTGAACGCCGAACATATTCATCTTATCGTAATCGACAACGAATCTTTGGAAACAATATTCATAATGATAATAGGCTTAGTATTATTATTATTATTATTATTATTATTATTATTATTATTATTATTATTATTATTACTTTATCTGCCATAGATGTAAATCTCGGACTACTCTTATTCCTGTATTATTTGAGTTATCAAGTTTACAAAATTCGAACAGATAATTCAGAGCTACCGAATCAGTATAGTTGTATTTTACTATAGGCCTAATAATGTATATATTATGTATCATAAAATATACCTCTACTAAAGCCAGTGACGTTTATTTGAAACAATTTTCCCACGTTATTTCAAAAGTTAAAGTCAAAGATTTTTGCGTGGTGATTAACCTTTCTTCGTCATTTTTGAAAAAGAATATACGTATTATCAACAATGTTGCCTGATTCTGCTAGTTTTCAGATTCTCTCTTATTAGAAGGTAAAAACTGTTCTATACAAAAATACGAACAACAAACAGAAGTATCTTAATCCCCGTGACGCTGCAATTTCATTGAAAGGTCATTACTTCCATGACACAAACAGCGTGACGTAGGAAGTATCGAAATAATGGAGATGAAAAGACATTCTTCGTTTTCCGTCATTCAGACACATTATTACAGCTATTGTATTCCTGGATTTTAAAGGAAGAGGAGACGAAAATACGATGAGGAAATCGATAGTCTGTGAAAATCTGTTCGTTGTGGGAATGAGCAGCTCGGTCGTGTTGCCAACTTCTACGGAAAACTTCAAGACGAAATTCGCATTATAAATGGTTTCATGACGGAATTCGCATTATAGGTCATTTAGATTAGATCAAAATCTTTTTCAAAAATCTGGAATAGAAGCGTATGAAGTGTTTACGTTAAGGTTTATACTTTTAATCCACTTGTGCATGCTCCTGACGCCTATTCACCAACAACCAACATCTTTAGTACTAGTTGCTCGGTAAAGCGTTGCAAAACCGAGATTTTCCTTTCCATTTAATTCATTCGAACATATTGATAAGTTGCAAGAAGTGGTGGGAAGAGAATTTTTTCATATTTAAACAAGAAGAACCGCCTACACGAAGGTTAAGAGATTCGAAATCACCGTGACGTGCTTATGTCTACAATAGGTTTTCCCTCCAACCTCGGAGTGGCGAGTGTACTGTGTGACTAGGCATAAATTTGGTGGTCATTCAGGTAAACAGTTTGAGACTCATTGTTGTTTTATTTTTTATTCTGAAGTACACGATATTGATGGAGGAGAAGTAGGTGTTGCGTTATCTCTGTTTTTCAAATGGTTTTGTTTGAAGGCTATTTGTGTAGTTTTTAGTTTACGAGTTTAGATGAGAATTCATTCATTCCTTTCCAAGTTAGGGCTTTGATGCCAACAATTGATATTAGATATCTTGTCTTAAATAATGGTTTGCATGATACCTGATTATTGATCCTGCACGCACAGTACGTTCTCAACCGTTGTTGAAGTTTGGCGATAGTACTATAGGCTAAATGCGCTAATACAATACATATTGAGTAGAAGTTACAAGGCCTGATCTTACCCCCTGCTTACTCGGGACGCGTGCAAGATTTTCCCCTCACGCATAAGTTGCAAACATTATATTCATAAATCTTAACGTAAATTAAAACGTGCTAAAATCTATGGTCACCTAGACCTTTGTTTCACCAACGAAAATCAAAATAAATACGGTATATTTCTTCAGAAATAATTTTCCTGTACTGTTTAACGTGCACATTATTTATTTTTTGCATTTTCATTCTAATAATAAATATCATAAATATCTTATCCTAAAATTCTTGTATCTTTAACTCAACGCAAAACACGTTTATTAGGTCTATTTAGACTCTTCCATAATCCTTCCTAACCCCCTATACCCACACAACAACAACAACAAAAAGGTAGTTTGTAGTCTTACTCCCCGAGTAAGCGAATACAAATGTATGCCGTTGTTACTCAAGTAGCTTTATGGCCTCATTGTGACCCGTTTTAGCTCTCGTGAGACATCCGAATCACACACACACACACACACACACACACACACACACACATCCCACCGTTCTGGAGCAACTTATAATCTCTTGAGCAGCTCTTCGTGTTCTGCGGATTACAGCCACCGGGATTTTGATGATAACTTTGGTAAACAGCGGTTGTTTTGTCGTTGTGTCCTACACCAATTTCTACTGGTGTTTTTGTGTACCTGACATAACAACTTAAAAACATAAGATTTAGATTAAAGTTTAGATTATTTTGTCGTTTTTATATGGCGCTCAGGAAGCCTGTAGTTTCTATCAAATGTAACTTACGGGATACGGGATATTGATGTTTATGTAACAGCACTTCAGGCGACGAATGGGTAGACATTTTATGCAAAAACACGATAGCAAAACATCTCATGCAAAAAAGACGATAGCTTCGTAACCTTAATTTACCAGAGAAAAAAATGTTTGTTTACTCACAGTGAAATTAAAGGGAAAAAAAAAAAAAACACTTTATGAGCCCATGCGGACCAACACCGATTACCGCCATTTCTTGACTAATGTCAAAAATAGTTTTCCTTCCAGTTATTCTAACAGCTAAGAAATTCCGGTGTAAAGTTATTTCACGGAAAAAAAATCGACAAAGGCCCCGTACTTGTTTTCCTATTTGCGTATAGGAATGTGAGTGGAGTTTTGGAGTTGAGGGGGGGGGGGTAGTTGAAGGAGGTGGGGGAGATCGGTAAGAAAGGAATCCTCTAAATGGGTAGGAATTTCGGTCAACTTTTTCTTTTTTTCTTTTTTTTAATGACCAAAATCTTTATGTTCTATAGGACGTGACATCACTGGAACGGATGTGTTAGTCACGCTTATGTTCACAAGATAAGAAGAATGAAAACAAATACAGACGCAATTATAGATAGGTGTCGTGAGGAGGGGGCGTATGCATTTATATTTACATGTGCGTATTGCGATTGGTTTATGAACACGCAAGGACTCTTATATGCATAATTATATTATATAATATATTAATATATTATATATATATATATATATATATATATATATATATATATATATATATATATATATATGCGTGTCTGTGTGTGTATGTGTAACTTTACTCACACATACACAGACACGCGTAGCCTAACCAGTACAAATTTTGCAGTCATTCATCAAAAAGAAATCACAGTCCTTCTATGACGTCACTGATAAAACCCAGTTACATCCAGATGTATGATGACGATCGCCAATGTCGGGGTAGAATATTTTTATATGTTTTTTTATGTATTTTTGGAAACGAAGGGACCTTTTTGACATCCTGAAGGTTCGTATTAGTTTTTCATTTGTTTTTGGAGTCTCTCTTCTGCGAGTTCTTACTCTAAGGCTGGGCTCGGTAGATTGGGTGGAGAGAGAGAGAGAGAGAGAGAGAGAGAGAGATCAGAATGATACCACACAATCCAGTCGTTTTATTGGCTGTCCAAATGGCCAAACAAGCGCATATTTACTATATACTTTACTACTTGCTGTTTATTTTATTTTATATATAAACTCATATAGAGGCCAGAATGGATATTTCTTAGTTAGTGACCCCAACAGTGTCATCTAGGACTGATATTTCTAGGGGGTCATTATATTTATGATATTTACAACCTTTTGTTTATGTTTTGACGATCATCCCCAAAGGGCTTGTGGTACTAAACACGCCGCGAAGGTACATACCGGGTTATAACCAATGGGGTCACTATCTAATATATAATTTTTTTTTTATACAGGCAATCAGAACAGAAATCCCATCAGGTAACTTACAAGATGAACAACGGTACTGAATGATTTCTTCATTTTAGATGGCTTCCATTCATTGTTTCAGGAACCACAGAGAATTTGGGGACTGGTGAGGTAATCGTGGACTGTCTCTGGTCGTTGAATTCTGGAAGGAAATTCCAAGGGGATTGTAGAACAAGACGAAATGCATTCTGGTTTGCAGTACAGGACAGAGCAGCACCCTCCTACAGAGAGAGAGAGAGAGAGAGAGAGAGAGAGAGAGAGAGAGAGAGAGAGAGAGACATACCTCATGAAGGAAGAAATACAATTGACAGGAGGCTGTGACTCAGGTCTGGAGACAGATGGCGTAATGGAGTGATGAAGTTTCGCCCATCCATCATCTCCTTACTCTACTCTCTCCCCTTCCCTCCATCCCCCCCTCTCCCCCCTCCCAAACACCAGACCATTCATGACCACGAAATCCTCTCTCCCATTGGCGACCCGCAAATTCCTCAGCTGCGACCTTGAATCTATTTTCCTTTTGGGGGGGAGAAGGGGGTGTCCCTGGGGACACATGGCACTCACTGGCACTGCATTCTGTCACTCTCCGTCGGGGGGACCCTGTCCCGCCGCGGGGCCGTCTGTCAAACCTCGCAGGAAGCGGGAAGAGGGACTGGCCGTGGAAATTGAAGGGTGTTATTCGGAGTTCCTGATGTGTATTGGTTCTCACCTCCAGGTTGAGGAACATGGGTAGTGGTTCTCACTTCAGGTTGCGGAACTTCCCCATTCATTCTCTTCCACTTCCTCGTTCACTTCCTTCTTTAGGTGCTTTGTTTAGAAGAGAAGAGGAATGGGATATTTTAGAAGTAATGAAGAAGAATTTAAAATGATGAAAAGAACAGTAAAGTGACATTTCAGAAGTGATAAAGACAAATGGAAAATGAAAGATGTGGGCTGCTTCTCGTTTCTTGTGTCGTAAATACAGGCAGTCCCCGGGTTATGGCGGGGGTTCCATTCCCGGCAGGGTGCTGTAAACCGAAATCGCCTTAACCCAAATCATCATAATTATAATGGGAATAAATAGCAACAGCACTGTAAGTCCAGCTTACAGCGCCATAAAGCAGGTTAACAGCTCCATGAGGCAAGCGAATTCAGGAACGACTTAACATGAAACTGATGTAACCCGGGGACTGCCTGTACGTGGAAGCAACAAATATGCATTTTGTCAAATACATTTTGTGGAAACTAACCTGGAAAGTTAATTATTTGTCAGTGATGAAGCTGAAAATCATCATTTTATCAAATTTGGAATCTATGAATTTTGATTTCTCACTTCCCAACTGGGAATCTCTCATTTCCAGGTCCCTTGTAGCTAGAAATCTTTGTATCTTGATGTCATTAGAAACTAGACATCCTTCCAGCCTCCTGGATTTTGAGAGTGAGAGATTAAAATTTGAAATTTTGGGTTTGTGGAGATTAGACATTTATTTTCATCTCTTGGATTGTGCTGTGTTTTGGATGTTGACTCTCGTAAGATGTTGATATTGATGCTTGTAAGATGTTGATGTTGACGCTCGTTAACTCGTTTGCTTTTCATTGCATGTTCTCAGCTTGCACCTTTCTTCCAATTTGGGATTTTTAGCTGTGCGAAGGCGCTTTTTAGAATATTACACGTTAATTTTTAATAACTTCATATACTATTAATAATAATAATAATATAATGATAATAATAATAATAATAATAATAATAATCATACTATAATGGGCGTAATGTCTGTCTGTCTGTCATTCAATCACGGCCAAACGGCTGGTCAGATGGGCATGAAACTTGGCAGGGTTATGGTGGGGACCCCTAAGATGGTTTGTAATGGGGTTTCATCCAACCTACCCCCCTCCTTTGTAGGGGTGGGGGTGAGAATGGATTCCCTGAAACGGAGCTGTATACATAATTTCTGTGCAACTTCCCTGGAGAAAGTCGCGAATATTTCAGCTCGGACACAGTAGAGGATGAAAGTTATCATCAATATCCGCAAGATTTTTTTAATAATTTAAATCCATCAGGACTGCCAGTGCACAAAATAACGTTGAAGAAGTACTGCCCGGTAATGTTGCTTCGGAATTTCGATCCTGCCAATGGACATTGCAACGGAACGAGGTACACTGTTATGGAGCTAAACTCCCACGTTATCGAAGCAGTTATAGCATGGGCCCTCACACCGGCAAACGTCTGTTCATCCCCCGGATTCCTCTGATGCCTTCGGACAACTAGTTTCCGTTCCAGTTACGGCACATGCAGTTTCCTATCAACCTGGCCTTCTCATTCACTGCAAACAAGTCGCAGGGCTAGACTTTGGATCGTGTTGGTGTGTTTCTGCTGTCACCCATGTTCACGCATGGCCAACTGTATGTGGCGATGAGCAGAGCAACTGACTCTGCCAACTTGAAATTAAGTTGTGGACAAACTGATAATATTGTGTACAAAGAGGTTCTGTAGTAGGTATGTATAAAATCTTCCTTATTTTAATATTGCTGAACAAATAGTACATATAAATTTTTCACTTCTGCACCCGTATTTTATCACCCATCGTAGATGGGTAAGTTTGCTAGTAATAATAATGATAATAATATTATTGTTGTTCTTATTAGTATTTTTGAAAGGATGTGCACTGAATTATCCATTCATGTGAACTAAGAGACGCTAATCTATCACCAGTGTTCCACAGTTTCTGTGGAAAAGAAATGAATGTTTACGCTCACTATAAAAAAACAAATAGCATTTTTAAAGTTTCGTAAAAACATATGAGCAATTCGCATAACTCGTAAATTACCTTACGATGTAAAGATCTTTCAGAGCAGATGTTCTCATACTCCACGGGAACCATAAAAGAAATCGGTATTTCCACAATTTGTTAGGGGGATACGGAAAGAATGTTTATCCGGTCGAAAATTCGTTATATCAAACATTGCAGAACGTTTGACGGATGTTACTAACATTTTTCTCATCCGGCCTGGAACGTTTGTGGGACCCAGACATTCTACCTTGAGAAATTCGAGAAAGTCTTGAAGTCTACCTTGAGAAAGTCTTGACTTCTGCCTTGAGAAAGTCTTGAATTCTACCTTGAGAAAGTCTTGAATTCTGCCTTGAGAAAGTCTTGAATTCTGCCTTGAGAAAGTCTTGAATTTTACCTTGAGAAAGTCTTGAATTCCCTAAACCTTGGAGTAAGTCTTGAAATTCCTACCTTGAAAAGTCCAAAGTCCTTGAATTCTTGCCTTTTGAAGAAAGTCGAAGTTTTGGAATTCTTTGCCTTGAAGAAAAGTTCTTGAAAAAGTTTTACCTTGACAAAAAAAGTTTTTTCTTGAAAATTCCCGTTGACCTTGAGTAAAGTTCTTGAAAATTCCCTAATTCCTTGACCGAAAAGTCTTGAAATTATTACCTTGAGAAAGCCCCGAATTCCTAACCCTTGAGGAAGTCTTGTTTATCCGTATATTTGTTTATTGTGATATATATAGCAAATGTGGAGACTATTTTTGTTATTTGCATTTGTGATAAGTATAAAAATCTGTAGACTGTTTTTGAAATTTGTGCAGAAATAGCCTAAAAATAATATTCGCGTTTAAAAAATGCATAGCAGCATTATATACTTGATGTATTATAAGTAGGATACAGCCTCAGCATTGCAGAAATATGACTATAATATTTAACGGGACAGGTACACGATAGTCTTTACATCGAAACACGTAATTTGATTTAAAAAATATGTAAATCATTTGAAACATTTATTTTGACTGATGACGGATTCTCATTCCGATAATCTTGAAAAAGTTCGTCGTTCCAATAAGTATAAATAACTCATAGATCATTTTCCATCACATTTTTTAATCATTGGCTTCAAAAACAACGCAAATAAGAAATCGCGTGCGCGTGACGTAAAACACTAAAAGCAACTTTGCATTCTTTCCCCTTAGTAAGAACAATAATCAGCAAAATCACAAGCAAAAGCATTGTCACTTATAGTCATCGGTGGATGCTGCTGACTTTTTGCTCTGTTCCGGCTTTTGATCCTTGCTTAAATAAAAATAAATTTTTATGTATAAAAATAATGTCATCATTGACTCGACTTCCGGTATGACAGACGCGAGCAGCATGACACATCGAATGGACCCGATCATGGGCTCCCGAATTTCAAAGATTGCCTAAGAAGGAAATACGCG
This sequence comes from Macrobrachium nipponense, assembly GCF_015104395.2. Taxonomy (NCBI): domain Eukaryota; kingdom Metazoa; phylum Arthropoda; class Malacostraca; order Decapoda; family Palaemonidae; genus Macrobrachium; species Macrobrachium nipponense. Next base: position 3,074,621 of record NC_061101.1, on the reverse strand, counting down.
ACAGAAATGCGAATAGGATTCTCTCATTAGAACGTAACACGAAACTCCAAGCGTCGGATCGAGTTGTTAAGACGTGTACAGTAGGAGTCTTCGAAGGGAGAAAAACTATCACGAGAGAGAGAGAGAGAGAGAGAGAGAGAGAGAGAGAGAGAGAGAGAGTTCGGGCGGGAGGGTTTACGACGGGGAAATCATCCTATAAATCATCGCTTTATCTTGTTATCTAGATGACTGTAGTTAGAGACGGTGCATCAAGAGATCTGATTTCTTCGGTGGCTGTTCCGTTGAGAGATCGCGGAGCAGCTGTGGAATGCGTTCATTGATATTTATGTGCATGCTTGTTAATCCACTTCTCCTCCTCCTCCTCCTCCTCCTCCTCCTCCTCCTCAACCGGAACCACCCGCCCTTCGCAAACTTTTATTTAGACCAACTGAACATATGTCGTCATCTTGCGCATGAATTTAAGATCTGGACAATAGATGCGAATCTAAATAAAGAGAGCACTTTGCAGTCATTCATAAAAGCACGACGAGGAATGATTACGTAAGAGATTTCTTTGTAAGACCAACTGTAATCATCGATTTTGTCGTAGGTGCAATCTTATGCAATCACGTATATGAATTTCATTTGCTATCACTGTGTGTGTGTGTATGATTTTTTTTTTAATACTTTCATTTACATCAGACATACTAGTTCTAGTTTCTTGGAAGATCCCAGTATATACTAATACATTATTCAGAATCAGTAAAAATGTATTCGACAGTGTCAGAGGCGGCAAATTTTAATTCCTGGAAAGCTCTATATTCACCACCGCCATAATTTTGGAAACCGTAAAGCAGGCCAACTAGTAAGGCTGACTTTAATTCTTAGAAAAAAAAACTTTGGATTAATTTCACAGACAACTTAATGCTATTTATGAGCAACTTAATGATGGCTACCAAATTTGCACAATTATAAATATATAATGGCTTATAGTTAACATATTTGCTTCTTAAGATGGAATATTATAAAATACATTGAACTTGATAAGCTAAAAAAAGTCAACTGCTATGCTACTTAAAATACGAACAAGTAAAATAAGTTGCAATTTTTTAGATGCACATTCACAGATATATCCATGATTCCACATCATGTGTTTTAATAGGAAGAAAAAAGTTGTTAACGTAGAAGATTTAATTTGAAACATTTTTGTAGAGTCTTTTCCTTTTTAAATTTCATTTCTGTTGCAGTGTTGTCCAGATTTTGCTTCTTGAAATAATATATTGTTCATTACATTAAACATGTTGTGTTAACCACGAAAAAAAAAACAATAATAACTACATAAGAACAGCGATTCTAAAAAACTGCTAAAATTGTTCCAAGTGGAATTAATTTTTAAAATATTATTTTAGAAAAGTATTTTCTTGCAATAACTGCTGCCTTTGTTTGTTAGCCTTCCAGTGTAAGTGAATATTTCCAGGGGAATCCATCATTGATATATTTATTGTAGTAGGGACAAGATAAAATGAAAACGGTCTGAACTAACTGCTGTGGCAAAGTTTCTGATTGTGCACACATAGTTAGCAGTTCTGCTCGATAATTGACGATATAACTTTCACCCCAAGCATTTAAACCATTAATTTTTTTCAGTCATTGATTTCTCCAGCACGTCTTATTTTTTATTTATTGTTTTTTGCTTTGAAATTCATGTCTTCATTTCCCCAAACCTTGATTATCTCTCAAGTTATCGTTAGCATCTTGTAGTAGCTATACAATACCAGATGCCAATTCCATAACAATATAGGATATATACAAAATACTTAATTGGTATTTGCAGGTAATATATCCCAAGCATCGTAGAGCAATTTGCAGCGAAGAATGTTGATTCTTCCAGTATTTTGTTCCTTCTTCACAAGTTATTCTGATTTTGCATTTTAGGTTAATGAGTCATTGTAATGATGGACCTATATGTTAAAACAATGATGTATTGTAACGATGAACCTTTAGGTTAAGACAATAATGCATTGTAACGATGAAGCAACGATTTCAGTGCGGCCGTTATGCAATTTATGTAAATGAAAGCTTCGTCTTAACAACAATCACTCCAACCTTTGATGTTCTCTGTATGTAATAAAAAAAAAAAGGTTGTTTCGTTGTTTATGTTACTGAACCAGAAAAATGTTTTAGTCACTTTGCGCCATAAGCATTGAGTTTATTAGCCGGAGATAAATACCATTTTCAATAGATGTGGGCGGGCGGCTTGTTGTGGGGGCGGTCAGGGGACAGCCGTTGATGTTTATAAGTCTCGTTCTTTACAACGGAGAAAGCTAAATGGGTCGCTCCATGAACAAGAACCTGTACAGGTATTAGAATAGCTCGGTCAATAACAATTTATACTAATGTACTAATTTTAGTATTAGCAAGAACCTGTAAAGGCATAAGACCAGCGTAATTTATAAAATGAAATTTTAAAAATAGTCATACTGACTAGGCCAAGGCTTGTGTCACTTGGAACCGACGGCCTCTACTAACTATGATAAACTTATGTAATACTCGTTGCCTTCGTTTACATCGTTTGTGCTTCTATTTAACACGTTGATGTAATTTGCGTATTCGAAATTGATAAAAATGAAATCTGTACCCGCCGTTGATCTACCGAATGGAAAGAAAATGCCAATAATCGGGGTTGGAACTTTCCAGGTATGTGATTAAACTAGGTATACCTAGGTAGCTAATTGTAAGTTCAACCTAAACCGATCATATTGTGGTTTGTGTTTTGACCCTATACTTTTGTACTGTCCCGGAAGGTAACTTATGTTAGTTTGGCTAACATATTTTGAATTTCGGAATTAAAATAGACTGAAGTGAATGATTTGTAGATAGGTAGTTTATGATAAGCAGTAGGCGTCATGTCGTATGGATAATAGGGTAAATAACCGCAGACGATCCATCGTCATCGCGCTGACCGGGCCTTATTCACTCGATATTTAATTGGTGAAACAAGAATAAAATTACAACCTTAAGCTTACCATTGAAAAGATTGAAGTTTCGTCAACATAATGTGATATATGAAAGCCCCATACAAATTAAGATAAGCATGTGAGCTCTTCGTAAAATATGTTTTCAAGGCAGTTTTGAAAAATAATATGGCGGCAATCGCGTGGCTAGCCGTTCTAACCACAGACAATCCACCATCTTACCCAGCCTTCCCAGCACTCATTTGAACAATGTTAGCATATATATGTAACGTTTATTGATCTTACTCAAGTTTGCTGTTGTAATCAGCACAATAAAACAACATTTTGTTGCCTATGTTAGTGAAAGTATGAAACTTTTTATTCTTGGGGTCATGGTTTGAACTGAATTCATTTTTACCTTGTAATCGGTGGTTTTATCCTTACTGCCATCACAACTGAAACTCCACAGTGCTTATTTGATTGTAATTATACACATTTTGGTCTTAATTCACTCCAAATTGCACTTGAACCACATTGCAGTTCCTGGTTCCTAAGCACTCACTCCACAAACACAGTTACGAGCAGCAGACGACTACACTGTTTATGAGGTGCAAAGCTTTATTCCCTTAATTGTTACTTTACTCATTATTTAGTTTAACTTTACTTTGTTACTTCAAAATGTTTATTTAATTCTTATCTATTATCCCTTTTTTGCAAGCAAATTAACCCTGAAAAATTACAGATACTATTTCTGAAGTATGAGTAGACGACGGCAGAAAGACATCGTTGCCAGTCTAGTGGAGCTTCACACATACGCCGATGCATTTACAAACTGTTTCCTTGAATTCTAGTTGTCATAGGAATGCAGTAATGATAAAATTGCTGTAATATGTATATATACTACAAATAGATATGCTAATTTCACTTATTTCCCCAGTTTTGTGCAAGTCTTATACCCAGTTTGGAGGGTAAACACATACTAATTGACAACACTAATAAACAATTGGAGAGTGCTAAATGCTGCAAAGAATGCTGTAGTCCCCTTGAATAAGTATGAATAAGTACTGGTTAGAGGTCGGGTTTACGATTGTTGTGATGAAAGTGCCCCAGCGTCTATGGGTACAAGTGGTGTGCGGATTTAGCACAGGAAATGGGAAGTTTGTTGACGCAAACGACTCCGCAAACATCGAGATGGCGTCAATCTTCTAAACTTTTTTTAATCGTAAGTAAAAATTTCGAAAGCATTTTGGGGTAGTGTGCACTCCGTTGGCCACACTTTTCATTACCCTCTGTTTAAATCTTAAAATATGGCATTAATTTCTAACTTTGGAAAAAATACTTACTTCGAAAGGAGAGTAGAGGTCTTGAGCTCCTGTTATCACCACCAACAACTCATGACTGATGACCATCTCCAGTGTCAGGACGTGTTAAAGTACTTTTTCGTAGGGTGGCCAAAACCGCAGTAGTCGGTGAGTTGGCCAGTCCACTCGGTTGTTTACCCAATACTGTAAGGTTAGGGGTAAGATTTTACTGCCAACATTTATTGAATTTTGGATTCAAATACGATTTTCTTATGTTTTAATGTGTGCATTGAATGTATCAGACACTCATTTCGATAGCAAATAAATTCCTTTTCATATTAAAGTATAGTAACTTTGTTTATGGAAAAATGGATGCTGTCAAAAATATTTTATATTTATGTATGGCGATTCTACAGAAAAGCTTTGTTAGACGCTGTGTTTAGTATCAACCTCTCAGGGATGCATGCAAAAACATAAAAAATAGTAAATTACAGGTTAATTACAATCGACCGCCAGAAACTAATGGAAAATTGTTAATAAGCAACCAAAATACTATAGGAAATTGCAATTTCCAATGAAATTACTCAACATGCCACTGTTACTTAGATTAACCCCTATATCTAGCTACTGTAATGTGACATTTGTAAATTTTCTGCATTTATAGGCCAAGAGTGAGGAAATCAAGATGATTGTAAATACAGCGTTGGAATGTGGATACCGACATATTGACACTGCATTTTTATATCAAAATGAATCGGCGATTGGAGAGGTCTTAGATGAGTGGCTTAGCAGTGGAAGAATTACACGCGAGGATTTATTTGTGACAACTAAGGTAGAGGTTTTCTTTGGTTTCAATGAATGTTATTGATTTTGTAACATATTAAAGTTTGCCATTAATGAATCATGAAGTAGTCTTTAGTACAAGTTGAAGGAGAGGAAAAATGGAGATGAAGTATACCAGTTAAAAATGGGAATCTGCTCATAAAATATTAGCCATTCCTTTTCAGTTTCTTCTTTACATGTCTTGAGGTATTTTAAATAATTATACTATTTATATGTAATACAAAAAATAATTACTTAAATAATATGCTAATTCATATTATGCTTATAAATGTAATTTAGCTTGTTGAGACAAGTAAAGAAAGACATATGTCAAGCAATAATGTGTAGCTGTGAAACAAAAATTCTTATAATTTTTTACATTTTATTTTTCCACAGTTGCCCATGGTTGCAAATCGAGCTGCTGATGTTGGTAGATTTCTTGACAAATCCCTAACAAATTTGCGGTTGTCGTATGTTGACCTCTTTTTGATTCATCATCCTGTTGGCATGAAAGGTAAGAGACAAATTTAGAATGAGCCTGGTGCTGAATTCAGGATTACGGATTCAAACTAAGCAGCTAGCTTTTGGTGTAGAGAGAGAGTGAATTGCAATGGAAGGAAACAATGTTGACTCTTCAGCATCGAGTATACAAATGTTACTGATGCTTGACTTTCATGACTACACCCGTCACTGAACAAATGAACGGAGAATCGGGATGAGTCTATGCTTTTGTGGTTGCCCTTTGTTCTTTATAATGCTCATGAATTGACAAAAAGAGGAGGAAGTCTTCTTGTGATTCTCTCAACTGTCTTCCAATATACCTACCTACCAATTTATCAGTTCTTGTAATAAGTCCAGAAAACATGAGAAATGGTTAATTACCACTGAAGGTCCAGACTATCTTGGAGGCGGACTTGGTCAGTTGAAAGTTTTCTTATTCTTAAACTGTCAAGTTTTTTATTGCTTAGGGTAGGCAGTTGTAAATTGGTGGATTTTTATGAAAAAATTTAAAGAAATCATCATTATTTTTGTCTTGGAAACCAACATTTTTCCATATTATTGCACTGATGCTTTGCATATACAGGAGATTATTCTTTAGTAAAATCATGGTATCTACGGAGATGTATAATTTTGTAAGGTAAAGTAGTAGATGTGAAATAATTATAGTCTGAGTTTATGAATCTTTCTACTTTCATTTCCTATAGAACAAGAATTATGTTACAGTGTATATTTAAGAATGTTTTACTTTTCAGGTAAAAATGACAGTGATATCTTTCCAAAAGATGAACTTGGCAACATGGTTTTTGACTTTGACACAGATTTAGAATCCCTTTATAAGGCAATGGAGAATCAGGTATAAATAATTTCATGTAGCTTTTGCTGTTCCCACAACTGGTTTATTAGTACTTATGAATTATCCACAAACAGTAAATCATTTAAATAATGACATACAGTAAAAGTCACTTCAGTTGCCTTAAAAGGGAGGTCTTTTTGCATAGCACTGTACTACATAGTATGTATCTTTAAATTCGTTAGGTCATCATTGAACAAGTCCTCTGAGGGAAGACCTTTGAGTATTTTTCTTACTTCTCAGTAACTATAATTAGATCATCACTTTCCCCTCCTCTCAGCCATTGGCACTTATTGGACACTTTTGTACTTTACCAGTGATTGCTAATGAAGTGGGATAGTTTTTTTTCATTATAAAAGAGATTGCATTTATAACCATATGAAAATTGTAATTGATTTAAGTGAAATGTCATGCAAGTAAAGTAATTATTCATTTTTTATGTATTGGTAGGTTGACAGTGGCAAGGCAAAGTCTATAGGACTTTCAAATTTTGACTGCAAGCAGGTGGAAAGGATTTTAAAAGGTATGGGAAAATATGAATAATTTTATCATTTAATCATATGTCAAATGTGGTCGAAGATGGAAAATTCAATCTTTGAAAATATATTTCCTTCTTGTGCACTAAATTTTAAGTTCACAGCTGAGTGTTTAACTGTTACTGTACACTGTTAAACATTTATTTTGTCAATATTTTCTCATGTTGACACTGTGTAGTACTTCAGTTTCTTTTCATGATTTTTATTACCTGAATATATATTGATTAATAACACCCATTATAATAATCATTTGCATCTATGCCCTTCAGAAATATAAGTTTCCCTCTTGATATTTTATGAATGCATTACCTACGGTAAAAGTAAGCTACATTATTTGGGATGAATCTTACCAACCATTAAATAAAGCATATATCTCTGCACCAGTCGGCAAGGAGATATAAGCTATAGTTAACAGCAGATAAGTTTCCAAATGATAAATATTATGTATTATTAAAATTTATATATTTTAAAATCATTCGTCCTTGGCGGTTAAATAGAACTCAGAACAAGGATGAGGAGACTTTTAGTGTGTAATTATTTTTTATTACCAAGCTTTTGATAATATAATTGAGCAACTTCCTGGATATATTTAACTTATTTTTTGTTCTCTGTAGTGTGCCGTATCATGCCAGCAAATCATCAGGTTGAATTGCATGCATATTATCAGCAGAGAAAGATGCGGGAATTCTGCAAGGAGCATGGTGTATCAATATGTGCTTATGCTCCATTGGGCGCTCCTTATAAGCCTCCAAGGTATGGAAAAAGTTAACTGAATCTGTCATGCATTTATTTTGTAAGGTTTTGTGCATATGAAGATATATTTTAAACTACAACGTGGTTCAAAGTCCAAGGGTATGTGCGTCACTTGTGCTTTTATGTTTGTGCTCCAAGTCTATACATTGTAATGCTTTTGCAGTTTAGAATAATTATATCTGTGATTTGTTCTTTTGTTTAATTTAGCACAAAATCCATTTTTAATGAGTCTCAAGTAGCAAGCTTTTTTTTGTAATCAGATTAGTTATATTGTAGCATGTCACACAATAGTAATTGCACCGGCTAGCAGGATTTGCGATTCCTGTGTCAAATACTTTAAGGTCTTTAAATTACTTGGTTTTTGCATGGTTTATCAATTACAGTCATATATGAATTGTGTACAACTATATGTCACCTCTCACTGAGGTAGAAATTCAAGGGAAGTAAGAGGTTTGTTCGTTACAGGAACTCATGAAAATTAAAAAATGCTTAGAAAATAAATACAAACTTTCTATTCTACTAAATGTGCTCTCCACTTGATTTTGTCTCTGCATCTACATCCACTCATTAAAGGAACCTATGCCAGTTATTAGTAGAGTGTACCTAGAAGAGAATGATGCTCACTAGGGAGGAAGATTCAGAGACTACTTTTTGCAATTAATGACTTTTTCCAGTGAACATCACCTTGTTCCTGACAGTATACATACTCTAAATAAAATAAGATGGTTGTATTTAATGAAACAGATTATTTAAGATTCTTATTTGCACAAGCTTGCAAAATTTTGTTGGTTTTTCTAATTCTCAGGGGTTTCAAGGAGGTTCCAGTCTTGCTAAAACATCCCACTGTAACTTCATTGGCTTCAGTCCATAACAAGACACCAGCACAGATAGTACTTCGGTTCCTCATACAGTTGGGTATCATAGTTATCCCAAAGTCATCAAGGCCTGAGAGAATACAGGAAAATTTCCAGGTGATTAATGCTTGTTTTTGCAGATTAACATCAAATGAATGGATGAATTAGTTGAACTAATTTTGATATTACATTACTGCTTTTGTTGTTTGTTTGGGTAACCAGTAATCCCATCACTGATTAATAAGCATTTGTTTGTGATTTTCACAAGCTGTGTCCCTGAACCAATTTATGTTTATATTAGTTTTATGACAAACTCCATTACTTTTACCAAGCCTCTTCATGCATCAGTATATTTAAATCCCAGACACACCATTCTTTAAAAAAAATAAAAAATAAATAAAGACCTGCTACTCATCGTAGGTTGATGCATGCATATCCCCTTCTTCCCCAGGAACCCTATGACAGGCAATTTTATCTCTCATTTAGCTGCCCATCTTCTACAGATGTATCTTACTTTAGCAAAATCCACGGTTCTTTGCAGTTAAGCCTCGCCCACTGTCACAACCATTCAATGGTTTGAGAAATTTGGTTAATCTGTGGTTCTTTTCATCTTCTTTAGTTTAGCAATGTTGTTTACTGATCTAAATTAATGTAATGTATTGAGAAACACTACTCTCTCATTCTACTATGTTGAACTTTCTGGGAGTTGTTGTAGAAATCTCCCGCCATCCACGAACTGGGAAGCCAGCATAAGCATGGGGTCTCCTTACTTGTAATTGATATACCATAATAAAGTACGTGAATGACCACCCTGTCTTCTTAGGACCTAAGTACTAAAGGACGAGAATGTAACAGTGGCGACGAGGAAGAACCCAGTGTACGAAGAGGTATGTCACAAATGAGGAGAGTTAGTGTACCAACGACAGCCGGCCGTATCTAGCCTAGCATACCAGTTTAGGCCTGGCCAACGTCCAGACTCCAGTATTCGAGTAGCCTGAATTCAGCTGTATTTGTTGGGGACTACCGAAGTTCCATACCCTGTCAGGAAGGATGGCAGCACAAGGAGACCGACAATTCCCTAGTTAACCCCGATCAGTTGAATTATCTTGTTGTCCTGGACTATTTTCGCATTGATGCAGGTTATGACGTTTGGATTATAGGCCTACCTTATATTCAGCTCTTTTATTGTGGTTTTTGTTGTGGTTATTCTTGTTTTGTTGTTGCTATTATGGTTCTTGTAGTGACTGAACACTTTTTCTGTGGTGACCAAACATTGCAAAATAAATGTAGACCTATTCATAAAAGACTAGTGTAAAGAATTATCTGCCCATTATTGTTAATTGAAATTTTGTAATAGAGATCTTATGAATATGTATAGTCTACACTAGAATATTCTCCTAACAACAAAGAGAGAGAGAGAGAACAAGTAATTTGCTGACATTTTTTGTGTCCAATAGGGTAATCTAAAAGAATGACTCCAAATCAAATGAATCATGGCCTACTTGCAGACTGGTTTGGGTACTCATACATGTCTTTTTCAGCTATCATTTATTTTTTACTTATTTTATTATGTATCTTATGATGCCTTCCTGCTATGGCCTTCATTTTCATAGAAATGCTAAAGCAGCCTTACATTTAATATGTTACCTCTTTCGTAAATATATTTTCTATTTAATTTATTGAGGGCAGTTCCATAGTTGTATGTAAGGCTGAAACAGCCCTATGATCAGTCTATGTCTGCCATTGGCTACATGCCTACAAGTTAAAGTTTTATTCTCTGTGGTATAAATGGCGTTGCAATAACTATGGCCACAGATGTATGTATATGTATATGTGTATACATGCTTATATGTGTACTTTCTACTGTGCATATACATTATATGTCGAGAAGTTGAAGCAGTTATGATAATTAAAAACTACTCTGCATATTTCTGACAGCTACGAGTAGAAAACTATTTTCAGTAAGAAATTATCGTGTAGGCCTGTGCCCTGTCATTGCCTTAAAGTGTAAGAATATGATGTTTAGGCCTATGCCCTGTCATTGTCTCAAAATGTAAGAATGTGATGTGTCAGCCCTATGCTATGTAATTGGCTCAAAATGTAGACAATTGACGTGTAGGCCTATGCCTTGTCATTGCCTCAAAATATAAGAAATTGACGTGTACGCCTATGCTGTCATTGCCTTAAAATATACGCATTTGATATGTAGGCCTAATCTTACAATGATATTAACATTGGACATGCAGGGTTCCTAATATCGGAACTGGCTGCATAAGTCTATGCTTCATTTCAATCAATGTCAGTGTGGCCAACACCAATAAAAAAAAAAGTAAGATCCTTATGTATTAAGGCTGCACATGATCAAAGAAAAAAAAAATGCACAGACAGAATGATCCAAGATTTTCATAATGATATATAACTTAATATATGTTTTATTGGCGATATCAATTGCATACTCAACTCCGGGAACTCAAATCTGTGATATCATCATTCATGCAGCGATGCACAGAGCTCAACATTACCGAATGGAGTCAAATCAGTATTGGTTAATCATATGGACTTAATTCGTGTGATGTCATTCCCCTTTCAAGAGCTAGCCAATCATGCCTTGCAGTGGGTGGCAGAGTCGTGATTTTGCTGTAGGCATACTGTACTATATTTGCACGTATGAATTCCTTAACTTATTATCTTGTGTAACTTATGGCACTTTTATGTCTCCACAGGTTTTTGATTTTGAGTTAACTTCACTAGAAATGGCTTCACTTGAAGAGCTTGATCAAGGAGTCCATGGCCGCCTTTTTGACTTCCAAGTCTTTCAAGGGTAAGGGATGACCCCGAGTTCTTGTTTTCTATTTATAAGATTTTGAATCAAAATCTCATTTAGTATTTTGGAAAAAGTGGAACTGTTCAATATTACTTCATATAATGAAGTTATTTGATCAAGAAAAGGACGTTGAAAAGAGGAATGTAGTACTGAATCTATAGTTATAATAGATACAAACCATTTCTGTGGATGCAATGTAGTCTTGCATTATAAATTTTGTTTTTCAATATTATGTGAAATAGACTAATGCTTTAATAGCCTTAAACTTTCTTTTTTCTGAAGTATTACCCTCATGTCCATGTTTACTGAAGAAAGATTCTTTAATTATCCAGAAAACTGAAGTTTTGATCATCTGCATTTAGTAATAGTATTAGGTCTATATTAGTAATTGTATTTTTCTAATTGTAATCAAGATTTATATTTTGTCATTAAGAGGAAGCCCTTCATGCTTTCTTTTTGGCTTAGAAGCACGACCATCAGCACTAGTACATATTATGATGCTCTGTGGCCTTAAAGCATTACAAGGGCTTTCAAATGCAAATACATTGGTAAACTGGTAATGGATGCAAATTAGTACTGTTTACTTGTGGATTTTTCTGTTTCAATTATTTTTTAGGAAGCTGTAAACATATTTTAACTATGAATGAGGAAACTTCTTTACTCTATTGAATATATTACTTTATTTTCAGTATTGATAAGCATCCAGAGTATACATTTGGCACTCAGTCAAGGTGAGCTGAATACTACATATGCTATGAAAGGACTGGAAAAAGGGTAGTGCCAGAGCATTAAGCAAGAAAACGTAAGGAAATTTGGATTTTTTATCATTTCCATCTCTAGCGATTGTATTTGTTTTTCTAACATTTTAATTTAGTAACTTTTCATAATACAGTACTGATCATATAATGCATGTTTCCTGGCTAGAGTAAGTTAGTTATCTTTTGAAAATTTTAGATTAAAACCATGAATTTGTTTCTTTAAAGTTGTTTCTTATTTATACCATTAAAATAATTGTGAAGTTTTTTCATATAAGCCCACTGTTTGCCACAAACCTGTCAGTCTTAATTAACAATATAATGGGTAGTTGTTTTATTATGGGTAGTTGTTTTACCACACAATATGATTGGGCAGATCCCAGGTGTCAAGAGTTCTCATTTGATTTTTAAAGTTATCCAAACTTTCCAAGATTAATTTGTCATGGGTGATCTTGATTGATTGGTTTTAAAATCCTGTAGGGGCAGACTGCTATAAAAAAAAAAAAACCATCACCTTACTTGTAGCTTTTGTTGTGTAGGAACAACTCTGTATTAGTATATAATCAAGTATCAGGATTAAAAAAACTTAAAGGTTTTTCTAAGTTTATTAGAAAACTTTCATGAAAAAACTTTTATTAAGTTTATTAAAAAACTTTCATGAAACATTTTACAGCATACAAACATCTATGCATTTGGCAAGTCAGTGTAACATTGAAAAGTAGTAGTCGCCAGACATTCATTATCCAGTTACTATGAGTCTAATACACCCAAATATACCATTCTCAAAATTCTTAAGATTCAGGAATCTGCTAAATTGTTTTTAAAAAAATGATTAAGATGAACAACTGAAAATCCTGCCGCCTTAAATTTCTCTCTGAAAACACTATGGTTGGTACGTCTAAGGGTCTTCGTATACTTTTACATTACACTGTTTAAGAATTAAAACCTTTGTAGTTTGCATAGACTGCTTGTATCAAATCCTGTTTTCAGTTTTCAATGCTTAATTACAGAAGTTCTCTATCACACTGATACAAAAAAAATGTCAAGAAATGTACAAACACTGTAAGAAACATATTATCAGTTAACGCACTGTAAAAAACATACTATCAGTTAACTCTTAATATAAAAATAGCTCCAACATTAATACTAGCTATACAATGAATCATCACATTAAGTCAACCACAAATACCATAAAAACTTTACACCTAGATATAAAGGTACATTGAATATTAATTCAACTGGACGGATTTATGTAAAAACACATTAGAATAATTATATTCTACAGGACAGATCTGAATAAAAACAAATATATACAGTTGCAGATTTAAGGTAAAAGGCAAAAGAAATATCCAGTTTCAAGTTCAGAAATAACCTACCATGGATAATAGAAATTTAAATTACTTCACTCAGGAAAAATACAGATGTATCTGGGACAGTGGAAATTTACCTTCAAAACAACAGCTAAAAGCTCAACACTGTCCACTTCACAGGAGACAGCTGAGTTCAGGCTTACATCAAAATAGAAATTCATGAAACTTAAGGAACATATTGCAAAACTTTTTCTAATACACAAATAAAAAGACAGCAGGCTCTCTTACTGGATGTAACTTACAGAAATAATTAAACCCTGATGGTGTAATTTAAGCACGGGCAGACACACACCTCCGTAAATATAAATGCTCAATGCTTCAAATTTTAGCAATTTCAAATGTAAATATAACTACATCAATAATATTGTACCTAAAGTACTCTTCAAAAGTGAAAAATAGTATCCCTATACATGTCATATCAAATAACCAGTAACTACTGTGCATTAAGTAACAGATTAGTCTATGAAAATTAAAATAATCATTTATAATCCAAAACTTTCACCAATTCATACATTTGATAAATGCTTACATTTCAAAAACATATCTAGAGAATGTAATACCTTCTGATAATAATAACTGGACAACAGTTATAAGTGAAACTGCTGCTATTAATAACTGTACAACAATAAAGTGAAACACTGCTGGTATTTTGAGTATATCATCGATATTTCATACTCAAGCAACAATAATTCAAGGAGAGAATTATTAAATTAGTTTCTCAAAACCATGTTAATTAAAACAACATATAACTCAGGGTAATGGTACATGTTAATGTAAGGCACTTGGTGATGACAATTTATTCCATTTCATTATTAGTGATGACAATTTATTCCAATTCAGAATTTTTTATTTTCTAGACTAAAAGAACTTGCATGTTCTATTTAACTTGTCTTTGGCCTGATATGAGAATTTCAGCTACACAAAGGCAAGCCTCTTAGGACTGCTATACATACTATCCCAACTGCTAGCATACTCTACGAGACCTGCTAAAAATTCTTAAAGAAATATAGGAGCTGATACTCTGGTATATGTACACCACTGCAGATGTGGAAAAGAGAATCATGAGGTGAGGTATGTTCACAGATGGTGCCGAGCTGTAAATTGGACAATAAGGACACTGATAGGAACCACAGACTTCACAGATGTCAAGTGTGTTTACAGTGGAGTTCATCATCACCATTTGGAAACGTTCTGAAATAATCCACAAGAAACTGATCAGTTACAAATAATGCATAAGAAACAGAGCAATTACAAGGATGAAATTTAAATACAAAAGTTTTAATAACCACTAATAAGTATCTTTCTGTATTTAATTCACATGGTACAGGGAAAGAACCATAAAGTACTGTTCTACGAATTCTTCTTATATTTTGTATAAATCTCTAAAAACCTACCAAAAATTTTTATAAATTTAATATTCAGTTTTAACAAACTGAATATCATTTACTATTGTAAAATGTTAAGGAAATAATTTAACCAGAACAATAAGTTGAAACTAATGGCTTTAATATGGCTGGGCCAAGGGCACTTTAAACTTTATAATAAGATTACTTTTTATTTAGTTGAGCATACAATATTAAAAGCTTTTCTGGCACTGTGCTATGCTTTACTAAAGACAAACTCTTTTAACCCCACTAATAGGTCCAAGGAATGCAGAAAAATGCAAACTATGGTAAAACTTTGCAAAGCTCGTGCTTGGTTAACCTATAACCTTCACCTACCCTAACAATTTACTTTTTGTATGCTTTCCGAGCAAACAGCAGTCAAGGAAACTGTTGTACAAAACAAGTAAATCTGAGTAAGAAAATGTGACTTGGTGGTCTGGTTAAACCAATTTTTAAAAAAAATTTTAATATTGGTCACTCTTAGCCAATTCAATTATAAAAGTGAGTTATGGCACAGTGAGATCTTAAAAGAATGAAGTTCTTTGGACATAAATGATAAAGGGTGAGCAGCAATTAGTGGGAAAAGAAGTCAGTATGAAAATCTGCTCACTATTTCCGTTATAGCACTGGAGATCTTTCCACAATACTCTGAAACTCACCTGGTGATACTGTTCGTATATGGTTGCCATACGGACTTTAGTCAAGTTTGCCACAGGATACCAACGCCTCATCTGATACTTAAAGCACCACGACTCGTTGGAAGGAACCTGTAATAAAATCAGAAACACTTATTGAGTTTCTGTGTAACCAAGTGTAGTATGTAGCATATTTCTCACTGAACTGCAGAATAATTATAGTAGAAATTCTAATTCCCCACTCAATATACTTCGTTTAATCAATATAATCAATATCCACATAAGATGAAAGTATGCCCCCAGTTTCTCGGCCAGTTTGTATGTAGCTGAGCTTAGAACTTCCACTTTCTTATTCAATTTTCTTGTTGTCTCTTACATTTAAGGTGCAGTTATGCTCATTTAATTTTTTCCTTTTTCATTACAGCCAATTTTGTTGCATGTCTGTGCCATTCAGTGTATGCAATGTGATACACCAAGTACTGAACTGAATAATCCTATCTTTGTATAGGAAGTGGTCAAATTTTACCAAGGATTGTTATAATTCAAACTCTTATAAGTCTTTGAACTCACTTATCAAGAGGATAACATAAGTTAATGGATACATGAAAGAATTAAAAGGAACTGGTCCTACCCAAACTAAGTTGAATACAAAAAAATAAATATACATACATAATCAAAGAACCACACGGTTTTCTTTGCGAAAGTGTCTCCATGACCACCAATCACATCTCTGATGGACGGGAAGCTACCCGACTTGCGGGCATTGTGGATACTTCTTTCTAAATCAAGCTGGAAGGCCACATATCCTGTCGGGACTTCAACTTCAATAACAGTGGCAGAGCTTTGAGGAGATTCTTGTACATTGATCCACCTGTCAAGAAAAAACATGATCAAGTTGCAGTTGCAGCACATCCTTCAAACAATGGAATTTCAACTACTCTACAATCTATGATATTCTCCCATGCAAATAAACTGGTAATCTGAGGAAATATTGCAAAGAAACTCCATTGATCACCTTATGGTTATAAATATGACCTAAGTACACTGTACTACAATAAAACACTACATCTTATGTTTTATACAAGAATTTTGACTAAAAGAAAAAAAAAAAAAAAAAAAGTCCTGTAATTAATTTTTATATCAAACAAAATACATTTCAATGGCCCTGTAAATTTTACTCTGTGTGGATAAGGCAGATTATGCAGTAATCACTTGCCCTATTTACTAACAACAAAAAAAACTTAGAAACTTCAATTGCATTGCAGCTATGATATCTTCCTACTTTTGAATTCTATTTTTTTTATATTGACATTCCCATTTATAATGCCTTAACTTTCTACATCACTGGATTGAGTATAACTGGTCAAAACGCACCTTGCACAAATGCTGACAACACAGATAGACTTGTTACCAAATTTACTGTATCGTTCATCGACCATCAGATCAAATGCATCTACTGGAGGCTGTTTCTTCAAGTCAGTCCAATCAATGCCATACCCAACATCAAGCTGCAGGATAGCCTGGCCAGCTCCATTTGCTACTACATTGACCAGCCCCCATACATTTGTTATCTGCAGTAAACAACATACAGTTCAAATGTATGTACAAAAAAGACAAATTCACTTCCATGGCAGACATTACTTTCAATAATTGATCTCAAAGTCAACCAAGAAATGGTGGCCAAGTACCTTAGACATTATAATAGACAAACATCTTAATCTTGATGTAATTCCAGTAATCATTAGTCTAGTCTCCATAATGACAAAATATGAGCATGAAACAATAGCCAACACCAACAAAAGACCTTACCGGAATAATATTCAGTTTTGAAATACTTGAATTTGAAATTATCACTGAATGAGCAGCTCGGCCTTCCTCTCCAGTAGCCTCTACAGTCACTTTCATGTCTGTGATATCTCGCAGACGTGCGCGATATGAGTACTCTGTCAAAGCCTGCATTGCAACAATTGTATCCTACAAAATGCAAAATAGATTAAATTTTAATAAATTCAAATTGCATATTGTGACATACTATGCACATAATATAATGTTCCAAAAAGACTTTTTCCATTCAATAAAAATAAAAACAAGCAGCAGACATCCTGTTACACAACTTCAGAATTCTACTCACTACAGTCGAGATGAAACCTCCATCATGCATTCGCATGGCATTTAACCACTCCACAATTCGTTCTTGAATTATATCAACACCATTACGAATAAGGTAAACCAGCAAACCGTATGAAGTTGCCTCCACAGCATGTGCATCCCACTTTTCTTCAAACTTGGGCTGCAGCAAGTTCCGCTGGTTATTTTCATATACACGTCTGTTAGTCTTAATAGGTTCTCTTGACCAATATACAAGACCATCTGAAAAAAAATAAAGGACCTTTACCATGATTATCTCCAAAAGAAAATTTATACTGGTTGAGTTTCTGATAAGATTATCAAAGAATTCTGGAAATAAACAGCCTGAGAGAACTATGTAGTGACTTTCTCATTCAACCCTTTGAAGTATAGTTAAATTTATTGGGAACATTGAAAGTTGCTTCACCACAAACACTCATTTTCTTGCAAAAAATAACCAAGTAGTTCTGCTGAACTTCTCAATGAAGATAACTCTCATAGGATTGGTCTTCAAGATAAAAGTTCTGGCAATGGAAAACCATACAATTTCAAGCAATATTCTATGCCTTAATCCTCTTTTGATACCACAATTTACTTACTCTCTTCCCGTTTTAATCGATCAAGTAAATTAAATGCTTCTTCCTTCTCTATTGAATCTGCCTCAGACAGTGCATAGGCAACAATAGCAACCTCATAAGGATCACGAAGTGCTTTCAGTTCTCGTTCTAAATACCTGTAGAAGATAGAGATGACTTGAAACCTCATATAAGTCGTGGTGGACAGTAGTTTCCATAAATAAGCAAAAAGAACCTACTCACTGTTAATAAACCATGTTATTGATTTCTGCTCTGGCAATTTCAGTGAAATGTTTATTTTATTACAGTAGTTTCCATAAATAAGCAAGAAGAACCTACTCACAGTTAATAAACAATGTTAATGATGTCTGCTCTGGCAATTTCAGTTAAATGTTTATTCTATTATAAGACCTGCTTATTTGTCAGTATGAGGTCCACTAAGCATTCTGACTAAAAACCAAAGTAAATTCCATGCTTTGATAAAATGAACATAGATATTACTGTATCAACAACAGTTATTTTTATTTAGAATTTTGTATCAAAATAATTACCTTTGGAACATCTAGAAACAGGTTATTTCCCTACTAATAGTGGTCAATGTCACTTACCTAACAGCTTTTGCTTTGGCATTGTTTGCAGCCGATCGCACAGAACCTTGCAGGCTGTTTATAGTTTTTTCAAGTACTATCACACACTGAGCTGTAAGACTAATGTTTCTGGCACCTCGCCACTCAAACCCATACGACTGCCAAGAAAATTTTTTAAATGAATGTGTGTTAGTAACCGAGTTTCTTTCTAGGCATAATGGTATTTCTTTATGTAGGCTCTTACTTGCACATAATAAGCCATATGCTTAGTATAACAATATCTCATAACCAAATGACCAATGTTTGAAAGAACTACACCTATACTTAAATCATGATCTGAATAAGTTGTAGATCAACTGACAGTTCATTTACAATTGAAAGAAATTTTTTATTGCAAGATTTTGTAATTACTGTACAAGTTCAATCTCTTATGATAAAAAATTGTCAGAAATTGGCTTTCATTAAAAAAGTAGTCCATAATTGTCTACTCTTGAACAGTACATATCAAATATCTTCACAGTAGAAATTGGATTTCATTTAAAAAGTAAAGTAAATAATTGTCTGCTCTTGAACAGTACATATAGTGAAAAATTCAGTGATTGTAGATTCTGTATATAATCAATAAGAGGACTCCCAGTTAGACTGCATCAGGCCTTAAAGCATATTTGGGGTTATAAAAGTCTATTATCCATGCCAACTCTGTTATAATAAACATGAATAAATAAAAAATATAGTATAAATCACTGAAAATTCACACAAGAATATTGCTAAAAACTAAAAAGAAGTGTAATTTTTAAGAAAAATAAATGCTGATTATTAATTGAAAGAATAATATTACTAAAGCTGGAGACTTATTAAAATGGCTACTGAGCGCACTTGAGAAAAGGTAAGTGACGCATGCATCATACTACTGAAGTGACTGAGGACATTTGAAGAACATTTGAAGACCACAAATGTGGACATATATCAGTGATGGAGTTGTAATGAAACAGTTAAATTGTACTGCATGCTTACAAATGCATTTGCTTTCTTGTCCAGGGGGATTTTCTGATACGTGGGAGTTTCCATAAATGCTCCTGTCTCTGGATTCTGCCACTTCACAAGCCATTCCATAGCCTTGGAAATAATTCTGGATTCTATGTATATTAGGTTTTCCCAATCTTGAAACTGGGCCTGCTCTAGAAGTCGAGTTGTCCAAGCTGTAAGCCTGAAAGACGGTATGGCAATACTTATATAAATACTGCATCTTATATACCATATCATTTACACATAATAGCTCAAAACCTATAACATGCAAAATACAGATTAACAATAATGTTATTATTCAATTCACTACATACTTGCATTTTACTAATCTTGACTTTTCTTCTCAAAATTTGTATAATTTCATAGTGCTTTTGTAATAAATTGTTCCTTCAACTATAGCAAGATAACCTCTACTTTCAAAATCTGACCCAAACATTGGTTTATACACAAAGAAAATATGAAATATGATTCTATCTCATTTTCTCCATGTAGTTTCTCCAGGGTACATAAAATTATAAAATACCTTAGTCAAAGGTATGATCACCAGGCAGAGGCTGCTGACTTTGACTGGCTAAGGTGTTTTTATAAACTTACTATTATAATAAGGTCTGACAAAGAACTTACCACACACTTGGGTCTGCTGTGTCCCACATCTTGAAAGAACCGTCGGCACCGAACCGGTACATTATTGCTGCTAATTCCACATTGAGCTGATCAAATATGCCTCTTGCTTCAGAATAATCCAACTGATTTGTCAACCTAAGGTAATGCAAACTCCACAGATTTGCACCAAAATTGAAGGCAGAAGCTTCTGTCCCTCGGAGCTCCTTTCGCAACATTGTGACTGAATCAACTGGTTCCTGAAATTAATGTGTTACAGAGCCAATACATCAATACTATACTATACGTACTTAGAAATGCTATTCAGTCATTATACTTTTCTTAAAAAGAAAAAGTGTATTATTCAAAATGGGAGTAAAAACCTACAGTTCTCAAAAAAAGATTCAAGCTCAATCTTCCTACAGTAAACCAAAAAGTGTTGGATTGAATCTGGGCATCAATTTCCAAAAAATTATGAGTCCACTTCCAAGTTATTCCAGATTTTTCTTTGCAATGTAGAACTACACTTAATAGGAAACTAAAACAGTTACATTTCTTAAACAATGTAACAAAAATCTTCTAAAGGCTTTCATATTCATAATGACAAAAATTTCAGTCTCTCCCATCCATTTTATGGGTTATAATTTTATCCGATAATCCTAATTTTTCCATATTTATTCAATACCTAAATTTATTTTGGCTCTACTTGCACAGTCTAACACAAAAGAGACTTACATCATTTGGGAAGGTGGGGCCAACAACATCTCCACAAATGGAAACATGACCCCTTGGGGATCCAGCGACAAAACGACGACGGATATCAAGTGGAATGATAAAACTCTCTTCTACGATGATGTCCATGTATTCGTACACAACAGCCCTGTTCTTCAAATCCAGCAAGGTTGAGGTATGACGTTCAATTGTTGCACCTTCAGGCTAGTTGAGATAAATTTAAGTATGTCAGCATCACCAAACCTACTACTTATTACCATAAAGCTAAATGACATTGTACTGTCCTTGGGTGAAAAGTAAAAATACAAAATAAACAGTGGATTAACAAACCAAATCAACCCAAAGTAAATAGTGTAACATGACAATTCTGAAATTGAGAGAGAAATTATTTCACTACTTTTGTTGATGTATGATGGCCTTAACATTAAATAAAATAGAGACAGCTGAAGAATTTTCTTCGAACAGGCAAAATATGAAATTTCTAATCAAAACAAAATATTCTGTGATTTCATATGGTTCTGAAATTGTCAGTTACACAAATGTTCCTTAAAAGTACAAACCCATCGTCATAATTATACTTATTTGCTAAGTCAAATCCCTCAAAAAACAAGTCTTATGACGCCTTGAAGACACAAGTGAAGAAGTATAACTGCTAGAATGTACTGTTCAAATACATACCTTTCTTATTCTACCTTTCTTATTCTCTGCGTATTATGACAATGACAAAGTAAGCAAAGGGGTAATGGGAGGTAGGAACTTTTTATTTTGATAAAGAGATTTAATAAGCATTAGCTTTATGATATGTAAACTTCACTCGTTTCATGACAGACCCAGCAATTATTAAGAAGTGTGAATTGCTATGTACAGGTCCAATGGGTCTCATAAAACACTGGTCTCATAATAAAATAAAATCTCTTGTGAATGGACAAGAGATAACACACCCCATTCCTTAGTGTGTAATGTCCTACAGATAAAATACACAATGGTAGAGTGGCTTCTAAACATCTATCAGAGGAAGTAATCCATAGTAATAATACTTTCTCTAACACACCGGTTGTCAATTACAGTCATAATCTAATAAGATTAAAATCAATTATCTTACCTCCACAACCAAAGTAGCTGTTTCATGGTCCCTACCAATCTGAGTGATGGCAGACACAGTGATTTCTATTTCACCCTGATCAATAGTAGCAACAACTGGGAATATAATTTCCATTGCAGTCTCAGCATTAACCTATTCAAAAGAAGCAAACTTGAATTACTAATATTATATTCAATGTACAGTACAAAGATTTTCCACAGCACTTTGGTTTTACAACAAACTTGCTGAGTGACAATTTTGCATGTATATTGGTTTTGTAACAAGATTGCTGAGTGACAATTTTGCTTCTATACAGGTTTTGTTCTTGAATAACACAGTAGAAACTTGAGAAAGTAGTCAAAAAGGGTGGACACCTAGGAGAAAAGACCAAAAGATTTGTGTAAAAAATAAAAGAGAATGGAACAAAGCTAAGTGGAAGACTAAAAAGGACCACATGAAAAGTAAATGGCAAAAAAACAATGTAGCTGGGAGATGAAGGGATGCTGGGACAGTGTGCTGTGTTTGGAATGTAAATGACCATAAGCTCAACGAATCATAAAAAATACAAACCGAAACAAGATGTTGAATGTCGCCGGCCTCAGTTCGTGGCTTATAGAAATCCACAACACCCTTGTCCTCCACAGCAATGAAACGGTGTGTGTCAGCACCATGAAGGACCATAAGAATCATCATTTCTTGTGGAAGGTTATTGAAAACCATCACACGCATTCCCACCTGAATATAATGGACAATATTTAAATTTTTAACAAACTCAGAGAAACAATACTATGAAATTCCTTGGTCATGATGCATTTCTACTTATAATGTCAAGTTTATTGGGTCATGATGCATTTCTACTTATAATGTCATCAAGTTTATTGAAGATTTTTAAATAAAAATTTATATGAATTTCAAGAAAACAACTGGAACTGATATGACAAATATTTTAAAGAAACAGTTGAAGGAATTAAATTCTCAATCTCAACTCTCAGGGGATTGACCGAAACTGATGAGTTGATGGAAGGGGTTGTCAGTTACAAAATCTGCTGATCTGAAAGTGACTGATTTTGACAACTACAAGAAAGACCCTATACATCTAACCCCAAAGAGGGACTTCTACATCTAAACCCAAAGAGGGTAAACTTCTTGCGAAATTCTCTGACAAAAGATCAGGATAAGCAACAAGGCACACCTTACAACCTGCATACCTGTTCACCACGTCGACATGTATCTGGCATCTCCAAACTGATGTAAATGATAGGCATGGCAGAATACTGGAAAAAGACAAAGGGAATGCATGAACCTTTGTTTTCAACTGCTGTATGACTAACAGGACTATATCCAAACTACATACTAATAATAGCTACAAAAAACTAAATGTTGGTTCTTGAACATACACTCAAATTACTAACAGATATTTTGAGTGAAGTTAGATGGGGCAGACTGCTTTCAAAATAGCAGCTAACAATCTTACCATGAAATTGGTTGCAATTTTGAAAATTATGAGAAGTAACAATATTAACCTTAAATAACTTTTAGTAACCCTTTGTAATTTATTAAAGTTATCAATATAAAATATGGAATGGTATTCAATTGCTAGTTAATACTAATTAGTATTTTTGTATACTATCGAGTAACCGCTATTATACAAAGTTCTACTAGTACTACACTGATTTTAGTTAGAGTAAATTTATTTCAAGATTCCAGTTGTATTACATTGAAGTTTATTGTTTGATGGTCACATACATATAGGAATTTAAAGTCTTTCCCCTTTGTACCCAAAGCCTCTATTATTTCTATACTGCTAAGTACAGTAGTTCACTAAAAAGTTTAGTGAACCTCACTTAACCATCTACTAAGTACTCATATCTAGTAACAATGAATAAGAAAAATGGATCCTATATTTTTCCATACATATACATATAGTATCTTCTCATCACTTGTTTACCAGATATATTTAATTCTGTTGCCACAGTGACCTCACACTTTATCCATTTCCTCAAAAATTTTTGGGTATAACCTTTGCTACAAGCCTTGGACCAAAATGAAAACACATTAAATCACTCAGTGCTTACCCACATTGGCTCTGGAATCAGACCAAAGCCATGCTCCTTGCTGACACTGAAAGCATTAAGAACGTACGGATCATCAACTTTTGGTAGTTCAATTGTGGTCTGTTCATGGCCTTTGTAACCTGCAAAATAATAAACAATTTTTATGTTGAGTCAAAAGTATAAATTATCACTGTTGCTATGCAATTTACCTAGACCTATAAGGCACATCCCAGTCTCATGGGCCTCACATAAAGGATTTGTTGGAAAAATTAAGAGGTAATTCAAGTTAGAGACAGTTGAATTGTAAAAGACCAAAAAAAGAAGACAAGTAGTAAAATGCAGAAAGAAATCAGCTGAAGGTAAGTGGTACCCTTTTATCAGGAACTACCAAAATACACATTTTGCTTCTCATAATATACTAACAGATTAATTCTAATAATCTATGCTCTTTCATAAAAGCCTCAAATTGATTGAATTCAAAGAAGTACGGCTGGCATTTCAGTTCCTAGTCACACCCAAACAGTACGTATTCTTGTATGCTTCTTACCTATGTTCTGATCAATCCACAGCCAATCTCCATCTTCTGTATCAAAGAAATCTGAAAAGTGTTGATATCGATCCAAACGCCAGTTTACCTCATTGTCTGCTAATGGATCAACACCTGGATGTAAAAATTTAATCTACTTGAATCTGAGATACAAAGAATAACTCTACTCCAAAAATATTTAAAAATCTGGCTCAAAACAATCATTTCAGCAATTAAAATGGCAACAAACATATAAAAACAATTGAATAGTATATCTTAATCACTACTTACATTCAATTTCATCATAACGATCAGCACAGTCAAAAATGCCATCACAACGTTTCGATGTTTGGTAACAACCACCCATTAAACATGGAGAGAATCCTTCTGTTATATTACATTTATTATCTGAAAGAAAAATGTAAAAATTTCATTTAAAAAATATTCTTTAGCTTCAACAATAACTAGAATTAAATTTGAAAAGTTGCTCTAATGTATGCATATTACAATCATATATATTTCTAAACAGAGCATAGTAACATCTTCATCAATTTCATGAATGATGATTAAAGCAGTTTGAGATATCTGTTAGGAATATTTTCAAGTTAAAATAGACAAACCTTCCTACTATTCAAATCTCCCACTGGCAAGTCTATGAAATTATTTAAAATGTCTTACCAGCATAGCCAGGCAAAACACCAACATGTGCATCAGTGAAGATGATAACTCCGCTGAAGTCCAAAGTTCTGTTAGCATCTGGCCCATAATTACCAGCAGAGTAATATTCCACTTGTTCTGGCTGATAACCTTCACGGAATCTCCATGACATCTTATGAATGAACCTGAATGACATGCAAAATAACTATGCTGCTAGTATTATTGTTATTGCTAGTATGTATGTATGAATTATTATTATCATTATTCATAAGATGAAACCTATTCAAATGGAACAAGCCCACGGGGGACCATGACCTCAAATTCAAGCTTCCAAAGAATATGGTGTTCATTAGGAAGGTGGTAAAGGAAGATACATAAAAGAGGAGATCCAAATTTAAAAAAAAAAATTAATTAATAAATAGATAAATTATTAAAATGCAAGGAGAATAGCATGTATCAGGGTAGGAATGTACTGCACAGGATATTATGTGTTTACTTTAGGCATGGTATAACACATCCATAAAAAGAGAGAATTACTTTCTTTTCCTGCCTTTTTTCATTGGCAGGTTAAAATATGAAATCAGAACCAAACAAGAGTGCATCTACCAAGGTACAAATAACTACCACAGATATCTGGCTGAAGAAAATGCTCTATGGTCACTAAATATATGAGGTATTTCAGAAAATCCCTAAATGAATTTTTGTTTTTTCAAACTAAGAAGCAATAGGAGCAACAGTTTTAAAATTAATCCACCACATGATGAAATAGTTCTCAAACTAAAATACTAATGGATACACTTTCCCTGTTAAATTTCTAGACTTAAGAGACTCCTGAAGGAATAAGGCAGTTAAATATGCTGGACAGCTGGGTGGGAAGAGGTTAACAGGAATGGGTGAGAAAAAGACTGACAGTGATGCAGCAAGGGGTTAAATGGACATTGCAAATAACTTTCAGCATAACTATTGGCAGAGACCAATTTTTTTAGAATTTGCACACCTCAGACAAATCACCCACAGTATCAATTATTATGGGGCAAGTTACAAACTGTTCCGTGTTTAATAATATTTAAGAAGTACGTAATACATAAACGTTAACTTATTCATATAAGAAACAAACCTTCGGTCTTAACATTAGGATAAATTCTCAGCGCCAGCTGGAAACCGGTAAAGTTTAAAATAATTGTGTATGCAAGGGACTATTGGCATCTGTGCTTGGTCACGAGACATGTGGGGCCATTATTTTCTTACCGCCTTTAAGAGAGGACGGGCTTTGCTCCGTCCTTTAAAAGCCGGTTTAGTTTGCCCCCTGTTGTTTTCAATTTGTTTGGAATTCCCGGGTATGTGAACATGAAGCCTTCTCATGCTGCGAGACTTCCTGGATATCAAAAGAAGCAGTTAAACGCCCTGTTATTTTCTTCGACGGTTTCGACGTCGAAGTACTCATCGTGTAGTAAGTCTAGGTGAAGAAACTCTTAAGGTACTGTTAATTTGTTACCTGTGCTTTGGAATGTCACATATTCATATGGATTGCCTGTAATCCAACGGCTTGATGTATCTGGATGTGCTTTGGGAAGTAATTATGACTAATTGGGCTCCTTTCCCTACGGGGAGAGGTGTGCATCGCCTTCTTGTTTTTGTTCCAGATACGTGGGTAGAGAGGATGCAGGTGTGCGGTCGGCGTTAGGCTTATCAGGAGAACCAACCCAAGAAGGATAGTTGGTTTGATGTATAACGTCATGTTGCCACCCAGGATCCCACGTGATGGATGTCCCTTTTATCCTGAAATGCACTACTGTATATGGCGGTCGGATGCGTCGCCATCTGTAAAGAAGCAGATAGTGAAACAAGGCAGCCTTTAATGTCAGGTTGCTATGCCTAAGAGAATAACATCAACAGCCTTGCACTTCTGGTAGGGTGCTGGCTTCGCATTCGAGATACTCAGTGACGCCATAAACATGGCGACCGCCATGACGTCACTACACAGTTGCAGCCTACACAAAGACATGCTTCCATTTTCATTTTGAGGTACAAGAGTACTTTACAACTATGCTTTTGGTTTGGAGGTTTTTAATGCACATTGTTTTTGAGAGAAAATTACAACGCGTGTTAGGAGATATAAGTCACATAATGGAAAAGACACAAGTCTTTCCTCTGTATCCTTCCACTTAAGCATCATCAAGCTTAGGTGACTGGCTTTGATGCCAGTGCGTTCTCCCGCCAATCCTGGAAAAACAGGCCAAACAGAGGCAATCGGTGAAGCCTACTCCTTGTTTGTCAAGTTGTACCAATGAGGTTATACAGAAGAGAAGGTCATCAGAGGAATATGGGCCTTCTGGCATTTAAGAACATATCTGTTGAAATGATCGTGACGGTTGGTCTGTGACTGTATCGAAGCTCAAAATTGAGCAATTTTAAGGAGGTGTCTGTCTGTTCATTGAAATTTGGGAGTGGGTTCTTTGTTATGAAAACCAATTTCAATTTCCTGTATATATATATAAGGTTGCCCAGAGGTCCTTGGACACAATTTCCTTGGGTCCTTTGGTGGCTACTCAACAAATGGTGTAACTCATCCAGTACCCCTGGTGGGTCAGTTGGTATCTTGTCTAAGATGATGGTATGAATGTGAAATGGAGGAGTTAACTGGCCTCTTTCCTTTTCAAATTTCTGTCTCCTTCTTTACTTAGGGCAGTAAGAAGAGAGTACCATCATAAGCTGGTACGGACAAGGTACAGGTGAGTGAAGTGGCCATACTGTTAGGGTTAGTATCAGTAAGATACCTATCAGTAGCAGGACATTCCTCTCTTTAGCAAGGGGGAGAGGAATGATAACAAACCTACATGAGTGGATGAATTGGTTTGTTAGGGGAACAGATCTTCTTATCTTCCTCGGACGCAATGAACTATGAAATTTTGTAAAAACCCAGACGTCTGACTCTATGATATTCATATATGTCTTAGATTTGGAAATACTGGTCAGTTGTTTCACAGAATTCTGCTATTCAGAAAACTGATCAAAGGTGGCAAACTCCCAGTTGGTTAATAGTACTTACCTCCCACCGAGAATAAGTCTACCCTAATGTTAAGATCGAAGGTTTGTTTCGTATATGAACAAATGACAAATTTTTAACTAATTTGTATTTTTCATAACTTACAAACCTGAGGTCTTAACATACAAAGGCCCACCTCTAACCACCCCTCTATCAACTAACCTGGGTTGGAAGAATAACTAACAGGGTCACGAGTTAATGAGGGGTATGTGGGTGGCCCCACATGTCTTGTGACCAACCACAGATGCCAATAGTCCCTTGCGTACACAATTATTTTAAACTTTACCGGTTTCCAGCTGGCGCTGAGTACTTATCCTAATGTTAAGACCTCAGGTTTGTAAGTTATGAAAAATACAAATTAGTCAAAATTTGTCATTTTTAAACCATGGGCTGCAAGCAATAGCTGAGGCTGTCCTGATTTCAAAACATCACACTTTTTTTTTTTTCTTTTTTTAGCACAAAATACGTTGCTCATTACATTTTGGATTCTACTTTAAAGAAAATAATGCTTACTTCATAAAAGCAAGCACAAGGGAATCTGTCTTTTCTAAACTGGTCTGGAAATACATCCCTAAATCTAATTGGATTTCAATCACATAAGAGAAAACTATAACTGAGACTGTCTCTTGCATCCAATAAAATATTTAGTGTGTTTCACAGAAGGCTTTTTCCATTGCAACATTTTTTTTTGTCAACTATAAAACAACAATATAAATCCTATGAAGACTTTTTAATAACAATAGTTGTTACCTTAAATCAAAGTACATTACACTAAAAAGTGATTTTGACATTCTCACCTTGTTCTATTGGCAAAACTATGCAATGAATTTAACACAGAAGCCTGAGAGAGTTCATTACCACCTCGCATTGCGTAGGTGAACTCACGAACGCCTGATATGCCATAGAAAGCCCCTGCAGTGCTGTAGGTTCCCATTTCTACTGAACGTACACTGTGATCTTTATCCTGGTTAAGAACCAATTTAACCTGAACAGGAAAATTAAAACATAAGTTTGCATTAAAAAGATACAAAATCAAATTATATTTCTTAAAATGTCCTTACTACAGCATTCGCAACACCAACAAGAAATACACTGCTGTTGAGCATCTAGAACACCAAATTTAAACAATGGAAAGTTATGACTCATAAACTTAATTTTTCCAAACCTGAAACAATGAGGTCCTCACACAGCTTTCCAGGGTGTGCTAATACTTCCATCACACCCCAAAAACCAAAGTACATTTCAATGTTGGTAACACAGATTCTATTATCCATCAACATAACCTACAATGACAATGACTGTCACACTGGAATTGACTTGAAGGGGGTTTTCAATTAGGGATGCTTAAAAATAATTAAGATTATATCTTCATGTTAAATAGGCTTAGATTCAATTCCCAATGTCGATCACTGAAAAGAATATCAGGATTCTTCTCATAGCTCCGAAGTTGTTTGTGATAGCTATTTAATCTGATTCAATGCAATTTTACTTATCACTTTAAATGTTAACAATGTTAGCTTCTGATGAATCACTTACGATAATTCTTCAGAAAACCGTGAAACTTTCTTTCAAAAGTTATTAAATGAGTTTGGGATACCCTCATCTGCAGCACCAACACTGACATTTATGACATAGCATTTGGTATGGAGGAAATTGTGAAAAGGTGTGAACATGCAATGTCAAGATTAATGCGATGGGAATATCATACTATGAGTACGGAATTGGTAAAGATATATGACATCAAGAAACGGAAAAAAAAAGAAGATTGAGATCTCAAAGACTGAAACAGTTTGAAAATGATAGGAGCAGGGAGAAAGAACAGTTGGACAAAAAAGCAGCAGATATGGACAGCAGGACAAAAAGTGTTGGAAGGCCCAAGTAATATGGAAAAAATGAAACAGATGAAGACCTACATTTATTAGGAATTGAGACAGAAAAAGCACAGGACAAAAGATAGAGGAGAGAACTCATTTCACATCTAACCCCAAGAAAGGAAATGTTGACAAAAGCATTTATAAAGATGTTGGTGATTTGAGTTTCACTTGGTCTCCTGAAATCTGACTGGGTTTGTAAAATTAAGTTATCATAATTTGATAATGATCTCTACAGTAAAAATACTGCTTCAGATTATTTTTACTGTAGAGTTCAGTTAACTAGGGATGGGACAAATAAAGATATCCACTGATGACATAGTGCTATGGGCCCACGATGAAGTAAATATCACAAATAAAAAAAAAAATTTTGGACACAAATGTAGTGCATTAACAAGGTTGATGAAGTTGTGATAAAATAAAATTTATAGATATACTCACCTTGTGGGATGATATCCCATCCACAGGCATGGTAAGACTATCCGCAATAATTTCATAAGTCTGTGATAAATGATAAACCACAATCTTGAAAGCTGGAGCCATCTCTGAACTAACAGGAACTGACACAGTTTTCACACTGTTTCGGCTGATTTTGTCCAGCTCTTCTTTGCCAGCATAGAGAATCATTTCCTTAGCCATAATCTTTAAAGAGACAAAAAAGAAACATGATTCCTAAAATATACAATTTAATAATCTCTCAACTAAGGACTTAACGAATGAACAAATTAAGAAAGATGAGTCTGATTGATTGATTTATAGATTTTTGGCTTACATGCAAAGCACTGGGGCAACTATGGCCATTCACCACCGAAATTAAAACTGTGAAAGGTTTAAAAGGTGTAAGAGGAGGAAAATTTTGCAGTTGCACTATGTGAAACAATTTTTATGAGAGGGCGGACAGTAAGATGGAAGAAAGAATATGAATGGAGGTACAGTAAAAGGAATGAAAGGGGACTGCAGCTAGGGGCTGAAGGGACACCGCAAAGAACCTGAAGTAATGCCTACAAAGCACACCATGAGGTGCACTACTGCCCTACGGGGAAGAAAGATAAGAGCTGTACAATCTGAGATCAAACGCCAAAATGAGAAAATGTATTAAGGTAAGTAAAAAGGAAATATAAAAATTTTAATAAATGTTGAATGAAATGTATATCTTACAGAATCAACAGAAAACTGCTTTGAGCACTAGTCAAAATGGCAGTGGTGGAAACAAAAACAACTTCTAGGGTGATCCTTTTGTTTTTTTTGTGACTTTAAAAAAATTAAATCAATGACTACTCTACTTACATTACTCTATATAATGAAATTAATAAGGTACAGAACCTTTGTAATATTTTTTCACAAACATTCTGCCCTTGGGTTTGTTGTCTCCAAGCTCCCAATGTTTCTTTGCTAACTTACAATGAATGACAAAGAGAATAAATGACAGTAGTGAGAGAGGCAGAGTCTTGTAATTTCCAGTTATCATTTGCATTTAATTAACAGCTACTTAAAATAATGAAGACCTTACAATATGCTTATAAATAAGCAAAGGAAAAATTTCCCTCACCAAATAATTGAAGGACTCCATGTTGAAATTTGAGCGGACATGGAAAATGACAAACTCTCCAACACTGACTTCTTTGCTACTTGTTTCAACGCCTATGTACTGCTCCTGAAAAACAATAAATTTTTGTACATATATACAACAGAAATATCATAAACACTAATCAAGAGTGTATACAATGATACCTTTTTCCTTTGAAAATTAAATGAGACTCAGTCTTACCTTCTGTGAGTAATGAGCAATGGCTTCTGCACTTGCAGCAGCGATGGAACCTTCATCGTCTTCATAGTTTGCCGTGAGGACTAATGATGCTGTTTTGTCTGGGACATCCACAGTAAAATGAAATACTCCTTTCTCACGATCCCTAGCAATAAGAATAAGTGTTATGATGATTATGTTTCACATAACTTCACTGTCTCAAAGGTCAATTTCTATTATTTCTTAGCTAAACAAAATTTCAAAGATCCCTAGATTCACAATATCTACCTGACCAAAGATGAAAAGTCTTTTCTACAATCTGATGTATTTACTCATAAAAAATCTATACTTCACTGGAGTTCCAGTCACCTTTGCACCTTAATGGAAGTCTGCCTTACATATCATCATCATCGGCTCGAACACCATGTGACACAAAGGACCTCAGTGAAATTCTGCCACTTACACCTTTCTTAAGCTTTATCTTCCTCAAATCTCCACTCATTTTATAGATATTAATAAATTATATAGAGTATTAGTACCTTATGAATACTAACATACATTCTTCTTAGATTACACAATTACCGAACAAATTTCAACAGCTAAGCAAAATCAATCTTCTTGAAAGTCCACATAAAGATCTCAGGATGTTACTGGTCAAAATTACCAAATACCTCGAATCTCTGGTTCCTAAGAAACAGGTCCAACTTCCGTTCCACCAATTGGTTTTCTGTCAAGTAGCGTGCTCCTGCTTCATAATCATAGTCGTAGTTGAAAGAAAAGTCTTTTAACTCATAACCCGGGTACTTATTTTGATATTCTTGGGCTTTTCGGTTGTAATCCCATGAACTCTGAAGGAAGCTTAACTCCTCCTCGTCAGCATCAACACGTGGAATCTGGGAAGGAGGTGACAATGAAATACAGATTATCCTGCATACAGTCCTCCATGCTGTCCTTACCAAGAACATTTGGCAACAATCTTACAAGTAAAAAGGGGTGCCTGCAAAGTTTGAGATATAAAAAATTATGAAAAATTATCAAAGAAAATTTCTTAATTTTACAATTAGGAAGAAAAAATGACACGAAATGCACAGACACCATTAATTCAGTGAATAGTTAACTGATGGGAGAAAGTCCTCTGACAACAATCTAAAAATACTGTCTAACACTTAACTCCCTCTACAATACACTCACTCTGTTTCCCACCAAAGATTCAAATAATGATGACTTCCATGAAATACGTACCTTTACTTCCAGAACTGTGGATCTGGCTCCTGCAATGGAGATAGCATCGACTTTCACAGTCAGGCTAGAGGAATGAATCTTCTCAACATCCAAGGGCTGAAGATCATGATATGACACAGCAACCTTGAAAACAAGTCAAGTCATTATTTATGTACAGCCTTAATAAGTAAAAGGATTCTACAAAGAAACTTGACAATAAGAGATGCAACTTCAGTACTAAAACCCTAAAACTACACAAAACATATTTGCATGTTTCAGTCATAGATATAAATCAGATTTATGAAAAAAAAGAAAAAAATAATAACTATACTATATAACCTAGTGTATGTAGTACTCAAGATAGCAGTTTGGTTCAAAATAATTAAATTTCTCAAGTAAAATAGATAACACCTTTTAAAACTAACAGAAATTTGAACAAAATTCCATTTGACCTAGTTACATACTACTTCACTGACTTCTATTTCACAAATTTTGACTGAGCTCCAAATTTCCAAAATACTAAAGGCTTAGTTTGAGTGAAAATCTACCGGCATTAGCTTTAGCTCCTGGAAAATAAATAGCTTTAACTATACAAGAAACCATGGAGAGGGTTTTAGTGGTCCCTATGCTATTAACACAAAATAAAATTTATTATTAATTCTTTTTATATGCAACATTTACACTACAGAATAAATTTTTAAATCATATTAGCTATGTTTTTTTTATCATTCACACATTCAATCTTTTATCAATTTTTTTTTTCAATTCATCTTTCATTATCGAATATTATTTTTTTCCCTTTAATTCATTCACTTAATCTTTCTCCTTTCTTGTATTTTTTCTCTTTGCCCACATTCTTTTGCTTACTTCCTTAACCCAGTCTCTTCCACATTTTTTTTTTATAAATATTTACAGGTTTTCTTCATTTTTTGATACTCTATACAGGATAACATGCAGTGCATGTATTTCCCTTTTAAATATCAATACTCTGGAAGGTATGAGACATACAAACATGACATTTTTACACTCATGAACTAACTTGGGAGCCACAGAAAAATAAGAAATAAAAATGATTAAACTAAATCATTTATCTTTTGAATTATGCAATATTATACAACCTTATTATCTTCTTCATGCAACATCCTAGTTTAAAAAAAAGAGAGAATTATGTTTGATGATGAGAGAAAGAGACCCTAATAACACAGGTTAGTCTCAAAGTTCACAGCCTTGCTTATCCAGACAGAAGCAAAGCAAAAGGCATTGTACACAAGAAATCACTTCCTTAAAGGTACCATACTTACTGATGCTTCAAATGGCATTCCAGGTTTAAAGATATAAGGCGGAGATCCAATAAAGCGGCAATTTACTGAGGAATTGATAATTTTTGCCATAGAATAGCCACTCTCGTTCAGCATCATGAAGGTCTCCTGGATCTGCGCTTCAATACGTACTTCTGCACCATCCAAATCTTGAACTCGCTGGGAAATCTCGTCCATTGGAAAACTAAATTCATGTTCTCCATCAAACTTGAAAAGGAAAGTTCTTGGTCATTACTGATATTAATAGTTATTAATAGTTAATAAAAGCAATAACAAACTTTCTATCAAATTACACCAGTCTTTCATAAGAAATCAACTAAACATTTCAGTTAAATTTTGTGACATTGCACATAATTTTCATTCTTTGACACTTAAGCAATATCAAGAAGGGAGTAATGAAATTCAACCATTGATTTATTTTATGTAAACATCAAAACCAAAGTAAAATTAATCAGAGCATTTTTTATCATTAAAGAGATCTTAAAATAAATTCCTAAGGCTACCACAATATATGTCAAGTGCTAAAAGTAATGAAGGCAGAATTTGAGTGGACAAAAATGGTAGATGCTAGCTAATTTGAATTCTACAAATCCAAAGTTCCAGATAAGCCAAATGAAACTGGGATTTGAATCACTAAAAACCCAGAAAGGGAAAGAACAAGGGTACTCAAACTCCGTGATTCTGGAAAACAAATGCTGCTGAGGCCAACTGATGCTAGACAATTCTCTTAACTGACAAAGCAACAAACATGCCTCAGATTCCTTTCTGGGAAGGAAATGGCAATCTCAATTGTTGATAATTTGTAAAGCAAGTTGCCAAGCTATCAAGTTCTTTGAAGCACTTACAGGATCGACAACTTCTTCCATAACATAGGTCCAGTTACGCAGTCTGTCATTCTTGACGAAGAGCTTGATTGTAGCATTGCCATATGCTCCCTTATCATTGCCAAATTCTCCTCCTGCTGTCCCAGTAATTGCTTCATCCGTTTCCAAAAAGTACTTGGGCATGAATACTTTTACCTACATAAAATACAAGGATTAATTTAAGCAATAAACAATTATTTTTGAAACTACCATATTAAATATTCCTAAATTCAGAATCCACTCCTTGGCAAAGTTCAGAACATTTCAGTGTCCAAAGTTCTGAGCAAATTTTACATATTAAAAAATATTAATGAAATCAACAAAATATTCACTCCGTACTCTACCCACTTGCTTACCTAAATCTGCCATTTGTAATCATAATTAACAAGAATGTCAAATGAATAAGAATATGTACTGAATATATATCTCCAATGCATTACCACCTTTCTTGAAATGATAATCACAAGTTTTATGACAAAAATATTACATACAAACAAACCATCTATGATACCATTAACTACAGTGTTACATAAAACAACCATTTCAAAACTACATACATAAAAATCAAATGTATTCGCTGCAAACTCAATTATGTCCTGTTACTTGAACAATATAACCATTTTCACACGTAATCCATTTACAAATCATGAATCAATATTCTCTTACAATGGTATGCACTGCTTTTCACAATTAAATTCATCATGATAAAAGTAATTCAAACTTCCTGAAAATGCATCAAATATCTTAATCTGGGTACCAGCAATGATTATTACACCCTTGACACACTACATCAAATTCACAGCAAACATTTGTTTCCTCCTTGGACAAAATTACAATTAACTTCTCTCCACTGTATCAATAACAAAACTGTAACTTCTGAAGGCTAGAGCTATATATACATTAATAAAACCACTGTACAGTATTATGATGTAGATCAGGCTACAAAATTTTATGCAACAGAGATAAATAAAATGATGCACAACTTACTTCAAATCTTGGAGTGTACCATTTTTCAACCTTGATTGGATGAATCTCTTCTTGACCATTGACTAAAGCCTTGATGCCCCAATACCCAACTTTCGGAAGGAATGGCAGAGTAAACTCCATGGAAACCACACCAACATTGGTAGGACGGGAAGGCCAGCGACGCATGACATAACCATCTGGGTCCTATCGAGTACCGATGACATATAAATTAGATAAATAAATTAAATTCTTAAGAACATACTTTTTTCTTTTACAACATAGAAAAAGCTAATATTTGGGGAAATTTCAAAAGTACAATCTCCTCATATATAAAAATAATTTCCTTATTGAAGTTTTTCACATTAATTTTCCAGTCTATTCACAAAGTTCCGAGTCACCATTACAACAACGCTGCTATTATATGTACCCAAAAGGACATTACGTTATATTCAACTTTTTACACTATCAACTATCTGTAGTATATAATGTGTATACATACTGTTTACTACAGTTCTATATGATTAAAAATAAAAGGATTTCACCAGATATGATTCAGACAATACCTCCTATTACTTGACAATAAACAGCAGCAATTCATACAACTCCAATCTTTGCATACAGACTGACTGAATTTCAGCATTTTATTCAAGTTTTGTTTCAATTCACAGAACCATACCGCACAACATTCCACATTAAAATTTTACTCAAGAATAAAGTTATAAGGCATTTACAAAGCACTTCTGGAAAGTCCTTTTATCTTCAACAGCAGCCAACTGAGTTAATGAATGTACAAACGTAAAAAGCCTATGATAACTTATTTCAACCATAAAATTCCAAAAATCTGTATGTAGAATACAAAAGAGCAAATAGCTACTAAAATATCTATTGGCTATCTTCTAAAATCAAGAAATTTCTATAAATACGGCACACTCTCCAAGATTCTGATTTGCTCCCTGACATCAGTCAATCTTGAATGAATAATTAGCTTTTACTAACTGTTTCCTTACCAAAATGTAAACATCCACTGGATCATCATAAGGCTTGAGCTCGGTAGTTAGAAGAATAATACGGAATTTAACTGCAACAAAGAATGATAAAATTATGTCTGGTATACTGGTGCAAAAATAATCTCATCACGTAATTTACACATATTCACTTTCTATACATTAATTTTTCCATGCACAATAACAGCATAGCATAGCATTACCAACCCAGCCAAAAAGGAGTAAACTTGCAAGCCTTATTCAAGAACAATACACTCACCAACTTGATCTCCAGTGTATATGGGCCGATTGGTCTGAATAAGAATGGTCAAGAATCGAGTTGAAAATGAAGTCTGGTGTCATTCATAAATACAGTGCCACCAATTGTCCCAGGGATGTTTCCCTCAACTCGTAGTCTGTAGTGTCCATCAACGCTGGTTTTTGGCCTCACCTCTGAGGATTAAAGCCTCATGAGGTATATTTTACAATTAAGATAGCATTCTTTTACATGGGGGGAAGATAAGAAACCCAGCAAATACCCAGAGACTAAAAAAAAATTTTTTTTAAATAATTAAAAAAGCCTGACAGGGCAGAACCACTGAACAGGAGACCCAAGGAAGGGTTTTATCTGAGACAGGAATGAAGCATTTTTTATCAAGTGTATTAAAATTACCTGCAAAAGCATTGTTTCTGGGTAGCCCTCTATCACCTCTTGTCGTCCTGAAGCAACTTCCACTCCATCCTTCTGTAAAGAGGCTCGTACGTCGACAGGATGCCTGAGGTACAAGATGCTCACAACCACTCTATACACCGAACCTGGTCTTAGAGTTTGTGAGGCAATGATCATGTGCGTTCTGAAAAACACCAATAAATGGAAGGAATTTGAGGAATATAATTTACCACAAAATAAAAGTTTCAAATAAAACAAACCTTACATTAACAGAAGACTATTCATATTCAATAGATAAAGCTTAATACAATGTACCTATAATACACCTAAAGAAATGGAACTTAATATGAATCTAAGAAAAAGAAGACATAATAATGACAGAGTATGCACTAAAAGATGACTGTGAGTGAACCTTTCAAATATTTACGAACTAGATACTAAACGGAAGCTTCCTTGGTTTGGAATTTGGTGAAAGACTAAAAGACAAATCAAACAGTGGGAGGACTGAATAGCATTTGGATATCAAATACTAAAGACTGCAACTGCAAATGAATGATTAAGCACTACTCTAGTACAAGTGTACAATCCACATTACTACTGTACTATACAAACACGAATCATGGTACGAAAATGATACTGTGTGTAAATGATTTTGTTGATTCCATACTGTAATTTTAACAAGAATACTGAAAGTATATGGCAGAAAAAAACAGTAATGATACCATAAGGAAAATTTTTATCCATGTTCCATATGTAGACGAGATAATGATGACAGGGAGATGGCAATGGCTTGGACATGTCCTTTGTGCAACCCAAAAAAAGAATAGTACTACATATATGTGATAGTGACAGCTAAGCCCCTATGGGCACCCAAATGAGAACTATGAAATTTGTTTAGATAAAGCACCAGAAAGACCTAAGTAGCATTTCGCAATGGCCCTTCAGGATGCCAGGTGTCAAAGAGACGATATTGATAACGATGATTTACCTTAATGATTCTATTTGGAAATTGTTAGTATCACCGTTCCTTTGAAAACTTCATAACTGATGTTTAAACAATCTTTTCAATCCTCAGAGATTGATATATATAACTTTTTACAAACATTATACAAATGTAGACCCATGATTTTACAAATACATCATACACTAGAATCATGTCCTGAGTTTTTATAATTCACTGTTTCTTCACTGCAGCTCTTAACAGGCATTTTCCTTAACTACATACAACCTTCTTATGCTAATGGTAGGAGAATTGTAACTACTCCATTTAATAGATAAAAAATTCTCATCCATAGAGAATTTAAAGTTAACAAAACCTTCTCAGCAAAAATTGTAACATTATTGCAAATATAACAAAGCAACCCCTTCCCCAAAAAGACCAATGTACTTCTACATTTATTATATGTACTCCTTGTAAGATGGATAACAGCCCTCAATACCAGGAAATGGAAGGATAGGAGCAAAGGTGATTAATTTTCAATTAAGTGAAGTCGTGCTTAGTCACTACTTAATAACAACAATACAGCGGTTATAATTTTTCTACACTGATTCATTTTCCTCATGAGAACTTAGGATTTATAAAATCTTGTAAAGAAATATTGCAAAGTCACAATTACATTTGTAATCCTATCTAGATATATGTGCTGCCCATCAACACAAACTCCATTTTAAATGTTTACAATAAAATTATCTACTAACAACAAAGGTTATTTTTCTGCATGACTTTCCCTTTAAGGATAAAGGATTTATTGAAAAATATGCTAAATTCACATTTTAAAGTTACGTATTGATTAAATCTGTACTTTTCAACCTAACTCAAGGATGTTTGTTACCCACCAAATTTTCAATACTGTAGTTAGGCTTATTTAAAACTTCACAAAAGTAAACTCCAACATAATATTTTATGAATATTAAATTAAAAACAATTATCTAATTATTCATCCAGCTCGCTGTTTTCTTCATAGCTTACAGTTTTACCTC
The DNA here is from genome assembly GCF_015104395.2 of Macrobrachium nipponense. Taxonomy (NCBI): domain Eukaryota; kingdom Metazoa; phylum Arthropoda; class Malacostraca; order Decapoda; family Palaemonidae; genus Macrobrachium; species Macrobrachium nipponense. Next base: position 3,034,474 of record NC_061101.1, on the reverse strand, counting down.
TTTGACTATATGCTACACAGTTAAGAACGACACACCAAGACTTCTGTATGCTACTCTCATCATCTACAAGTCATATAGGCAGCAATATATGTATACTGCACTGCGACAAGAAAGTACATTCCTAGACCAAACCTGTTCCTGAAATTAGTAATCCTTGCTGAACTTCAGTTGGTGATAGATGTGACATGAATTTTATATCAAGATGAAGGTATCTGTGCTGACCAGAGGGTTACTCGGCTTTTGTTAAGTGTACAGTAATAAGTTAGGAGAATTTGAAGAGGAAAGATAAGTGCTACAGCCTATGCATACAGCAGCCATTAAATTGACCCATGTGATGTAAATCATCCCATAACAAAGTGAAAAGCGCCACAAAGATGTCCCCTGAAGGAGATGCAGTGATGAAACTGTCAAAGGTAATAATAATTAAAGATCCTTTAGCACAATTTTCAGTAATTAAAGATCTCAGTCTAAAGTGGCTGTCAGTAACTAGCTTTTCTAAAGAGTTCAGGCCTAGCAACTTGTGCCACATCTCTGTATAGAGGGATCAGGTCTTTAAGAACTCCTTTTGCAGAGCACAAAGCCTTTGTATACTCCTAATGAGAGGTCATGCCAGATTATGTTCATGTTTTTGTAATTAAAACAATGCAATTTTGCATAAATTTATTACTTTCATCATTCATAATACTATATTGTAAGTTTTGTCAATAAACTAACTAACTATTAGCTCCAGTCACACGTAAATTACACCCTTTTGATGGCATCAAAACTGCTGTGAAGTTACTTGGCAGCTCAATTGTGTAAAAGAAGGCCCCTACATCTTACCAGCCTACTGATCCCGGGGTAGACAATCATATAGGCCAGGTCTCTTATCACTCCAGCAAAACCTTAACTCTATCACTCCTTTCTGTCCTGTGACAAAGAGGATTTCATTCGCACCATTTTGTTCAAGCAGAAAAGCTGAAAGATCAAGGAATCCAACCCAATGTCATTGTAGTTTACTAAAAAAAAAAACACACAATGTACACAAAGTAAAAACCAATCATCACAACTCATATGCAGGCTAGTGAAGTACAAAATCATTATGCAAAACTATGGGAGAGGCATTAATAAAAACAACCTAGGGTTAATTAAATTTAAAATGCTTTGTACATGAGTGATTCATAAGTTGCTGTTAAGCCAATTCTAAGTCAAGTGAAGGGCAAGTTAAGAAAATAAGAACAAAAACAAAAAAATCTCTGGGGTTCCTAATTACAGCAAGATGGTACAGCATTGGCCTATAGTAATCAGGTTAGGTCATGTACGTGTGGATTATCAACGAGTAGCCAAACCACTAACGGTTAGTTAGAATTAGTAGTACACAGTCTAAGAGCTTGTTTTACATGGTAAGCTGATTCAACAATAGCCTAGTGCCTCCTACTTACTATTTTGGTTAATTAGCTGTTTGCATCCAGGTTTGAAGGGCTTTATGACTATTCTCAAGGGTGAACTGTAGCTTTTAAGCCAAGTACTACCTAGCCCCTATATATTTCTGCAAACTTAGTTCAATCTTTCTAATTCTATAGCTACAACGATTCAAATTCAATTTCACGATTTATTTAAATAGGCCTATGTCCCTCACCAGTATAAATTAAAGGAAACAAATAAGAAAAAAAAAGGACTCTACCTTAAGGTTTTTCAAGTTTAACATCGTCTCGAGTTTGCTTTCTTGACTAGGCTAGTCTCATAGACCTAGGTGCCACAGCCTATTTTGAATCATGTCCTACATAAATGTGAGCAAATTGGACCTGGGACTGGGACCTATTTAAGAATACCTACCTAGCTAGTAACAGCCAATTAGGCTACCCATTTCGGAATAGGTTTGAATGGCCAAGTTCATACTATACTAGGTACTACCTACTACTATACGCAATAGTAATGGCTATACTATTTATTGGCAATGCTTAGCTTAGGCCTAACAATATTTATGCACTGACCTATAGATTTTCCCTAGGCCTACCTACTACTGACTCGAATACTTTCCCTTTCCTTCAAAACAAATTACGTACAGCAAACTTTATCTTAAAAGCATTACTAAGGCTATATACCTACTAGACATTTAAAATTTGGCGTAATTCAATACGCAAATTATGATAGGAGTTACCGCTAAAAGAAGAAGATATCATTTTACAATTAAAAAATTAAAAAATAGGCCTACTATAACTTACGGATGATTGTACTTGTCCCGCAAACGGACTCTGTTCCCAATCACGCTCCTCCAACTCTGATCTTGTCCGTACGGTATCCTCCTGGGGTCGTCGGCGGGTCGTCCCAGGTCTTGGGATAAAGAGGGCAAGGAGAGGAACCCGAAAATAATAATGGCGTTGATCCACCACCACCACATCCTGAAGGAGGAGGAGGAGGCCATCACGATAACGTATTCGGCACACGGAGACTTCAACGCTCTCCCTACGACATATATTGTTCACTATAATTCACAATTCACCACCGTGATCTTTCCGTTAACGAGGTTTCCATAAGCACTGTCACTTCTTGGTGTTTATTAGATTAGAAAGTAGGCGTTAGAAACAAAACGCTAGGTATAAGAACGCCATTTACACTGAGAGTTCACAGCCACACCCATTGCACTGCTCGTCCGGTCTCTGCTGGACGCAGACTAACTCTCTTTTGAAAGCATTTCTGCTATTTATCCACCGAACTCCTTACATGTCGCTACAAATCTCCCATTATTCAATATTTTAGAAGCCAATAAAATATACGCCAACATAAACACAGGCACTGAAAACGACATATGGACCCATTTACGCAAGCTACATTTGAAGATTTTTCACAAAGACGCAGCTATGTCTTTTGTTTTTTTTTCTTGTGTGGTGGCCTGGTGGGCCCAGGGGGAGCGGGGTAAGATCACGCCCCCTGCGACGCCATACTCTACTATGATTCAACAACAGCTGCAGTCATGCGGATTTATAGATCTTATTTGAAATAGAGCCCGTGACGTTAGAGAATAGTCTGTAATTATCCGCTACGTTTCTACCTGTTCCTTCACTCTGGTGGCAACTCAAGATTGGTATCGGTCATTAATTAATTCTGGGGAGAGACGTACTGTACTCCAGTGAGGCAACCGTCCATTAATAACTAGTGAGTCACGTGCTTTGCCACCTAGGATGAAAGACAGTAAGCCATAGCTGATGAAAGATTATGGAGATATTTATATGGACGTCACCAAGTATTCGAGGTATCATGAATGTTACTTAAAGACGTTATTCAAAAGCGCGCTACTCAATATCGACTCATTTTCTCATAATTCCATTGTGTCATCTGCCTTGTGCATTACAGAAAGGCATCCAAGGAACGGTGGTGCAAAACACAGGAAACCGAACGGTATGTGAACAGGTGTAACAGAAAACAGCTCGGTAAACAGCACGCCTCATTTTCTTTGTTTTACGCTCTCCGTTCCCGGGCGAATGTCAATTATGTCACCACATAAAAAAAAAGTCACAATGAAAAAGAAACTGGATTCTTTGGAACAGGCTTCGTTTGAAACTTTTATATGGTATAAAGTAATCAAGACTATACACCTTTTCTGATGAGAGAGAGAGAACATTACCGTATATATCCTGCCAATTGAAAAATAAAATATGAACATAGGCCTACAACATCACATCACTGTTCCTAGGAAACATTCATTCATAGACCACCTACATGGTAGGTGAAGAGCTCATAAAAATAACCTTTTGCATACCTGGTGTATTACTTGCCCGACCATATGAAGCCAACATGTACAGAATGCGGGATTTACTTTTTTCTTTCTGTATCCTGTGGCTGCTGTGGACGAAGGTAGTAGTACTACAGCTGCTCAAGAAAAGTCTCTACACCATACTAAGTGGGTTGGGCAAAGATCTCTTATAGATTTCTCCCGACAACATGTAATATGTAGTATGTATGTAAGTATACGAGAAATACAATAGAAAAGTTTTAAAATAACTATGAACAAAAATGTAATTTGATTAAGCCACTCCATAAAAAAAAAACATACGTTCAATCACGTAATTTAAGAATGTGCTTACTCGCGAGAATTGACTATACTTATCTTTGGCATGGTGATTATTTGAAAAACCCTGAAGAGCACCGTAATTTGAGTTCACAAAATACTTACATATGTGCGAACAAACACACACACACATACACATAAGGAGGCATATGTGAATGAGATTATAAATTCCTAAGATTAAGATTACATTTATACTTAAATCTAAACGTACGTATTCATAAGAGTATGAGGGGTGATTACAATTGGTCTAGACCTTGGGTAATTGTATGTTATACGTACGGATGCGTATCAATACAGAAGCTATGCGTATTATGCATTCATACGTATAAACCCATGCGTAAGCATATGGACTTAAAACTACGTACTCACAGATTATGGGCATTATGTGTACCACGCGTTCGACCTTGTAAAATCAAGAATATCAAGTTCTGGCAGTAGTTCGAACTTTTATTTTTCCTTGTTTTTCATCGTCATCATTTTTACGATCGTAACCGCCGAGTTCGTCTGTAGATGAGGAACTAAACAGTTTTTCGATCTTGGAAATCAAGTTCAAACAGACGAACTCAGCATCTCAGACGTTGTTACAATTTACTAGTCGCATTAGACCCGAGAGAGAGAGAGAGAGAGAGAGAGAGAGAGAGAGAGAGAGAGAGAGAGAGAGAGAGAGTTGTTTGAAACTAGACCTGAAACGTGGGCAGAATTAATAACGCACTTCAAAACATCACGGTCCCACATATCCATTGCTGGTGTAAGCAAGTGTTTCTACTGTATATATAATAGAACTGATTAGCTATGGCAGTTGGTCTCTCTCTCTCTCTCCGCTCTCTCTCTCTCTCTCTCTCTCTCTCTCTCTCTCTCTCTCTCTCTCTATTTAATCCTGAAAGTTCGATCATCTCGTATATTGTCAGGAATGGAAAGTGGTTTACTTTATAATTTAACTCTTATAAAACTGTTGCATGCCTTGCTAGGCCTATAAGCAATTCCATATTCCTTACTTTTTCTGCACATTCATACACATAGCACGGATGAACTGTCACCTTTTTTCCTTTGTTTCCAAGCTTTGGAATTCCGTCCTTGCTTCTATATTTCCTCATAGGCCTAACCATTCTTCTTCCAACTCTTCTTCATTTTCAATTGTTTGCATCGTCGGTGCTTTGATGTTTGTACCACAGGCCTACAAATAATGAAAAGGGGTGTTTCAGTCTTCATATAACCGCATTGTAACATCACGAAACAAAATTGTAATAAAAGGAGAAATAAATAAATGATAACTGTGACAGCGTCTTTTCGTAATACACACAAAAAAAGTTATAAAGTAAAAACGATTAAATAACAGCAATTGGACGATAGCAATGTGCAATTTCACGCGCAATATAACGGCATGATCAGTGCCTTTGAATGTTGCAAATGACATGCATGTTTATCTCCCGTGACGAAAATTATGGTCGAGTGCCACTTTAAAGCTTCAAACATAGACATATCAATGTTACGAGTGACAGAATGGAAGATACAAGGATGTGACATTTTGACGGAACATTAGAAACTGCAGATGTTATTATATAATTATATTTGTCAATTTGCAATAATGATTTCCGAGAGAAAGTGTCTTTTTAAATAAGAGAACTCGGTTGAGCTTTTAGGCCTAGCTTTTAGGCTCCCATGAGACTGGTTTCATATAGTTGTAATTGCGTTGTCTAGTTTATTTTTCCTTATTTCTTTTATATGGGTCACATTCTTTATTGCTCTGTATCATCTCTCCCCACCGGGTGTTTGTAGCATTTTGCTTTTAACACAACAGGAATATAGCCTGGGTAAATTTCCGTTTTGATTTATTTGATTATTTATTTAGTTATTTCTTGTCAGTCACGAATTTGCCGTTAGTTTGTAAACAAGGATGTAAACCTTTATATAATCGGGGGCAAAAATGCAAAATCTATCTATATATATATATAATATATATATATATGATATATATATATATATATATATATATAAGTAGATGAAAGCCTATACGAATGCCTTACCACGCGAAACAAGGTTTGCGTGCAAATGATGATATCGTAAATGGAAGGTATTCTTGACGTTAGTTAATACGTAATTTTTTCATGTTCGATTTCCTGGCCAATTGCGTCCTTGTTTTCATGATACTTTGTTGTTCTCAAAATGGTTTTTTTTTTGTCTTGCTCTCCTTGTTGGCGATAACCTCATTATCACATTGGTATGAGTGGAGTGTGATTTATTCTTATTTCTTATTTTTTCTGTTAGGATAAAAAAAAAAAAAATTAAGTGCTTTGGAGTATTATCATAGATGTCTATTCAAAATGGCTATATATGCGCTGTATCCACTTGCAACAGAGGACACTTGCAATCATTAAACAATTTCACCAAAACACTTACAGGCTAACAACATGAACTTTTTTTCTCGGCACAGAACTGGTTTTTGTTCTCCAAAAGGGGTGAAATGGGGCTGTGTTTATAATATGCCAATTAATTTCTTCTGCTATTTTCACAAACGCTTTCAATCCATCCACTCTGTCACTTCCGTTTTAATGCTTCACAATGTGAATATTTCAAATTTTGTTAGTACTACCGAAGGTTTGTAACACTAATAAGCATTATTTTGGGTTACAAGGTTAGGTCTCCAGGAGATGGTGACTGAAGGAACTCGGGAATCCCAGGAAAAAAAAAGTTAAAAAAAAAATAATACAATTGAAAACCAGTTGGATCAAATTTACAACACAGCGCTAGACTCATTTCTCATTCGATCACTCCCAAAACTTGCTTGGCTGATACGATCGGCAAGTGTAACAGAGAGAGAGAGAGAGAGAGAGAGAGAGAGGGACGAGAGAGAGAGAGAGAGAGAGAGAGGAGGAGAGAGAGAGGAGCGAGAGAGAGAGAGAGAGTTCCTTCAAAACGCTTAAGAGCAGAACGGTTTAATAACAAAAGCTTTAACGCTTCCGACACCATGCACCGCCACCGCTGGTACTATACGACTGCCACAATATGAACTGAGCCCCCAGGCGGCTTATATATAATTCAGAGATAAAAAGCGGTTTGGTTGGGTATATGAAACGTACTGGGACTATCACATTCTGCACAGGTTGTTGTGCTACCGGGCTGGGGGATACGGGGGTCCCCACACAAACTCAAGGGTAATATATTCAAGCCCACTAGATTCTTGTCTTTTTTATTTTAGGCCACTATAGCTTGCCTCTACAAGACATACGAAAATCCAAAGTGAAAGGCATTATTGTTATAATTATTCACAATGCTCAGACAGTTGTATGGACCGAGCCAAACGCCTTGTTTAATAAGTAAATTAATAAATAATGATCTCAGTGTACTATACTCTTACGTGGAGGTATGTCATACTTTTCGTTTGAACAAACATGCTTGATTTTAAAAAAATGCAAATATAGCAATGCCAGAAAGAGAAATTATATTAAGATACACAACAAATGTATACACTTATAAAATCATGATAGCAATTTGAACCAGAATTTGAATAAATATTTCATAATAGCCGTTCAAAATGGTTTACAGAAAAAGTTTGGTAAAGTTAACAATAATATTCACCATAGTCAGCAATTACGTAACATCTTCATTTACCTCTCAAAATAGAAAACGAAAACAAATAAAGACTTCGAGTGAATGCTTTTCTCCTAACCTTTAGTAACAAAAAAAAAAAAAAATAAAATAAAATAAAAAAATAAAAAACGGTGGATTCCCGGGGAAAAGGGGAAATATGACATGTCTGAAGCAAGCTGCTATCAATCGTAAAAACAATCCCATACCTAACAAGTCAAATACACTTTCCACTGACTCTCAAAGCTTGTAAATGATTACTTAGGCTAATTACCTAGTATAAACACCCACTTACACATCATGCAAGTACGATAAGTAAGGTTAATTATGACACACATAGAAATAGGAGTAAATAATACTTTGATCCCAGAAGCATGGTCGAGGCTCTATAGTACTATAGTGCTAAAACCACGGCGTCCCAAGGAGAATGAGAACATGAATGGAGGTACAGTAAAAGGAATGAAAACGGGTTTCGGCCACTGACGGCATTACTCCACCGGCCCCTACCCCCCCTAAAAAATGGAATAGGCAATTGATGGAGGATTTCTAGAATATTAGCCCAATGAAAATCTATTAAAAACACAGCTCACAATCATTCTTAACCTACTTAATCTAAAATCTTTCGATAAATTACAGTAGTACCTCACTATCTCACTTACGGAGTAATCTGACTGTGCAGGGGAGAGAGAGAGAGAGAGAGAGAGACGAGAGAGAGAGAGAGAGAGAGAGAAGAGAGAGAGAGAGAGAGAGATGGTAAGACGGGGTAAAAAATATCGCTTTTAACGATAATGGAAAATAAATTTGTCTTGGTGTCTTACTGGAAGCCAGCATCCTAATCTGGCCTCGCCGTGTTGGGACATAGCCTCATTATCAATAATGACTTTAAGAGTTATTAAAGGCGTAACGGAATGCCATACCCGGTGCTTGGAAGTAAAACAATTGCGTTTACTTTCTTCTTCTTCAACTTCTTCTTCTTCTACTGTTTGAAGATGTTGCTAAGTTTCTTCTTCTGTTGGGGAGTTTTTGGGAATACCTAGACCGTGAGGACATGCACTTCCGGTTAGGATTGATTTGAGTAACCGAAATCGATGTGAAAATTAATTAAATGAAAACTGACAAGCATTCTAAGAGTGCTGCTTGAGTTAAGGTCATGGTCCAGGTCGCAAGGTCACTACGCATGCCAAATATCACGTTATGTAGAGCAGTGGTTCCCAAACTGGGGCCATGTAGCAGAATGGAAGGGGCCATAATCTGTGGAGATATGTTTAAAACCACGGGTTTTATACATAAAGGGGCTATCCTTGGCAATGGGCCATGGACAAGGATCCTGTATGAAAAGTGGCTAAAGACCAGAAAAAAAGTTTGGGAACCACTGGTGTAGAGTCTACGGAAGTTAGACCAATAACTTTTTCCACCTTTTGGCAAGTTCCCAACAATATAAAAGTAACGCAGCTGAGTGCACACTTACGAACGGACGGACAAACAGAGGTAATTGGAATTGGAAATTAGAATATAGAATTTAGCAAGCACTGGGACTAATGAGGTCACTCAGCACTGAAAGGGAAATTGACAGTAAGGTCAAAGGTGTTGGCTATACGGGAAAAACTTCGCAGGTGCACTATGAAACAACTGTTAGAGAGGGTTACAAAAACATAGGAGACTATATGAACCGGGGTAGTGCAGCACAAGGAATGAGAGGTTTCAGCTAGGGGTAAAAGGATGCTGCAAAGAGCTTTAAATGCCTACAGTGCGCCAAGTAAGGTGCACAGACCGTCAGTGCACCTTACTTAATTGGCGTGGGATGGTAATACCGTAAGTGACTGATGGTATTAAACATCCCGTACGGCGCTAAGGAGATATTGAAAACAGTGGGGAAAATATGCCCCTAACTTTGTAGAACAGGGAATAATACAGTTAAAATAGTAAATTTATGAGCTTGGGTCTAACTAGCAATGCAACTCTCTAATGGAGTAGACTCAGATTTGTTGCGAGAGTAACTGGCCGACATTATGACAACAATCTGGCTTTGTGTAAGCACTAAGCAGTGCTTTTGTCGCAGACGTAACATCAGAAAAAGGCGCGGCCTTTCCTTAACCAACACAAGGAGAAGAAATAAAGAAAATTACCTCTCCACTTTGCGACATATCTATCTGAATAATGATATCACCCTTTATAAGGGCTTTGGTGCATAGCGAACAAAAAACATATATGGGACTCGCTTGGAAACTCCGTATACACCGTTTAGACTATACATTATTCATTTATTACCTTACAGAGCGACAATTTATCATAAAACCCAACGCCCTGAATAAATTAATGCAAGTAGTGTACCTATAGTATGTTTTTACATATTTTCCCGTCTTTTTAACTTACCAGATAGATATCTTTAATGATGCACATATGAACTAACAACGAGAATAATTACAACTGTCACAACAGCATTAAATATTATTGAAAATAAATATTTTTTTCATAAGAAACAACTAAAAGGCCAAGACTTCTATGGTGGGTTCTAAAGAACAGAACTTCTATTTGAGAGAACAAGAAAAATAGCAAAGAAAATTATTATATATATATATATATATATATATATATATATAATATATATATATATATATATATATATATATATATAACTGAATCTTCCTCAAAATCATGTTGACATGATTAAAGGTATTGTCTACGGAGCTGCCAATGTTAAGCATGAAAGTAAACTTCCCTGCTCGCTATAAGAAAAGTTTGACCGATCTCTTAAAAGGAACACAATACTATCCACATTACAAAAGCTGATAAGTCAAATAGTATAGTAATTTTAGATAAAGCTGACTACATATCACGTATGCAAGCCCTACTGGATGATGATGTGACTTATAAAAAACTAACAAAAAATCCTCTTGATCAAGTCATAAAAAACTTCAATAGCATAGTGAAAAGTATCCTTAAAGATAAAACAGAACTACTAGGCAAATTGTCAGTCAAATCTCCTTCGCTACCTTACTTGTACGGATTAGTCAAAACGCACAAAGAAAATAACCCTATGCGGCCTATTATCAGTAATGTTGGTTTCAATTTCATATAAACTCTCGAAATATCACTAAGATCTTGTCCCCGTTACTTGGAACCATCTCCGATTCTCATATATATAATTCTCTAGATTTAGTTGATAATTTAAACAAAATTGCTCTTTGCCCTACTGATAGATTCGTTAGTTTTGATGTATGTTTCTCTTTTTACTAAAGTTCCTATAAACTCTATTTTAGAATATCTTAGTCATGAACTAACTCAGCATGAATTACCTCTACCTATTAGTCACATTATTTCACTCACGAGTTTGTGCATTTGTGACTGTAAGTTTTATATTCAATGGTGAATTTTATCAACAAATTTTTTTGGCATGTCAATGGGAAATCCTTTATCACCATTACTCTCAAACCTGTATATGGAATTCTTTGAAAAAACGCTACTTACCTAATATCATTCATATTCCTGTAAAGTGGTATCGTTACGTTGATGATTGTTTAGCTGTTCTTCCTGTCGGTATTGATGTAAATGATTTACTCTCTAAATTAAATAACCAGGTACCATCGATTAAGTTTACTCTAGAAATAGAAAAAGACAATTGCCTTCCTTTCTTAGACGTTTTGATACATGGAGAACCATTTCAATGTAAATTCAGTATTTATAGGAAACCGACTAACAACTTAACTTATGTTCATTTCTTCTCAGGCCACCATCTTATATAAAAATATCAATTTTTTCCTCTATGTTTTTTACGAGCATTGAGGAATTAATTAGTCCACAATATTTGGATCAAGAAACTGAATACATAAGAAAAATAGGGAAAGATTTATGCTATCCTTCACATACATTAGACATTTGTTATAATAAAGCCCACAAAAAGTTTTATACTGTAAATAACACACAGAAAGAAAATTCTAAGAACATTCTCAGTTTGCCTTATTTTAACGGATTTGAAACCATTAACCATTGTTAAAAGCTTTTAATGTCAACCTTGTTTTTTCCTATAATAACACACTAAAAAGAATGTTAATAAAAAATGGCCCCAGAGAAAGCAACAACATAATATATAAAATTCCATGTATGGATTGTCCCTCCATTCTATCTCGGACAGTCCAGCAAAGGCTTAGAAGTAAGGCTAAGCCAGCATAAATACTCTGTAAAAACTGGGCAAAAATCTAATGCCTTATTCATTCATTTAAGTGAAAACAACCACCGAATTAATTGGATTGATAGTTCAGTAATTGCATGGTTCAAGAGATGTCTTATCACAAAATCTTTTAGAATCTGCTTTTAATACAACTTACTTTTCATGAAATTTCAATGTTAGTCGTGGCCTTATTTTTCATTTAGACCCTTGTATGTGTAACATGTTAAGAATGACCTCAAAGATATAATTACTGGACTTAAATAAAAATCCAGTGCTTAGAGTTATTTAAAAAATTTTTTTGTTGTAATGTGTCTGTCATGGTATGGTGATATGGTTTTTGATTACAAAGTTCCGAATAGCTGTCACCTATAATCCTTTAATTGTCTGGAAATTGTATCCGAGATATTGTCTTAAACCTTTAATTGCACCCATTGTTTATGCTTGTTTGGGAAGGTTTCTTATCTTCCAGTGTGTCGGATTCTAGGTACTAATCCCTTTATAATCCCTATCCGTCAGTTATACGAACCTTCTTGTATTGTCTTTTCTCGTATTTATGTCAGTATCTGCTCAGCAAAGGACCTTTAACAAAGTCGAAAGATCTCGCAGACCTTTTTTGTTTATTTTTCCTTCGTGGCATTTTATCTATATATATATATATATATATATATATATATATGGAATGCAATATACAGGCTTAGGCTAAAGGATAAAAACTGGGACCTATGAGGTCATTCAGCACTGGAAAGGATATCGAGAGTAGGTAGGTTAGAAAGGTTGCACTATGAAATCATGTTAGAATGTGGATAGCACGGTGAAAGAAAATTAAAATGAATGGAGGTACAGTAAAAAAAATCAAAAGGGGTTGCTGCTAGGAGCCGAAGGGATGCTGCAAAGAACCTTTAGTAATGCCTACAGTGCACCCTGTTGAGATGCATTGATGGCACTACATTGTTACGGTGGTATATATGTCTATGATATGAGTCAATTAGATATACCATAGTTTTTAGGATTACAGGCTTCATGTTATGATAAGCTGGCCAGTGTATGTAAAGTATTTGGATGAGAGGAATAGCAGTTCCTCTGCATACTGGGGATAGGTGATACCAGTATTGTGGTAGGATTTTCATTGAGGAAATTGGTACATAAAGATGTAATTCAAAGGATGTTGGAGATGTATGATCTATGTAGAAGGTAATATGCTACGAACATAAGGGACAAAGAAGGGACTGGTGTAAAAACTGGTCAGAAACAAGGATATATATACTGTCTCCAGATTCTTCAATATTTTGAAAAGGCAAATGCTGTAGGAATTGAATATAGAATTTAGGCCAAGCACTGGGACCTATGAAATTACAGTAAAAGGTTTGACTTTGAAAGGTGTAACAGGAGGAAAACCTCATAGTTGCACTATTTTGTTTGTTTGTTTGTATGGTGTTTTTATGTTGCATGGAACCAGTGGTTATTCAGCACTATGAACATGTTGAGGATGGAAAGTAAGATGGCAGAGAGAATATGACTGGAGGTACAGTAAAAGAAACGAGAGGGTTGCAGCTACGGGCTGAAGGCATGCTGCAAAGAACCTTAAGTAATGCCTGCAGTGCACTGACGACACTATCCCCTCTTTGGGGGAAAATGCTGTAGGAGCAAATAGTTGGATGAGATAGTAATTGGAGTGGTCATGTTCACAAACAATGTATAGGTGATAGTGGTGGATGGACTTGGAAACATTTGTAAGCTACAGAAAGTTCAAAGTGGAATAGCAATAGGAACAATGAGGATAAATGGCCGTTAGAAAAAATACTAGAAGAAAGGAACACAGGCAAACTGAACTGGCTTTAAAGAGGAATAAAAATTGTCCTCTCTTAAAAGTGATAAAAGTTATCGGTGTGGTCACGGGTTGTCGAGGGGTATGTGGGTGGTCCCACATAAATCGAGACCAAGCACAGATGCCAATACGTAGTCCTTTGGATACACAATTTTATAAACTTTACCGGTTTCCAGCTGGCGTTAGAAGATTTATCCTGATGTTTTAAGACCAGGGTTTTGGTTTCTTTTTTTTCGTATATGAACAATTAAGTGGTCAAGTACTTGGAACTACAGGATCAAATAGAAGTCTCATTTATGTCTAACTGAAAGTTCTGAAGAAAAATAAGGTTCAGCTCCTCCAGAAGGTCTTGATGTCTGTAGTTCAATGGTAACAAAAATCATTAATCATTAAAGATAAAAAACTTTGTAGGACACTCCAGCTGGTGTCATAATCACGCTAATAAAATCAAACAGAGTTGTCTGTATGTATGTCATCATGCTCAAACCTTATGAGAAAAGACAGTGGGAAAATATGGCCTTCTATGAAGTTGTCCTCCTAGCCTAGATTCTGTAGTGTAAAGGAGCATGTTATCACCATATGTTGGAACATTGCGAACATGTTTCCAATGTATCCCATAACTTTCTGAGTTGTCTCCATACCTTAGATCACAATTAACACTTAGACAGGATCATTTGATATATCATCATCTAATAATTCCACCATACGACAGAGATGAAGGTGCTATCACAGGACCAAATAGAGATTTGGTTTTGACATCATAATCATATCCCTTTCTCCCTAGCAAAAATCAGGGAACCAAGTTTGTTTCTTTTCTAATAAAATTATGAGTGCTACTCTGCAAAAAGCTTGGACCACAAACAATTCCTGAGGTACGCCCACTGACATGAAGGGTAAATAACTGTCCACTAAAACAGATGGATGCTGAAAACCTCTCTGAACAGGCGCCCCAGTAAACATAAATTCCAGCAACCTCTACCAATAGCATAGTTCCAAATTATTTATATAGAAGATCTGCTTGTTTACACCCACCATTCAAGTAATTTTATATTGTTGCTGTGAGCACACCAACACTTGATAAAGCACCATTGAATGAAGTCACAAAATTTTGGTGAAGCTGAATTAAGGGGTGATTCTGCTTTTTGACTATGTACTGTTTTCTACTAATGAGGATCCCCTTGCCTTCTGGCCCTTTCTGAGAAAGTTAAGAGTCATGAGAAAGACCCAACCGCTTTACTGATTTTATCTCTAGAAACCTCTCTGACAAGTATAATAAATTTCTGATCATGTGCTTTATGTGGTTATGCCTTTACCTGATCAGTGTCTGTCATGAGAGATTGGGTGGGCTACATATATGAAGATTTGAGAAAAATAAATGGAATGAAGACCACAACTATTAAGTTTAGTGCAATGCAAAAATGATACCATCAGAATGAGTACTTAGAAAATTAAAGACTTATACAGATAATTTAACAAGACTGCAGTTTAATAATAAGACCACTATGTTAAAATTACTCACTACGTTAAAATTACGAACTCAAATGGGGCTAAAACAAGTGTTAGTGTTCACATGGATATTCTTAAATTATAATTCTGTTAACATTTAAGAACTATGAAAAATGAAAATGGCAATAATTCTGACAATATTTTTGGGGGGATTTGCAGCCAAGACGCATCATTTGCTGTTGAACGAAGAAATGAGGACTGGGTCTTAGGTAACAATATGCTATAGTACTAGTTTGCCCAATTCTCAGCCAGGATAATGCTAAATGTTTCTATGGAAGTTACAGGAGCATGGACATATAGTAGATGAGATGATCAGGTTCCTACTCATTAAGTAAGACAGAACATGCTAAATTGCCTGGATTAGAATAAAAAAACCTAACACAAGCATCTGCAGCCCCTCCAGGGTAATACAATATTTCATAAAAATATGACAGGCCCATTAATAAAAAAAAAAAAAATCTGTGATGTGACTGTTTGGATAATAAAAACTTTAAAAGTGAGTGGTCAAAACCCTAACAGTTTTCACCTCAAAAGCTGAGACCACTCCCTAACAGTTTCACCTCAAAAGCTGAACTGCTGTAATAGAATTAGCAGGAAAAACCCACCATACTCAGTCTAAATTTAAATAAATTCTTTAAACTACAAAATTATGTACATTCATTATTGTATTGCGGTAAATCCTTTTTACAAAAACAAAGCTGCACTATACATAAAATGGGCAACTGAAAAAACAACACAAATTGAAGGTTTGTTGTACTTATTTCGCATACATAGTTTTTACAATATAAAAAATATCACATTTTCAATTTATAAATATGTAGCTCTGTCATTCATAATACAATGTCTTTTCTTTATTCAAGACAGCTTTCATTATTATTTCCACTACATTACAAATAATTTGATCAGTGGCGGCTCGTGGCTATCATTCCGGGGATGCTGTTACTTAATTTCTTTTTTTTAGATTCCTTCATATTAACTGCATAAACACACGCTTATTATCATATATATATATATATATATATTATATATATATATGTATATATAATGCGTTGTTTATGCAGATAACATGAAGGGAATCTAAAAAAGAAATTAAAGTAACAGCACCCCCGTGAATGATCCATGAGCCAGCACTGAATCTGATAAAGATTTTAATTTGAAATGAAAAAACTGAATCAAATGTCACACAATGTGCATATAAACAACTTCAATCCAAGAAGCTTAAAATCAGCTGTCAGTTAAACTACCTATCTACATTCAATCACAAGGCTTTATAATAATACATTCAGGTAAAAAAGTATGACATTTCTTCTCTCATCATCTTAACATGGACTCTCAATGACAATAATGGTACAATGTGATTTGGCAAAACCACAATTTCCATTTGCAAAATATCCACAAAATAAATGTTTTATTAAATTTTAATAATGCAACAATTACACAAGCCTCTGCTTTGAGAGGGGAAACTCAAACCTTTGTCAAAATAAAAATTCTTTCCTTTTCTGAAACGATCCCTTTGTTCCTTTCAAATTCTCCTCGCACCCTCTGGTAGAAATACTCTTGATCTGTTAACTGTAACGTTCTACCGTACTGCAGAAGAGCACGATACAGTTGCAACACCTGAGCACGGGTAGGAGCCATTCTGACCAACCTGGAAAACAATCAACTTTTGTAGACACATGAAGGGGTGATTAGTTATGAATTCCAAAAGATCTTGTGCTTTCAGGAAGATGAAAGATGTCTCTCATCAGGGTATGACCTCCACTCCCTCCCTCTATTTTTGTAAACAATCAGAAGGTTACTAATCATCTAAGTATTTCTATCTATAAGAGACCTAAGCATAATAAGGTCATTATTACATTCATGAATCTATGTTGCAACTTAATGCAAAATAGCTTTCTGGTATTGGCTGTCCTGGCAATGCAACTTGGTATGTTTATCCTTCCTATAGTCAAACTCCGCCTTTTTGGCCACAAAGGCATTGGCCTTGCTTACCCTGGATTTTCCACACCGTAGCCACTTCTCCCAAGGTAGGTACTTCTGCCCCACCTCTCTCTCTCTCTCTCGTGTTCAGCCTCTGACCACCATTCTTGATTTGCTTTGGAGCAAATCCCTCTAACTGTCCTTTTTGCTTACCTCTGCAGCTCTGGCTGTGTCCGCCGTTGGCCTTTTCATCTAAAAGGTACCGATTAACATTATAAATTATTTCCTTAGTCTGTGCAGGCGGGGGCAGCGAGCAGCGAGAAGACGGGAGAAGTTTCCATGGTGGTCAGTGACACGGAATGATCTTGTCGGGCTGCGGTGAGGCAACGGAGCACTAACCCAGCATAGAGGTGATGTCAAATCTTAGGAAAACATTTTTAGAAACATTCATTTTCCCATCAAAAAGTTGGTCATTCTTAAACATATGAAGTTTTATTATAAAACAAGAGTATGTAATCACCATATATGTATTTAGTTAGTATAAAAAATATCAGATATTCTTCATCACTGTTGTGGCTTATTTAGAGAACTGTGGCAACTGTGCGGCCAACGCCTTAGTGGCCAAAAAGGCTGAGTTTGACTACAGTTACGAATCAACTAAATATGAGTGAACATCTGTAATGAGTGAAATTATGAGTTTGTAAGGAGTAGCAAGGTTGCAAAATACCCTAAGATGGATGAATGCATGAGGTTATGGATTATACACACACACATACTACTTGAAACCACAGCCAATCCAAGAAGGACTGGCACCTAATATTCACTAAACATTATTCAAGATGTGTTTGACAATGGATGATGTGGCCAGAGCTCAAATTAATGTGCTATGACTTCAGTGAGTGTAGAGTCCTTCTCAGGAGCTTCATTTTAGTCAAAAGATTATTGTATTCCCAGATCTTAATATTCCAACCCTGACCCATGAAAAAATGAAGCAACCACAAACACAGATGGATAATGGCAAACATGGAAAAAAAAAACCTTGCCACAAGTAAAGAGAAGCATAACTTTCTTAAGCAGATTTACCAAGTGGGGAAATATAAGTTATTATTAAAAAGAAGTGCCCTGCATGAGTGACAGAAGTTTGAATAGACTCCAAGGCTAGGCTCACACGTACCACACATTAGCTATTATCTTGCAGTTATTGAATGGTTTTGCTGTTGTGAAAGGAACACAGTATAGTGGTCAATTGAAGTCCATTATAACACATATGAACACATGCATTCAAGCTAGTTTCAACATAGATTTTGAAGAAGTTCAGCAGAATTCACTGTTGGCAGCTACTGGTTCTTACTTCGGACTGTGAGCTATGCTCAAGCACACATGACAACAGTTTTGTGGGTGATACCATCCACTGATTGCGATAGCAGTCGGAATTAACTTCAGTATGTAATTGGCGCGTCTGAGTATTAACAAGCATTTTCTATATGAATAACCAACTGTTTACACTATAACCACTGGTTTGTAGTCTGGTGCGGTTTTTGTTGTTGCTCATATGGGCCTAGCCCAAAAAGTGGGTCTGTGAGTCTAGATCATGGCTCAGTGGTCATGTTTAAACTAATTTGCAGGAGATGTAAACAAGAACTTCTACTGGAAACTAAAGGTAACCTCTTCATCGGAGTTTTCTTGATTGAGAATTTGTGATTTTGTGATCATATGAAAAGTGCATCTAAGCCTCAATGAAAACTATGAGCTCTCTTTCTCTTATTTCTTTATTTTAGTAATCTGAAATTTGGTATTTTCTCTGCAAGATTTTATAGCATCAGTGCCAAATAGACTTAGTGCCATTTAAAGTCAGAGCAAAATTGCAGTTTTGTATAAGTTAGAGAAATAAAATGTTTATCTCTGTTTTTGTTAACCACAGAAACAGATAAAACAGCAAAAAAGGCACCACTGCTATTAGAAGCAAAATCAACTTGTGAAATTAAAGTAAGCTTTTCAGAATAAGACAACCATAAACATTACGAAAGGTAACATGTTGTAAAGAAGTGAACTAGTTTGCTTACAGTAATAGGGAAATAAATAGACTGACCATGACAAATATTTGAAACATTAGACTACCATAAATGACAAATTTTAGAATCAATTTGTATTTTTCATAGCTTACAAACCTAAGGTCTTAACTCTAGGATATTTCCAAGCGCAGTTTACCAGCTGAGCTTGGAAATATCCTATTGTTCAGACAACTGACTGCAAGACGATGCACACTAAACACAAGTTGAAAGTGTATACACATGTTCAAAGTTCTGCCAAGTGAAGAGGGTTTAAGAAAATGGTGTCATACACCTCAGCTACCATTAGTGCACAACATCCTCCTTTGTTATTCTTCGCACTGAGGCCCTGGATCACAGGATACTGGGGCACTATTATATGATTTATGTTTAGTATGAAAATGATATTCTTGTCACTGAGATTAACTCAGCTGAGCACATGAATATTACACTGATCAATTATTGCCTTTAGATGTTGAACAAAAGTTTTTTAAGAAAAATAAGTGACCTAACTCAAGTATCTATTTAACATCCTCACCTCATTACACATCAAAATCGAACATTTTTACCCTAATTTAACATGCCATCTATATTGTATCTCAGTTTAACCTTGCATGTTATACATTAAACACTGACTATCAATAAAAGTGCAAAAAGCAAATGGAAGGTAAGAGAAAGTTACATGACAAAATGACATGCAAATGATACATGCAAAAATTTGACCATTCTTAAAAGAACGGCACTTGCGTAGGTAGACTTATTCATAAAGAGTGAGGATGAGTCTTACACGCACAGGTTAAAATATCTAAAAACATAACAAAATTAAATTCCAGGCAGAAACCATAATTAGAATGTACAACTCATCCAAGTTATTACATAGGTGAGATATAATAATGAACTTCCCATGTGGTAATAACAGGCTACTAGCAAGATTCTAAGATTTTTTTAAGGTATTCCCAGGAATCTAGTTTTCTGGAAGATACTACATAAGATTAACTTATAATTTTCAAATACCCTTCTTACACAGTGGTAGATTGTTATTCTAAGCAAATATACATGATTTACCATCTTGCAATACATCACATCTACTCAATTAAGATCATCTACACAGTATGGCTACACTTGTGAATCTTAGAAGTTTACTCGTAGCTATGTACTATTGCAAAATTACCAACTTCATCAATCTCTACATGGACAAGAATGCTGAGGGCATAAGTATGCTTCTAGCCTAAATAGGAACTTTTGTTTGTAAGGACAGCAAACATTAGCACAAGGGTTGGCAACCTTTTGGAGAGAGCAGGCCAGACAGCTATGTAGTGTCTCGGAGGAGGACCATGATATTAAATGTACTATAAGGATCGCTCAACGCCTTAAACTAGGTAACAACCATTAAATAATTAGTGTCCAAAGTGTTAAGTTGGAGGGCTAGATACGGCCCATGAGTTGGAGGTTGCCAACTCCTGCTTTAGCATATGGTTATAAAAAATTTGGGCAGTTACATTGTTATACCCTGTCTTATTGCATAATGAACAAAAGAAATACAGTACACTCCAGTAGCCTATAGATAGTGACCATTAATAACATAGTACTCGTCAAACAATCACTTGCTTAATGACAAAGAGTATGAATCATCGATTATCACCAATTATGCTACAGTATCAATGGGCATAAAATTACAAATTAAAGCAATAAAACTACAATATGGTTTAGATTATGTCTTACCTAGTAAGTTTAGTGCAGTACGTATATCTCTTATGCAGCGCCAAATTTACTACCCTTTCAGAAGAATAACCTCTGTTAAGGTTGGGGCAGGCACAGGGCTGTCATCTACAACTGTCTGGGTGGAAGCAGTCTACCTGTTGAATTATATGCAATTAGTGTGAAAATCTACAATATGAATAAGTCTACATAGAAAATACAAATCACAATTAACTAAAAATTATCTATACAGTATTATTACCAGAGTACTGTATTTCTTAAATGAGCTTCAACATGATGGAAATACATAATGTTATAGTATATTACCTCAGCTTTCAGAGTACTTACACATAATACTTATTAGAACTACAATTTCTGGTAATGACAATTTATGGGAAAGGTACATGAGGAATAAACCTGAAAAAATAAAGGTTTTAAATGTCTTTTAACCCCTGTATTTGCCTTTCAATGCATTATGAGTGCCATAGGTCCCTCAGTTACTTAAAAGTAATCGAAGGGTAAGAAGTAAAATATGTAAGATGGGCAGGTGATGGTGATGAGTGGCAGCCTCCTAGAGACACTAGGCTTCTCAAAGGAAATGACCAAACTCATTTACTTAAATTTTTACATGCAAAATTCCCTTCAAAGCCTTAAAGTTGCTTAAGAAGGAGAATACCTTTAGTCTGGTACAAACTTGGTTAGATTAAAGGACATTAACCTTCGTCAGGAAAATTTCAGCTTATGTTAGGTTAGGCTAAGGTTTATAATAAGGTCAGGTCAGGGTGTATATGGCAGACACAGCACCAGCAGTCTGGCGCCCCTAGGTCAGGTTAGGTTGGTATCCAAACCATCTCTGTAACGAGGCTACCAAACGTACTTTGTCCTGTTTTATCTTGTGATTTTTGGTAACAAGGGTAATGCTGCAGAATAGTTATGGACACATTCTGTTATGCATGATATCTCAGTCTGGGGTCCAAGGAGGACAAAGCCAAAGCTCAGCTCAGCCAAGTCTGGGTACAGCGGCTTAAGACAGGTTAGGTTAGAGTGCATCCCTCATGAAATTTGAAATATAAATGCCTCAATTCATTTAAAGGTCATAAACTGTGGCCATAATTTATACAACTGTAGCTAATACTCTTTTACCATAATTAGGGTTAGCCGACAACACAATCATATAGGTACTTTCTTTTTCTATGAAGTTTTGACAATAGTTCCATCTTTACTGCCGTAAGGATCTATTCATTGCTTTCCAATTCTGAAAGCCCCCAGTGCAGTATGGTATAAAATGGGCACAGTAACTATATTACACTGCATCGTATGCTGAGTGAGGGTCAGGCTGCTGTAGGCCTAGTACACATTTCAGTGGGCATATGGTCTGAACAGATTTACCTTTACCTAACCTAACTTTAGATGCCAAGTGCCCAAACAGACGGAACTGCCACGAAGTAGGCTTGGTTGTGACCATCATGACACTTTACCCAAAAAAAATAAGGCTCGTGATTTTGACATTATATTTGCCATTACCTAGTCATATCTAGCCTATGTCTAGCTAACCCATTGAAGGAAATAGGCTATCAGGTACTCCCTGAAGGGCAAAAAACTGAATTAAAAAGTCTATGATGGTGAAAATGACTCGGGCAAGGCTTCCAAATTGGTGTATACCTCAGGAAAAGAACCTAGTCTTAGGACCGAGGCCAGAATTTCCTGCAGCCCAAAATGGTAGACCTTCACCCCTCACTACCTCCGACAACGGGTATACAAACCTACATAATGGCCTAAATAGCAAAATACATGATAAAATATGGTATTTCTACAGAAGCAGTTCGCACGGACGGCAAGGAACGCAACTGCGGATACGACATCCACTGGGGATTGGGGGCTGTCCAATGTTATTTACCCATGTTTATTACTGGTACCCCCCCCTTGGGGGGGAGGTAATTTACAGTCGTCTGAATAAATATTACTTAAAATTCTTGTTCAGTAGGTAAAACTGCATAGAAAAACCGCAAATGCCATAGTATAGGCCGCAGCAGATAAGTACCCTAGATCTACCTAAAATAACAGTCAGGGATACTGGCCATAGTAGGTCAGATCGTCAACAATTAGGCCTAAATTACACCCAAAAGGCAAAGGCTCACTAGGTACACCTACGACAATGTAACCTTGAAGCTTTGAGGTACCTAAACGTACCTACCTACTACATGATAGCTTAAACAGTAAGATACAAGATAAAATACATCTAAAATAATAGTAGATACAGGCCATGGTGGGTAAGATAGTCATTAATTAGGTTTAGACTAAAACCAAACTGCATAGGCCTAGGTAGGCATTCACCTTGGCCGTAATCTTAGGACTATATTAAGTCCGAAATCGGCGGAAGAACACCAAAAACCATTATGGCGGCGATACCAAAAACAATAACAAAGACAGTAGTAGTAGGCTAGTTCCGAAAGTTAAAGCGAAAAGGGTAAAGGAGGACAAACCCCATTGGGGTTCCGGGGTTTTGGGGATGCAGATACGAGTGTCGATGACCAGCGAAAACTTTATATAAACGGTAATGGGCGAACGTATTGGGGGAACAGGGTGTTTTATGGGTGGGGGGAGGCAGAGTCGGTGCCTGTGGGACGGGAAAAAAAAAAAAAAAAAAAAAAAAACGTAAAATTTAACAGCAGGTTGACCCTTACTCTGCAAACGCGCTGCTAGCCTATGCTTACCCAAAATTTAGGACTACTTACATATTTTTTACTCTACAAAACGAAAACGATTTATGTGTGCTGTCAGTAAGGACGAAGAAACCAACCTAACCGCACTTAGGATGTAAAGTAAACTACCTTATACTTGAAAATCTTCCATGTCAGAGTCAGAGAATTCTTGGTTGGGAAACAATTCTGGGCCTTTTGACGGGGGGCGGGACGTCTTAGCATCGGCATTTCGGTTTGGACCTCCTCCAAGGTTTTGGACACCGCGGTCACGGGTTTGCTTTGGAGTACTGCGGCACAAAGGACTGATTTTAGTTGGCCGTTTGCCTCTGCTTTCTTAATGGGTAAGTGCGTTGATGAGGTCGAGGAATGTTTTGAACGGGCAACCACTGTTATTAAAGTATCGTTTTTTAATGCAGTACATAGAAAAATACGAAGGGTACAGTGATCTCACCGTACCACTCCGCGGCAAAACGTTTCTTTTTAAAACCCGCCATGTAGATTCGATAGTGTTGGTGTGTATGTTTTTGTCGGTTGGATCGACGAAGTGTAAAGAGTGATTGATATTTAAGTGTTCTTTAAAGTGCTTACTTAGTGTTGTGTATGATTCCCAACAGTCTGAAATAATGATTGAATCTGGATGAATATTTTCAATGAGGATGGGAAGCAGGGTTTCGGCCGATCGGTCCTGAACGATTTGGAAAAACGTGTCCTTTTGTTTCGCGGTCTATTCCACCTAAAACCCAACAACCATCGACACGCCACCGACCTTTGTTGAATTTACGTTTGCCAAACTTTGACTCGTCAATTTCAACAATGTGGCCGGGTCCACCGATTTTGCGATTGTCCTGAACCAAAATGTCGATACAGACTTCCCGGCAGGAATTATACCAGTCCACCATGGTGTTAGGTGAACCGATATGAAGAGTCATTTTCATAAAGGCCTGTGGTAGCTCGTGGATCCAGCCATAAATTAATTGGAGGATTGTGCCGAAATCCAGGTGTGAGCGGGAGAAGAAAGAGCCGTTCCGTATCGTTGTTCTTTTACGACACGTGCGTAAGCTGCAGCGCCACACGAAACTGTCTTCCTCTTTAACGAGGCTGACGGTTCCCACTCTACACTTGTCACAAGTTCCACTGAAATCGCCCAACAGTCCGCTTTTGAAAAGATATGTACGTAGTACATCAACGTCTTGACATAAAGTATGTAGCACACCAAAAGTAACCGGACTTTCACTCAAAAAAGCAGCGAGGGACGGGTGTGAATCGTGTGATGTTACGGGATGCGCCATGTTGACTGCTTTGAAAACTCGCGGGGTCGGCCCAGCTGATAAAGGCCATGCTGGGTCGACGGGACTACTTAGCGCGGCGGTTGGATTTGGGTGTTGTGCGGTCCGGGAAATTGGAAATTGGCTCCCAAAACTGTGAATAAAGGGCGATATCGTAAGATTCGTAACGGGATTCGCAGAAGAAAGGCAGTGGGGGCTCGGTGAGGTGGTTTTTAGAGGATACAGTTTTGAATATTCGCGGTGCGGAGGAGCCGCCATGCTTGTTTGAATGGCGTGCGGCCCGGGAAATTGGAAATTGGCTCCCAAAACTGTAGGTAAATAATTACGGAATACGCCTACATCGTCACCTATGTTAATAAAGTGCGGTATCGTAAGTTCGTAAACGGGAATGACAGTAGCAATGGGGGCTGGCCTGGGTGAGGTGTTATAGGAGACATGTTGCCCTTTTTGAATGTTCGCGCCATGTCGAAGGGTTTAGGTCGTGAGAGGTCGGGGTCGTAGGGACTACTTACCGTGGCTTTAGAGTGTCGTCTTTCTTACTTGTTTTTTTTTTTTACATTGTTTTATTTTTTATATAACGAAATATGGCTCACCTATAAATTCCACTACACAGGTAAACTGGTTGGTCTCGCTCTTGCCTCAATGTTTTGATCGTGACCACTGACCGGTACTGCAATATTAATTTGCCATAAACCTAAGCTACCTCCTTTAGAGGTATTATTACATGTTTTATGTATATTTTTTTATTTTAACGACTGTTTAATGCACTGTACTATTTATTTTACGTTGTTTTTCTAGTATCTCTAGGCCTATGCAAGTTCCAATTAACTATGTGTCGGGGAGGGGGAGAGGGATCAATGGCGATTACATTATATCATAATTCGTTCAAATTCAGTAAATAATTACAATGTTCGGTTAAATTGATGTCCTACAACTAAAGAATAAGTACAAGTAAGCAATATTGAACAAATACTCGACTATTGTTAATTCTATTGGTGTTTGACTTTATGAAAGGAATTTTTTTTATACAAATGGTCCTTAGGCTAATGAGAGGAATGGCCAACTGATAAGAAAAGAAACCGTAATTTATAATTCTAATATTAGTAAAAAGATAATAAAGTATCTTGTGGATTTTTACATTTTCATTTCAGTCTGCATCATCTTGCACGAAATACAAAAATGTGGGTTACGTTAAAATAGACCGAGACCACGTCTCTTTTTAACATTTTCTCATTTGCATCCACTAATAATTTTTGTTAATGCTTTAAGAACAAAGATAAATATCCATACAATGATACTAAGACTTATAGACTCAAGTATAATTGTAACTTTGGTAGTACAAATTATAATTAATCTATTTGATTTGCAAACCTTTTTCGACCTGACCATTTTTTTAGTCTAAACTACTGAAGGAAACCTGTGCTGGATATTGTTCCTAAATATTTGAATGAATCAATCTAATTAGTCCTTTCTCTAATGTTAAATGTATGTACCCCGTCCGCATTGGTTCTACTTTTATTTACTTTCAGCCAAAGCTCTCTTATTATATGATGCAGTCTATATACTGAGCAAACATTCTTAAATCTTGTTTGTTCCGACACGGCATACAAACCTTCGGTCCTTTTACAATAGGAAGGTACTAGCGGCAGATGGATAGGTCGTAAGCTTTCGAACAAGGGGTTCGGTAGTTAACTGCTTGTCCGACAGGCGCGCGCGCGCGACTGGGAGGTAAACAAATCACTTTTGCTTTCGGTTCCTCGCAGTGGATGGACGCGTGTTCGACGCTCTCTGCCCGCTTCTCGTCGTTTGCTTCTGAGTATTTGGTTGTAATTGTGTATGAAAGAGTTATTGTAAGTACAATTATTCTCTTTTTTCATATTAATTGCTGCCTTCAATATTGATTATGATGGAATCTCCTCGCCTCGCTACCCCACGGGACTTTGCAGGGTAGCGAAGGCGTAAATGCGGGAAGTTCAGATCGTTCCGGAGATTGACCCTCATATTTTATGTGCTCGGTGTCTGGGGGCGCGAATGCACCCGAGCCGAGCCCTGTGATGTGTTATTTTGATTGGTCGGAGGCGCAGTGGACCTTTGTATAGGGCAGGAAGAAAGCGAAGGCCTGCAAAGGAGTCGTCGGAAAGCCTCCCGCGGACTCCTTTAGGTGACGGACACTTCGTCTTCTTTCCTACCGCCGCCCGCTCAACTTCCACGTCTCGCGCCTTCCCCTTCGGGGGGGGTGTCTAGGTCCTTCTCCTCTCCTGACGTGTCGATGTGTGGAGGGAGGGGCGCTAGATACCCTGACGTAGAGTTGTACTCTGGGTCCTCTATCCGTTCGTCTTCGCGCGAACGGGTAGAGGATCCTTATAATCACCGACTTTTGCCTCCTCAGGTGCGGTTGCCGCGCAAGGATGACCTCACAGGTGTGGGCATCGTTGGGCTGCAGGGCGTGCCGAGTGTCCAGGGGCTGCTCTATCATCTCGCTGGCTCCGTGGCGGTCACCCATGCAACGGTCACGACCACCACCACGACCCTTACAACCCCTGGCTATGCTTCACCTCCTCACCTGGTGTACACCCAGCACCGCGGTCTCTGTAACACCCACTACATCGGTGCAGGGGCCAGTCGCCGTAACTCGGGGGAGTGTGATGCCGCCACCTGGGTTTGCCGTGCTGCCGCGACCAGGACTTCATGTGCCCGAAGAGCTTCCGCCCCTGGACCTCCCACCGGTACCTAGGATGTCTGTGCCGCTGGTTCGACCACCTGTACCGCCCACACAGTCTGCCGTACCTGCCGTGACCACCGCTGATGTACCTGGTACCTGCTCCTGCTGTTCGTCTGCCGCCTTCCTGGTGATGTTCGCCACCTGCTGATGTTGTTCCTGTTCCTGGCGCCGCTGCTCCCGATGCTGGTCTGTTCGGACAGGTACGTCCGGGCCCTGTTGCTTCGGCAACAGCAGCCACCGGCTCCGTCCTGGATGACAGATCTGACGTCGGATCCTGAGGAGGTTGACTGAAGAAGAAGAAGGAAGAAGAGGAGGAAGGTGTCGTCGTCGTCTTCATCGTCTTTTTCGGTCAGCGCTCCGTCGTTCGTCATGCCGGCCTCCTCTTCCCCTTATTCTTTTCTAAGGCTCCCCCGCCGAAGTGTGAAGAAGAAGGGTCGCCTCCCACCCCCCCCCCTAACGCAAGTCTCCTTCGGGAACTTACAATAAGGGCCCGTAGCCGCTCTGGTGAGGAACGAGGGGGGTTCTTTACCGCTGGTAGCCCGATGCTCCTTCGGGAGCGAGGAGGTACCCGTCTCTTCTCCGCAAGGAAGAAGACTACGGGGACCAGAGGGGTGCGGCTAACACCGGCACTTCCTCACCTGCTGTCAGTGGTTCGGCCACAGCAGCAGGGTCCGGCTCGCCGCTCGTTCGCGAGAGGTACCGAGTGTACGGTCGCCTACCAGCGACCGTGCAGCCAGGAACCAGACCTCTGAGTCCGCTCAGCGTCAGGTTCACGGCACGGAGCGGAAGACTGGTGACAGCCGCTCACGCGGACTCTCACCAGGCCAGCTCTCGCTCTCGCGGCGAGCAGCTGGCTACCGGCGGACGTGACGGTCCATGACCGGCCCACGGGCTGAGGCTGGGAAGAGGTCCCCCCCCCGTTCGCCGGCACCAGCCACCCGGCTGGCTACCAGCGAACTGACGCACCGTGAGGATACGCACCGAT
Organism: Macrobrachium nipponense; assembly: GCF_015104395.2. Taxonomy (NCBI): domain Eukaryota; kingdom Metazoa; phylum Arthropoda; class Malacostraca; order Decapoda; family Palaemonidae; genus Macrobrachium; species Macrobrachium nipponense. The sequence continues at coordinate 3,005,981 of NC_061101.1, read as the reverse complement.
CTCACCGTGACAGTGGAGCTCGCCGGTCGCCTGACCGTCGCTCTACAGAGAGCGATCGGGTTACGGCGACCAGCACCAGCTCCTCTGACACACGAGACCGGGGCCGCTGTTCTCGGTCCAGCCGTTCTCCACAGCGAGACGGCTCGATAGGTCTGCAGCTCGATCGCCACCGCGGGTTGGCGATCGCTGCAGTCCTCCAAGCCCGCTGGTTCTACCAGCGAGCGAGGAGAGAGTCAGGTCTTCCTCTCCCATACCTTCAACCTCCTCGGGTACACGGGAGGGGCGAGGTATTGAGGAGTGATCGTGAGGGGTGCGCCCCTCAGGATCCCGCCACCGCGTCGTACGCACCAGGCTCGGTTCTCGGACCAGCCAGGTCGTACGCACAGGTGGTTGGAGGAGACCGAGAGGGGGCTGTCGCTGCTCCTCTCCTTGGGAGGAGGAGGGTCTCGGGAGGTGCTCCTGTTTGAGGGACTGGACGGTCCAACTCCGCAGGATGCAGTCACTCCTGAGATCCAGAGGAACTTTGCCGAGGTTATTGCGCTGATTTCGTCAGCACAACGACCCTCGGGGAAAGGATCGCCGCTCACCATCCGAGCCCACGTCCCGGCTCGAGTCGTTCTGGGGCCCGCAAGAGGGAACCCAGACCGACGGTGGGTTTGCCGCGTTCGGAGCTTGCGGGACTCAGTGCTGGACCAGGTTTGAATGCTTGTCTCCGGACAAGACGGTCGCTCAAGTCTGGCAGGTCGAGCAAGCTGCTTCCACCTCCTCTTGGCTACGACAGCGGTTTCGGTTTTTTAGGGGGCCTTTTCTGTCCATCTGAAGACCCGATGCCGCCCAAAACAGGTTGAACCCGGAGTTAAGCCAGGCTTGACTCCAGGGTGTGTCTCTGCAGCAGCTCCTGTTCCGAGAAAACAACTGTGGTTTTTTCTCGCAAGCAAGAGGCACTCGGCCTGGAATCTAACCGCCATGGCAGCTTTCCAGGCCGTCTCCTGGCTAGATCTGTGGTCCCTCACAGTATCTAAGGTCGCAGCCAACTCCGGGGGAATTTCTCCCGAAGATGACTCGGCCTTCAGGAGAATTTTGCCAGTCTGGGGGAAGAGCCATCTCCTTCCTTGCCCACCAGACGGTGAACCTGTGGGCCAGGCCTGGTTCTCCGACGAAGGGACGCTTGTCCTTACTCGGGTTTCCAGGGCGGCGGGCGTGAAGCGGCGTTGGGGACTTCGAAACGGACCTCTACGGAGTTCCACGTCTCTCTTCCCAGGAGAGATGGTGGACGCTGCGGTGGACAGACGGCGCACTGACGGACAGTGGACCGTCTGGTTCACCAGGCAGTCTCGAAGGCATTCTGGGCAGCTCGGACTGCGGCCAAGTCTAAGAAGCTCGGCTAGCGCTTCCTCGGCGGCCTAAGACGGTTGCTGCGTCGAAAGCCCCGGGGAATGACTCTGTCTTCTTCGACTTCTGGCAAGGGGAGCCGTAAACCAGCCCTTCCTCCCAGCCCTCCTCATCCCGTGGAGGCTCTGGGAAGAAGTCGAAGAAAGGGGGGAAACGCTAGGGACGGGTGGGGGGGGGTTCGTTCCCCCTCACTGCTGCCGGAAGTGGGGGGGTGCCTGGCCAAGCCATTGGGCAACTTGGCAGCGCTACGGCGCCGAGACCTGGATTGTAGATGTCCTTCGGGAGGGATATCTATTTACCTTCGAATCTCGGCCAACCCCCTCACTCCAACCGGTCCAACAGCAGTCGTACGTTTCCAGGGTCATCGAAGGACGTAGCACTGAGACAGGAGATAAAGACCATGCTGAGCAAGAGAGCTGTAGAGATGTCACGGATCAGTCACCGGGCTTTTACAGTCGACTCTTCCTGGTGGAAAAGTCTACGGGAGGCTGGGCGCCCTGGTGATAGATCTCTCTCCCTGAACCGGTTTTGTTCGCCAGACCCGGTTCACGATGGGAGACGGCACGTCAGTGGCTCGACTCCCATCAGGGAGAACGATTTCATGCTTTCAGTGGAACTGAAGGATGCCCGTATTTCCAAATACCCATTTCAAGTTCATTCAGTCCTCCAGAAAGTACCTCCGCTTCATCCTCGACGGGACGGTGTACCAGTTCAGGGCACTGTGCTTCGGTCTCTCAACCGCCCCACAGGTGTTCACGCGAGTGTTTCATCTGGTGTCTGCTTGGGCCCATTCGCACGGGATACGTCTGATGAGGTATCTCGACGATTGGTTAGTCCTGGCGAGCTCCCGCTCGCCAGTTGTACAGGAACAGGGATCGACTGCTCGAGTTCTGTCGCGATCTGGGGATCGTGGTGAACTTGCGAGAAGTCCGATCTCGAGCCCAAGCAGAGGATGAAGTACTGGGTTATGCTGATCGACACGGTAGCAGGGCGAGTCTTCCCCGCAGACTCGCGGATCAGCAGATTCAGGGAGGCAGCCAACCAGTTCCTGTCTCGGCAGGAAACAGGTAGCTCAGCGATGGCAAGTCGTGATCGGACACCTGTCGTCGCTCGAAGAAGTTAGTCCCTCACGGGCCGTCTTCACCTGCGGTCTCTTCAGTGGAGGACTAAAGGAGAGTTGGTCGCAGGCGACGGATCCCCCAAGCTTTCCAGTGTCACTGACACAGGAGGTGAGGCAGGACCTAGCCTGGTGGCTGGACGACAGGAACCTCTTAAGAGGAGTGCCTCGGCGCACTCACCCCCCCCCGGACATGCAGCTGTTCTCAGGACGCATCGACGAGGGATGGGGCGCACACCTGGAGGAGTTGCTGACTTCAGGAGTGTGGGACGAGAACGACAAGCACCTTCACATCAATGTACTGGAACTCAAGGCAGCGTTTCTCGTCTCTCCAAGAGTTTCAGGACCGCTTGATGGGACACTCAGTGGTGTTGATGTGCGACAACACCACGGTGGTGGCTTACGTCAACAAACAGGGGGCTAGGTAGTGTCTCTCCCGTTGTACCAGTTGACTCGGCAGGTGCACAGTGGGCTCAGGCCACACTCAATAAGAGCTGTTGGCAACCCGCTACATTCCAGGGAAGAGGAATGTAGTAGCAGACACGCTCAGCCGTCGGGGATCAGGTGATAGGGACCGAATGGTCTCTACACAGGACGTGGCGGAAGGCTCTTCAACCTGTGTGGGCGACCAGTCCGTGATCTGTTCGCCACCCGGCACAACGGAAAGCTCCGGTGTTCTTCTCGGCCGTGCGGACCCAGGGCAGCTGCAGAGGACGCTCTTCAACACCCGTGGGACAAACCTCTCGCCTATGCCTTTCCCCCGTTTCAGCCTGATTCGCAAGGTGATCAGTCGAGCACTGGTCACCTCCCCGAATCTCAGGATGATCCTGGTGGCTCCCCAAGTGCCACAGGCCATTTTTGGTATCCGGCCTGCTGGCTCTTCTCGCAGGAGAACCGAGAGATTCCCCCCTTGGGCACAACCCTTCTCGCCCAGCCCACACGTGAGCGGTACACCGCAGTTACCCCGTCAGTCATACGTCTCACGGCTGGCTGTTATCCACCATCTCTTGCGAACGAGAGGCTTTTATCGTAGCGCAGCAACAGAGAGGGCTGGTGGAAACGTCCGTCAGTCCTCTGCAGCTGTGTACCAGGGGAAGTGGGCCGTCTTCTTGGGTTGTGTCGTAGACGGGGTCTATCTCCTCTCAGAGCCACTCTTCAGCAGGTAGCGGATTTCCTCGTTTTTCTTCGCCGAGAGAAGATCTCTCAGTCCCCACAGTCAAAGGATACAGAAGCCGCTTGCTCGTCTGAAACTGAGGGGGTTTGGACATCTCGAACTCGTTCGAGATCTCCTTGCTTATGAGGAGCTTCGAAAGGTCCTTTGGCCCACCCAGGGAACTCAGGCCCCCCTGCGTGGGATGTGATCGTCTTAGGAGTTTGACTCGAACGCCGTTCGAGCACTCCGGGAGTCGTCAACAGGGATCTGACCTCAAGACCCTCTTCTTGCTGGCCCTGGCCAATCGGCGAAGAGAGTTAGGGGAACTTCAGGTCTTTCCTAGGAGTACGACACTCCAGGGGATGGGGATCCGTGACGCTCGATTTCGTTTCTCCCGAACTTCGTTGCGAAGACTCAGAAACCGTCGGTCCCTGACGACAGGTTTCGAGTCATTCACGATTCCCTCCCTAATGGACTTCACAGATAATGATGGCGGATGAGATGCTGCTTGTCCTGTGAGGCGCTACGGCGCTATCTGAAGAGAACTCGACACCTCAGGCCTGAGTGTCGAACCCTCTTCGTTAGCACGGGGTCACCAAGAAATGAAAGTATCCAAGAACACTCTTTCCTTTCTGGCTGCCGCTGAGTCATCAGGAGGGCGTATGGAGGCTTATGGTAGTGACGACATCCGTACGTCCCGTCCGAGAGCTCACGAAGTCAGAAGTATTGCCCCATCGTTGGCGTTCCGTAAGAACTTCTCCGTGGCGCAGGTCCTGAAGGCAGGGGTTTTCTGGTCTAACCAGACTACCTTTACGTCATTCTACCTTCGGGATATTGCCCCACAGGTCCTTGGATACCTTTTCCTTGGGACCCGTGGTGGCTGCTCAAACAATTTGTGTAGCTAACCCAGACCCTCGCAGCTGAAACAGCATCGAGTCCTGGTGTGACTGTGTGGATGGATGTGTGAGTGAGTGACTGCTCCCTCTTCCCATCTTTTCCTCTCTCTACCTGTGGCAGAGGGCCACGGTCGTCACTACGCTGGATGAGGACGAAGATGCAAGGTGAGCTATATGACAGATGCCCCATCCTATCCCTTTCACTAGGGATAGGAGCAGAATAATCCACCACTTCCTTCTACAAGGGGGGGAAGTGGATGCCTACAAAGAGTCACACCAGACTTTATATTTGCTCCTGTACAGGAACAAAGTTCTTACATTGCCTGGTACGAAGAGATACGCATGCCTCTCTCTAGTACTCCGGATCCAGAGGTCTGACCATTGATCCTGCGGTGCACACACCCCCGATCAAATCGGACAGAGGCTTGGATCCTCCCTCGCTCTTACGACCAGGGAGGCTTCCCAATTGGTGGGCGAACACCAGTCTGTTCACACAAAAGCTCAAGATTCCTCCCACCAAGAAGCGAGTCTTCCTATTGTAAAAGACCGAAGTTTGTATGCCGTGGCGGAACAAATGACAATTTGTCCAAATTGCATTTTTCCTTAAAACTATACAAACCTGAGGTCCTTTTACACATAGCCCCACCTCATGCCACCCCTCACTCTGCAGTTTTTGTGGGCAAAATTGGGCAAAAGTGGATTTGTTGACCTCCCCCCCCTAGTCGCGCGCGACGCGCCTGTCGGGACAAGCAGTTAACTACCGAACCCCTTGTTCGAAAGCTTACGACCTATCAGCTGCCGCTAGTACCTTCCTATTGTAAAAGGACCTCAGGTTTGTATAGTTAGGAAAAATTGCAAATTTTGGACAAATTGTATATTTTAATGCTTTCGACCATTTTTTATGGCAAAACCTACGAGAAGAATAAACAATAAAAGGTGAAAAAATAACACTCCTGCAGAACCCACTTGTTCAATATAAATTCTGAAGGGATCCTTTGCATGACCTTTCTACATAGGAAATTTTTCATTTAGCTTTACATATTTAAAAATAAAATAAAAAAACTATACATATTGGGGTCTCATGCATCTGGAAGTAATAATTAACACAAGCTTTTAGTACAAACTTTTAATGGAAAATACACGAGAATTCCCAAAAACTTACAAAATTTAATGTTTCTGATGTATAAAAAAATAGTACTCTTGGTGAATGTACTACATGAACTTAATACCTAAATTTCAAGTATGATTGTCTCATTGAGCACCATGAAAACATACAAACTTACATTTTACTTTCTCACTTGGTGTGATTTGTGAAACTTCATAGAGGAAATATTGTTTAAAGTAATTAATCCATGATAATTCTCACTGAAACGTTATGATAATAGATAAACATATATATATATATATATATATATATATATATATATATATAGATATATATATATATATATATATATACAGCAAACCCCCATAATCCACATACGCAGAAACCCATGCTAGGATTGCTAGAGGTTGCCAGGACTAGGCCATCAAATTTCATAGCACAAGGTATATAAGTACTACCAAAATCAAATTATAAGTATTAATAAAAATTCATGAATGCATCAAGGGCTTAAATCTATAGCTACAATGCACTGACGGACTAGTATCGGATCAAATTAAATGGTGCATTGAACACCATTTTCTCACTATAAAAGTCACGTGAAACACTCGTTGCACGGCTGATCAGCTGATCAGAATTAAACAAACAAACCAAATCATATCTCTTGATTTCTTTAATTTTAGGCTTTTGGATAATTTTAAAGGAGATATTTTTTCTACTTATTGTACGTATATTTTTAATTATATTTAATGTTCGGTAAACGTATCAATAACAAGTTCTTCAAAATGCAGAGAATGCAAAAGTTTTTTTTTTTTTAAACGATTAAGCCTATATAAAGTTGCGAAAAATAAAAAAATTTCATTTGAAAGTCTAAGTAAATTTCAGTGTTTGATGTTGATTTTTTTTGCAATAAGTCAGAACTACGTCAAAATATTTCAATTTCAAGTGTAGTTTATGGACAAAATTCACAGTAATCTTGCGCCACAACTGAAAGTTCACAAGCTGCACTAATCCTTCACGGTCCTTGAAACTTTTGTTATATGCAAGTTTCTTACTCAGACAATAAAAATGCTGTAAAAACTGCTTTTTTCCTTCAATGCTCCAAGATTTTAGCCAAAAATGTTATGCGAAAAGATTTCTTATACAACTCATGTGAATAGTACAATCATTTTCTATTTCAAGTTATTCCAAAAGATCAAGGGGAGGTGCTGATGGTACTCCTGTGCCATCACTCATGATTTCTTCCAGTTTACTTCTCAGATGATCTGTAAATACTCTGGTAAAACTCATATGGTTCTGGAAAACAACCCCTGATAACCTTTTAATGTCCCTGATAAAACTGGATTTCAGGTGGGCCACCTCAGCTAGAAAAACGTAAGACGACGCTCGAGCATCTTCGTAATCAGCCATTTCCAGACGGTACGCCTGGGCCACATTCTTTCTAGCAACAGTCAGGATCTTGTCATTTCATCGAATTAACACAGAATCTCAGATGCCAACTTTATATAAAGACTGCCAAGCTGCCTGAACTTCTTCTTTGGGTAAAGTGGCAAGGCTGGAATAAGCTTCACTCACACGAAAGACAAAGAAGAGGGAGCTCTGGGTCCTCACATGACGCTGTACTGAAAGTCTGAGCAAGCTTCAAGAGGGGCTTGACTGATTGTTCTTTGTCGTGCATATACTCCATCTTGCCAATTGTTAATTGAGTTAAACTAGCAGATTGCAACTCCTTAACAGAATTTTTAAGCTCCCTGACAAAGACAGCGTAGCTCTCAAGCTTCGTGTCTACCTCTTGCAGATCAAAGTGACTTTGGCGTCTGAAAACACCGGAGAAAGAAACTACGGTGGACATGAGATTCAGTTTTCAATCTTTTTGGCAGCTGCCTCCCAAGATACCTCATTTGATACGGTGATGAAGAGACGGAAGATGTCACTCGGTGACAAGATGGGGTGACAGCAAATATAATCGATCCAAGTCTGAAGTACCTGTGTCGGTATTCAAACAACTTCATTAGTTAAACTTACCAGAATTTGTTTTTCAGGCAACTTTGTAAGACAGAGGAAAGAGGCTCTTCAGCTTCTCCTGAATAAAATCAAACTGTTTTATACCTTCTTAACACTGTTTTTGCTGAGGAAGAGCGTGTCACAGTATACGCAATGTAGTTTTTTCATACCAAAGAACTCGGGACTGTTTCTTGGGAGAAGATTTCACACATGTAATCAAAAATGGGAACTCGGCTTCCATACAGGACCAAAGTCACTGTCTTCAATTATAACTATTGTCCCCACCTGAGTTTAGTTCTTGGGAACCTTTCGAAGTGGAACTGCTGTGCTCAGGGAACGGGCTAACCTCAAGAGGGGGTAGTTGATTGTCAAATCGAGGGCACTTTTTGGCGTGAAATGGTCGACGGCATTCTGGGCAGCTCTTTGGGTGGTTTTTTTGGAGAAGTACTGGCTGAGGCATGGTTGTGCACAAGGTGTGGACACAGCCAAGGTTCCATTGGTGGTGAGTCATCGCTATATCCTCTTCAACCACAATGCACTGCAGGTCTGGTCGCCCTCCTAAAATAGAAAGTGGCCACTGTAAATTCGACTTGTAAATGTCAGGTAAATAACAAGCTAAAAAACTATGACATAGTAGGTTCACATCAAAACCGTGCATCTGATGTTTAGGCCTGTCCCTTACGAAGCATCTTGATGGGCGTTGATATGCCACAAAGGGTTAGAAACTCTCAGGCTCTCTGAGAGTTCACATAGGCAGATATATGGGTTCCAACTTCTCCTGAGGGTATACTTTTGAAAGACATATCTCTCTCTCGGAGAGGTGGAACATACTTCTGCATATGTGAAACTTTCGAGAGGACTATTCTTTTTTATTTTCTTTTGTTTCTTAAGATACAGTTTCTTTAAGAGGTATGACCAATACACTTTTTCAACATCCTATTACATTTGGGCTTTACAAAATGTATGAAATGACAATTTGTCGAAAATTGCCATTTTTCCTAACTATACAACCTGAGGTCCTTTTAAACAATAGGAAGTAGCTAGCGGCAGCTGGAACGGTCGTAAGCTTCGAACAAGGGGAGAACGGTAGTTAATGCTTGTCCGACAGTCGCGCGCCGCGCGAACGCTGGGAGGTAAACAAAAATCACTTTTGCTTTTGGCCCCATGCAAAATACGCAGAGTGAGGGGTGGCATGAGTGCAGGGGACTGTATGTAAAGGAACCTCAGGTTTGTATAGTTAGGAAAAATGCAATTTTCGACAAAATTGTCATTTGTTCCGATACGTAATACAAACCATCGGTCCTTTAACAATAGGAAGACTCACTTCTTGGTGGAGGAATCTGAGTCTTTTTGATGAACAGACTGGTGTTCGTCCATCCCTGGAATGCCCTCCCTGGTCGTAAAGAGCGAGGGACGGGGGATCCAAGCCTCTGTCCGATTTGATCGGGGGTGTGCACCGCAGGATCAATGGTCAGACCTCTGGGGCGGAGTAGAGTACTAAGAGAGAGGTAAGCGTATCTCTTCGTACCAGCAAGCAAGAACTTGTTCCTGTTTGCAAGAGGCAACATAAAGTATGGGTTGTCTCAAGCTGGCATCCACTGCCTCCCCCTTGTTGGAGGAAGTGGTGGATATACGCTCCTATCCCTAGTGAAAGGGATAGGATGGTGCTCTGTTGAGTAGCTCCACCTGCATCTTGTCCTTATCCAGCAGGGTGACGACCGTGTCCCTCTAACCACAGGTAGAGGGGAAGAGAAAAGATGGGAAGAGGGAGCCAGTCACTCTCATTCACCATCCATTCTTTTACGGTCACACCAGGACCTCGATGCTGTTCAGCCTGCGAGGGTCTGGGTTTCGGCTACAACTGTTTGAGCAGCCCAACCACCAGGGTCCCAAGGAAAAAGATCCAAGGACCTGTTGGGGGCAATATCCCGAAAAAAGGTAGAAGGAAGGAATGTGGTCTGGTTGGACCAGACCCCTGCCTTCAGTACCTGCGCCCAAGGAGAAGTTCTTGTGGACCAAAGGCAGCATCTCCTTTCGCATCGAAGGCGGTGAAGTCCATTACCGAGGGGGATGTGAACGACTCGAACCAATCGTCAGGGGACCCGAAGGGTTCTGAGTCTTCGCTACGAAGTTCGTTTACGAAATCGAGCGTCACGGATCCCATCCCCTGGGTGCCTGATTCGCAGGAGAAGTCATGCAGTTCCTCAGAGGAAAAGAAGGAAATAGTCGCATGACCTATCCCTCTTCTACTTCGGTGATGTCCAGTACCCAATACTGGTCTGTCCGTTAGCAAAACGAAGTCTCTCGCATCCTCCTATCCCCCTGCAGCGAAAGTTTCTCGTAGTGGATAGGACACCGACACTCCTGGTGGGTGTCAATGGTATGGGTACTGTGACAAAAACTATTTTAAAAACGAAGTAATGGTTGCTGTGTAACAACCTGAAACTAAGTCAACAGCGTAATTCGTAACTGACTCGGGCGCTCTGACAGCTGCCGACTGACTGCGTCGGTAGGAGGCAAGTTGTCAAAGCATCCGAGTAAGTCACGTGACCTTCGCCTTTAAAGGTTATGCCGGAGAGACCAAACAAATGATTGTATTTGTTTGTCACCAATGCCGGACAGCGAGGGTGATGATTCTCTTAAGGCATGTACCCAACAGGCGAAAGTCAATTGCCTCTAGAGACCGAGGTCCCTGAGGTAAAAACATCTCAGTTGTTGAATCTCAGCTAAGGAGAAACAACACTACGTACCGTTGAAGACGAAGGTAGATATTGAATGCAACCTACGTCTTCACATATGAATCGAGAGAAGGATCTCAAGATTCAATAACCTGTGCTTACAAAATGACTGAAAACGCTAACCGCTATTTCATTGCTGTCCGGTGAGAAGTCGTAGTTGCAATGAAAGCGGGGCGTTCTTCGGTAATGAAAACACAGGTGAAAGCCGCCTGAAGAACTGCTTCTCATGGCTGAACATTTGGAGGTAGAGCTGTCAGGTCGGAGAGTAGGCGATGTCTTCTGACACATCCCGTAATTCGGGTTGAACAATGAACAATTGTACACCTACGAATACGAGATATTTGAAGACAAACTCAGATGTCTGCAAAATCATTCGCATTATCGCAGTGCGATGCAGCGGGAGACTTGTACAGACTTCTGTTACCAGTGCGGTAAACAGAAAGATGAAAGAGTCCAAGAGATATCTCTGTTGAAAATTCTCGCAATGTCGAAGGCGATGGAACTAGCGTCACCGCAGTAGATGGTCCTTCATTATTGCGAGAATCCCGTTAATCAGAGACCTAAGTCCATGATTGTTAGCAGCAGATACGGTTCGGTAGTCAATCAAGCAGGGGGGAGAGAGAGACATACATGACCGTGAATCTCGGAGGCCCAGCTGATACTGAGCTGTTATGAGGCAGTTCAATACGCAGTGGTTGAGCTGCTGACTCGTCATCCTGAGTTGCCAGGTAATCCATTATTCCACGAAGGAATGCGTTCGGCTAGAACTACCGAGCATAAAAGATATGCTCGGGCAATTATATTTAGGCGAAACGAATTTCGGTAAATATAAAAGTTGAAATGGTGTTGTCGTGACAAAACCATAAGTATAATAAAATTGAAACTGAAAACTCCTGGAGTTGCAGGCAACCCCGAGTTGCAGTTCAATTAGAATACTTCTCGTCTAAGTCGCAATCCGTAGAATAACTAGGATATGCGCCTACCCCCTCGGACAATTCAACTGCTTAGCAGAATCATGTCGCGAGGTTAATATAGTACGTAGTATTTGTAGGATTCGAACAACGATCTCCATCCTATTCTTTCCTTCAAGAAAACAAAATACAAGGATTGGAGATCGACCACCTTCGTTCTCTATTAAAGAGAGTGAAGGAGAAGTCCTTCTCGAAGGAAAGCTTCAATGGTGAACAGAATACTAAGACGATAGTTCAAGCCAAACTGGATATTTCCCGTCCGATCTCCTCTATTCCAGGTTGGTCGCCTACTGTGAGATAGTTTCTTTCAGCAGCAGTCTTCTTCACAATGCTAGAAATTCCAGGAATTCGAGCATAGGCGAGGTTCCCGATTATCGCGTAACATCGGGGATTCTCGTCTCGCTCACTTTGGACCGTGGTCTCGCGTAAGTGTTTGAAGATCGTAAAAAACTCGAACACTCTGAATGCGCTAGAAATTCCGTAGAATTCTAAGCAGTCTGCGAAACCCCCACCGAATTCGTCAAACGATATCGGCTGGTGGTCCTCTCGATTCCCGTAGAAATCGAGAATGGAGCAGGATTCCTCCTCAACGACCGGGGCTTACGTCAGGTAGGACCCGAAGGTCCCCCCCCCCCCGGTAGCGCAGTCCCGAACGTGGGATCCTACAAAGAAATCTCTGTGGATCCTTCCCCTTTCCCTCGTAGCCGTAAGGAGAGAGGGAATGGGGAAGGAATTGGATACTCGCTCGCCTTCCCAGTGGAACTAGCAGTTGGAGAAGAGTAGGAGCAGCCATCGCCTTGCGGCCGATGGCCTCTCAGAGTCTGGGAAAACGTATCGTCATGGAGAAAACGTTTTCCCCGCGGAGGGTTTACGAACTCTCACTGTAGGTAAGGGTCTGCCGCCACTGTTGAACGTCGGTCGGTGGGTGGGGCTGATCGACACCTGACAGGAGAGAGCCAGAACCGTCCTCCGACTCATTCCAGTCCTCGTCGAGGTCCGAAACCTCTCAGGAGGACCGAAGGAGTATTTAAATACGGTGTCCGAAGACACGTAGAAAACGCCGCTGTCGCAGTAGAGGAGGTGGAAGTAGCTTGATCGACCGGCCAGAACTGAGAGAGCCTTCTTGTCCGAGACGAGAGACATCTGGTTCGAGACAGAATCGGCAAGCTTCCGATCGCGGCAGACCCACCGTCGGTTTGGGTTCCCTCTCGGGCCCCAAAACGACTCGAGCAGAGACGTGGCTCTGCTGGTGGGAGCGGCAATCCTTCCGCAGGGTCATTATGCTGACGAATCAGCTTAATGACTTCTGCAAATTCCTCTGTATCTCGGGAGTAACCGCGTCTTGCGGAGTAGGACCGTCCAGTCCCTCCAACAAGAATAGATCCCTAGATACTCCTCCTTCAGAAGGAGGAAGAGCGGCAGACCCCTGACGGTCGCCTCCAGCTAATTGCGCGTATGTCCTGGTCGTCCTAGAACCGTGCCTGGTCCATACTGCGTCCATAGCGGGGGTCGCGAGCGGCGCACATCTCGCGATCACTCAAGGTACCCATCGCTCCTCCCGGCGTAGCCCGATGGAGGTTGAAGGTACAGGAGAGGCAGACCTGACGCTCCCCCCTAGCTCGCTTGGCAGGACCAGCGTGCTTGGAGGGCTGCTGCCGATCGTCAACCCGCGGTGGCGATCGAGCAGCATGCCTAGCCTTGCCGCTCGCCTGAGGCGAGAGCCTCCTGGCTGAGAACGTCCGACGTCTCTGATCTCTAGCGTCAGGCGAGCTGTGCTGGTTACCGTCTCCGACCCCGGTCCCCGATGGAGCGGCGTCAGGTTTGGACCTGCTAGGCTCGCTGTCACGGTGAGACCGCGAGCGTCCTCTCGGCGCGTCGAGCCGCTGGTACCAGCCGTGGGGCTGGTACCGATGGCCGAACAGAAACCCTTCCTCGCCTCAACCCGTTATGGGAGAGGCCGACCATGACACTCCCCCCTCGCTCGCTGGCAGGACCAGCGTGCGTGGAGGGCTGCTGCTGATCGTCAACGCCCGCGGTACTGGTCGAGGCAGCAGGCCTAGCCTTACCGCTCGCCTGGGGACGATTGGCTCGGCTTGAAGAACGTCGAGACCACCGATCTCTAGCGTCAGGACGAGCTGCCGCTGGTCCAACGTCTCCGCCCGGCAGGTCCTCCCATCGGGAGCGGCGGACGGGTGACCTGCTAGGCTCTCGTGTCGCGTCGACCACCGGCCAGCGTCCTCTCGCCGCGATCAAGTCGCTGGTACCAGCCGTGGCTGGATACCGGCGGCCGCGGGGAACTCCTTCCTCGCCTCAACCCGTGGCTGATCAGCGACCGTCACGTTAGCCCGAGCCGCCAGTTGATCGCTGCGAGAGCGTCCACTGGCCTGGCGAGAGTTGTGTTCACGACTCTCGCCAGTCTCTGCTCCGCGCCGCTGTCTTGACGGCGAGCGAGCTCGGGCGTCAAAACTTTGGCTGGACGGTCTTCTTATTTGGAAAAGAGCGTCCACGGGCGGTGCTGCTCGCGAACGAGAAGCGGCCGAGACGGAACCTGGTTTAGCGGCAGACCCGCTAGCACCAGGTGAGGACGCACCCAGCCAAAGAGGCTGGTGCCCCTCTTGGTCCCCGTCGACTTCTTCTTTGCAGAAGAAGCGACGGGCCCCGTTTCCCGAAGGAACAGGAGGACCAGCAGAAGAGCTCCCCAGCTCGCCTGAGCGAGCCGGGCCCTTAGAAGATCCCGAAGGAGTCTTCTAGGGGGGAAGGAGGCAACCTTCTTCTTCTTCGGCTGTTTGGCCTTAGAAGTCGAAGGGAAGAGAGGCAGCGGACGACGAAGAAGACGACGACGACACCTTCTTCTCTTCTTCTTAGCCAGGCTCCGCAGGACAGACGTCAGGTTCCATCCAGAGGGAGCCGGGCAGTTGCCGAAGCAACAGGGCCCGACTGCACCTGTCCGGAAAAGACCTGAGACTGTGACAGCATCACCAACAGCAGGCAACAACAGGAACAGGTCCAGGAACAGCAGGAACATCTGAAAGTGAATGAGCAGCAGGCACCTGATCTGAAAGGGAATGAGCGGTGGACAGAAACAGGGTTACGGCAAGGCACGGCAGGTACACAGGAGGGAGACAGGCGTCCTGTCGGCAGCTACCGCATCCTCGGCACTGCGGCAGGGTCCAGGGGGGTACTGGGCTTGGAGCGGCAGTCCGGGGTCGGCAATACAAAGAACCCAGGTGGCGGTGGGCACCGTCTGATTGGCACGGCAGGAAATTGGTTTCTGGATTGCAGCCGTGGGTGTTACCGACATGACAATGTGGTGTGTACACCAGGTGCGTGACCTCATATCTGGTGTCGAGATTGTGGTTGTTGTATGGTTACGTATGAGTGACCACTGCCGACCCCGCCAACCGCTGAATCAACCCCTGCAGTCCCAGCGACTCCCACACCTGTTCCAGGTCGTACTCGCTGATGGCAAACCTGCGGAAGCAACAGTCGGGTTAGTTAGAGGGCTTCCTCGCGCCTGGGGGGAGGAGAACCCCACCCAGAGCGGACGGAAGAACCCCGAGTACAACTGGACGTCCGTTACTAAAGGAGTCACTGGACTTTCCGATGACTTCTTGTGTCCTCGTACAGCACCCACTGCGCCTCTGACGAATGCATACACGTTACACAGGGCTCGTTGCGGGAGCACTCTCGCCCCCGACACCGAGTACTAAACCTCGTGAGGATCTACATCTACATCCAAGGTCGTCTCCCACGGATGTAGCAACCTGCGGTAACATAGATAGATTAGTAAGAGGGGTTCCCTCACGCACGGGGGGAAGACATGCCCCACCCGACGCAAAGGAAGCAACCCCAAATACAAAATACAATGAAGAAGCTGAGCGGGGGCAGGAAGGAAGATGAAGAATCGGCTACCAAGGGAGTCGCGGGAGAGCTTTTCCGACGACTTCCTGGCAGACCTTCGCTTCCCCCACCCCCGCACAGCATGAAAATAATATAAAATGAAACAGAAAATACGCCCTTCGATTCACTCATGAACTTAAGGAGAAATATCAATCGGTAAGAACGGAAACTTGTCTAATATACTATGACTATCATAAATATATATGAGAAACGAATACTGCACTTGCGATTTCTTTCACATAAAAATCGTAAGGATCAATTCCCGGGTAAGAACGAAAAATTGATCCAGATTAAATTTCATGCAATCACTAAATGAAAATGAAAAAAAAAAAAGAATATTGCAATTAGCGAATCCACTTTCATTGCATTCTATATTATACAAAATTAAAAGTTCGTGCCGAGCGCAGTCACACTCTCGGTAACGAACGCACAGGGCAAAAATATAATGAAAAAAGTACTTACATTTTTCAATTACACCCTTCGCCCAAATACATGACTCGGCGCGAGCGCGCCCGCCCATCGGCACCGAGACATAATTCAAGGGTTCATAATTAAGTAATGAAAATGAAAACAGTGTACTTACAGTTTCATTTCAAGTCAACAAACCATTAGTAGAAAACACAATATAAACAAAGCATACGACGATGAAGAGCGGCATAGAGCGATGACGAAACACGTCCTTCACACCCGCGGCCGAAAGCAAAAGTTGATTTGTTTACCTCCCAGTCGCGCGGCGCGCGACTGTCGGACAAGCAGTTAACTACCGTTCTCCCCTTGTTCGAAGCTTACGACCGTTCCAGCTGCCGCTAGCTACTTCCTATTGTTAAAGGACCGATGGTTTGTATTACGTATCGGAACAAAGTTAAATTCAGTTGGATAATACGAACTACTTTTTCAACTTCTACTTGAATATATACTTTCTTACAGCTGAACCGTTTTAGGTAAAATATAGAATTGAAGAAGTTATACTCAAGTACATATATATATATATAATATATATATATATATATATATAATATATATATATATATGAATAACTTGATCACGAAGTATATAAACGTGATGCTATGTATAAATAAAGGTTTTTTTGCTCTTCTGGTTGGTTTTATATATATATATATAATATATATATATATATATATATATATATATATGTATAACTGAATCACGAAAGTTAGGAACATGATAAATCCATAAATAAAGATATATGCCATGAAGGAAAAATAAACGAAGGAGTATCTGCGAGACCTTTCGACGCTAAACGTCCTTTACTAACGCAGAAACTGACATACATGAGGAAAAAGACAATACAAGAAGATTCGTATAACTGACAGATAGGGATTATAAAAGTGAGATTAGTACCTATCTGTCAGTTTATACGAATCTTGTATTGTCTTTTTCTTCATGTATGTTTCAGTTTCCCACTTAGTAAAGGACATTTAATGTCGAAAGGTCTCGCAGATACACCTTCATTTATCCTTATTTGTGGTGTATATATCTTTTTATACATACATACACACACACACACACACACACACATATATATATATATATATATATATATATATATATATATGTATATATATTGTAATTGTAAGGTAGCCATGGTCAGCTGTAGAGAGCACTGTCTTACATCCACTACGAGTGTGTGGACCTTAGCACTGAGCTATATACCTAGCTGTTAGTAGACCTATGTGGGTAGCAGCTATAGAGAGAGAGAGAGAGAGGATTCTTGGTATTCTAACATCAAGCTTTCTGCATTCTAATTTGAATCCTTTTCTGTCTTTTTCCCTACTAGCTGTCCAACTCGCCTAACTTAGCCTTGGTCAAATGTTCACCCTTCATTCGAAAATAAAAGATTATTATTTTTTTTTTTTATTATATTTTTTTTTTTGCATTTAAACTATTGTTACAAAACGGGGGTCATGCTACAAACACCATGATTTGTATGTTAACTTGGGGGATCAATAATAATAATAATAATAATAACAATAATATTTATCATCCAAACTATACCGGTTGCTTAAGTTTTAAAAACTCAGAAGAATAAAAACAAAAAATAAAAACTACTCATGAGCCATTGATATACGTTAACCTGTATAATGTGTCCATAATCGTTCAGGATTTTCATCCACTGACAACGACTTACGGACGCATAAAATAAAGTTATACGGCTTAAAAAAATTAAATTAAATTTAAAAATCTATTACGAGCTATTCAACAATGCCGAAGACCGCATCAACTCACAATGAGACATCTCACTCAAATCCTGTGTAGGTACATTATCATGGTACTAGTGGAGATATGTGAACAAAATCCTCATTGGTTACAACCGAATGCTGATAGCGTAACTGTCAAATATACGTTATTGTCAATGATACTTTAAGGAGTTTTTTCATTTTCTTCAGAAAAAGAGAAAACAGCGGAAATTCCTGCACGAAAGAGAGAAATGACCGATCGATGAAGTTAGAATTCATCACTTCTTGCGTCACGTGCGTGATGAGTTGCACGCCACGTACAGCGGAGAGGAACATAGTCTGATATCCTATGTGTCTACGCAACATCCTTTGACGTAAAACGCAACATCCTTTGACGTAAAAAACAAGCTGAAATGTTTTGGGCAATCCAAGTCACTCATGCCTCGCAACCTTCACATTTACTTAATAAATATTCTATCATAAGAAATAAGTATTCAAGGTTTGGTAATGAAACTGTCAAGGCGTCAGGGAAGGACCATGTTTACCAAGTCGCCAAGTTCCCCCCACAATGTGCTGGCTCCAAAGCGATGTATAACAATCTCTCTCTCTCTCCTCTCTCTCTCTCTCTCTTCTCTCTCCTCTCTCTCTCTCTCTCTCTCTCTCTCTCTCTCTCTCCTTTAGAATGGATGCCAGTCATTCAGCCACCACCCCCCACCCCCCCCCCCCAAAACAAAACATTGTGTCGTCTTATCGCACACAAAAAACAAGGTTACATTTAAATCACGGATAGGCGTAGCGTACAAAAACTTGCTTGGACCCAAACAAAGGAGGCAACAATATCGATGTCTGATTCTCCGGACAACGTTCATTATATCATCAAACATTAATCATGTCGATCAGTGCATAGATTTTCACATTATAAAATCTAACGACACTGACAAGTGCTCGTGTACGGAGCGTGTTCATGGTAAACCCAGCACTCCACACAACCATTTGATCGGCGAGAGTTAACAGTAGCTCAGCAACTTCCAAGGTCACATGGCACTGATAAATCCCGACAGCAAAGTGTACTACTCTGAGTATTGTATTCGCTATCCACCCTTTTAATAAATTATTACAAAAACATGGCGTTTCACTTACGCTACATTAAATCGAATGAACATAAAATCATACTAGTATAAATACTACACTAAAGACATCGCTGTTTTCATCAACATTCTTTATTTTTTTAGAAATTTTCGACTGGACAAAGATTCCAAAATCACTCTCATTTATCGTGAAAAACTATTCACTCACATGACGTTATTTACGTTTAAACGTCACTAAAAACATTCACTAATGACCAAACGTGGCTTTTTCAACTCGTATTATACGCGAATGGTAGTTTTGGGAGAGCAATGTATATACCAGACTTCCCGTCCATAACACATTCCAACACTTCACGAGTTATTTTCCTATTATTCCTGAACGTAACAACGCGAACCAACCTTGCTGCCCTTCGCACTGGTAACTCTTGTTTGAAACTCGAAGCTGCCATGATTCTCGGGCAAAGACAGAAGGCGCATCACCGAAGTAAAGTTTTAGTTTTTTAACTGTTCGTTGGTTTGTTGTCGAGTACGCTAAGCTGGATGGCTGAAGGCTGCTCGGGGCCGTGCGGGCCGCAGAGATCCGCTCAGGCTCACTGCGCAAGCGCAGTTACGTCATTGTTAACAGGACATTAGAAACATGGGTCGGGGTCGAGACATTATCGTTGATGATGAAGATTGTACGGAATTGTAATGTTTTATATATATATATATATATATATATATATATATATATATATATATATATATATGTATGTGTGTGTGTGTTTGTGTGTGTGTGTGTGTGTGTGTGTGAAAGTGATAGGCAGATATCCAAGCGCTTTCTTCTTCACTAAGACATATTGTTCCTTGACAAATGGTTTAGTAAAGACAAATAAAGCGCTTGGATTTCTGCCTATATCATTTTCCTGTGGTATTCGCTTATTTAATGAAGTCGCGTGCATCTCTGTGGTATTAGCTTATATATATATCTATATATATATATATATATATATATATATATATATATATATATATATATATATATATATATGTGTGTGTGTGTGTGTGTGTAGGCCTATACATGAATTTTTATCACAATCACAGTGACATTTTTTATACACAAACATGAAGCTACGAATGTCATTCAATATCCAATTCGCTCTGCCTTGGAAATGATACCGTGATGTGTGCTAGTGCATGCCTGTGTGTGTGTATGTGTGTGTGTGTGAGAGAGAGAGAGAGATTAGCAGTCTCTGGACGTGGCTAATGCAAATTGACGGTGAGTGTTTCATTACAAAATCACCGTTGAGAAGGACAGATTACTTATCGTGTCCCCAGAAACCCGGGATATTGTCGGTGGGTCTAAAGTAAACCTTATCGATGTTATGATAAGGTTACGTGATAAGTATGCACACACACAATTATCTTGAGTAGTAAATCCGGACGTGTTAAACTTGTCTAGCTGTCAGCGGACATACTATATGTCACTTGAATTAGAAACTGCCTGTTTTAAAGCCCCATAAAAATACACGTGTAAGGTTTCGATATTTGTTTGTTTTTTCGCTCTGTTACATTTGTTTCTGGATCAGATTAACACATTTCAGCTAAATATGAAGTACTGTAACATGAGCATCACTTATACCATTTGTATATATAGATAGATCAAAACAATAATAAACCTTATATGTCTAGAAAACATAAATGGAAGACCATCTCCAACCCCAGAATTATTATATTTTTTCATGAACGTTATGGCCACAGTTCTTTTAAAAAACGGTATAGGCCTACGATAATTTTTTTTAAGTTCATTACTGAAGATTCGTAACCGAACATCGGCCTATTGCCGCAAAATAAGTATGGCCTTTCTGATGCTTTATAACGCATTTGTAAGTGTGTTTTGAATATGAACAAATATTCCGCAAGGCTTGCTTTAACAGATTAATAGTTTCTGTGGCTTTTATTTTATCAATAAGCCATAGATTTCCTTTTAAAAGTCCTCCCAGGGAAAACAAAGAAAAGGAAAAAAAGGCGGGGCCAATTTTATTTTTCATGTGACAAGACAAGGCGATGCTTCGTTGATTTTTTTTTATATATATTATCAACAGCCGGTTCAAATACCTTCAGAGGGCTCATTAGGAGTGCGTCAACCCCCTGCATACACGTGATACTTTAAAAAATATGACATTTGTATTTACTCTTTACTTTCATGCTTCCTCGATAAGTGTTCTTGAGTTCCATCTTCTCTCTTATGACAACTAGACGTCACTTACTAGGCCTATATCTCCTCCTCCCACTTCTTTATTTTTACTTATTTATATTTTTACTACCACCTTATTCTCAGATAGTATTTTGGATAAGATCGACCAGCGCATATCCCATATTACTCCCCGCTGACAAACTATAGGCCTACCTCCTCATCACTCTTTCCTGAAGCAGACAGGGTGGTCTAGATGGATGTATATTTTAGTCCATGGCCAAGACCTAAAATTTTGACGTATCTGTACCACCTGGGTGGGCAAATTCTGGTTTGCTATTTCTTTTTATTGGGGTGATATCCCTAGATCACAATTTTGACAGATAAACCCTTGCAGAGTGGCAGCTTATTACTGGTAATCGCCTCTTGAATTGACAGACCCAACATCAGTTCGACTCAGAAAGACACTTTCTCCGAGCATCAGCTGTTATGTCATTATGTCCACCCACGACTAGTTACTAATCACCAATAAATACATATAACGCTCCTACTTACTAGCCTAAGTACTTATTCTCAGTTATGCATTAAAATTCAGGCTGCTTTCGACAAATTTGCAGTGCATTTGGTCAGTAATTTTTCGGATTTTTTTGTTATAATTTATTTCCTACTGCTAAGTTTCCTGTAGTCAACAAATCGACCACTTTGCATTTTATAAGTTGACGGCCAAATAATGTGATATGTCATATAGTTCAATTGCTCCTTTATTTTAAAACACAATGCAGTTGTATACGCGGAAACCTACTTAGCGGTAATTAGTGTGAACTGAATAAT
Organism: Macrobrachium nipponense; assembly: GCF_015104395.2. Taxonomy (NCBI): domain Eukaryota; kingdom Metazoa; phylum Arthropoda; class Malacostraca; order Decapoda; family Palaemonidae; genus Macrobrachium; species Macrobrachium nipponense. Next base: position 2,984,418 of record NC_061101.1, on the reverse strand, counting down.
TGATTGATAATACAGTGAATCCTGCGGCATCATTTATTATACAGCTGGTACACTAGACTTGGTTCACTCTATTTTAATAACTGGTGTGTTCAACTTAACAAACTTTGACTCAACCTAAATTGAGCCGATATCATTGTTAGTAAAGTCCATACTTCCAACTATATTACGACACTTGTAATTCAGTCACCATCATCATCTACATCAGAGTCTGTTAGTTCCGCAATTGGCTTTTCCTCACTCGGTTGGATGGTGCAGGTTTGTAGCTTGCACATATTTGTGCACTTCAAGCCATTGGTGAGACATGTGCAATCTAGGTAATTTGCAGGATCTCACACACTTGCAGGAGAGAAACTAGCACCGAATCTGGTGATGGTGAGCCACGCATCCAGTTGATGACCAGCTTTCCATCATCATCTGTGGTCCACCCATGGTCCTTGGGATTTGTACAGAAGGTCGAGGCTGCAGAGGACCGCCTCCATATGGCAGCATGATAGTTGGCACGGGCAACATGCATTGAGAGGCAATCCTCACAAGGTGGGAGCTGACTGGATTTCATCTTCAACCACGTCTGGCACAAAAGTGTTGATAGCGAAGTGTGTTCACGTCTGTTGTACGAGTGCAGGATGCATACATATGGCAGTGATCTCTTGCAGCTCATCGGATACATTCCATACTTCCAAAGCTCAGTGAATGCCTCCTGGAAGGTCTTTTCAGTCTTCAAAAACTTGAAGGTACCCATCTTTCCACGATCCGCAAATGCACTGACAGTATCACAACCAGTGAAAGCATGCATGCCAACCAGAGCGTCACATACATTAACTTCCCAATGAGTTGCTTAGCTTGGTAATGTCAAGGAACCTTGTCCTGGTTTGTGTTCCACATTTCTGATGCATGCTGCATGGGATGTGGTTGCTCAAGCCCAAGCACAACACACACCTGTGTCCTCAGCAGTAATGATCACAGCCCTTGTAACCAGACTCTGCTGCTTTGAGAGCATGCAGCAACATGCGGGTGTCCACTTCTTCTTGAGAGTATTTGAGCTCTGCAACCTCTTCCCATTGGTCTTTGCCTATCTTGAAACAGTCATCCTCACAGGTGGACATACAAAATCTTGTTTTGGAGTTTCTCCTTGTATTTGGATCCTTTCCATTCGTCTACCAAGAACTTGATCAGATTGTCTTGTTAGCAGAGCTGCAAAGTAGTTTCTGCCATTGCTGGATGTTATGGCCAGGCGCAATATTCCTGAACTGGATGCCCCTGCCCTCACCCTCTGTTTACTCTTTCTACATCTTGATGGATGCCTTCTTGTAAACATCAAAGACAACATCTATGCGTCGGCTCTTGGCTCCTTCGTGGAGAAACGTTTGGCCAGGGCTGATTCTGCTAACTGGGCAAATGTCTTCTCCTTCCCTTTCATCTTCTGTATCAAGTTCATCCCGTCTATGCGGTTGTGATGGTTCTGGTATAACTTCTGCAGGAGAAACAATCTTCTCCAGTTCCCTGGCTAGAGCTGCTTTATTCGTCTTGCGTTAGAGAATCCATCACCATTGGCAAGGCCCATGGCAGGGGACCCCAGGGGATGTACCAAGACGTCACTCATGTGAAGCTTTTGACTCTCAGCCACTAGAATCATGTGGCCAAACAGGTTCCTGTCAGCCTTCAGAACTTGCTTGCTTGGCTTGCCCTTTTGGATGTCTGAGAACGTTTTCAGTTTATTTTTGTCATTTTGTCATAGAACTGAGTTGTTGGTGGATTTGACTCCAGTCATTCCTTTTTTTAAACCAAATAATTGTGGTAATGTTATGTAATGCCCAATACATCAATTTTCACATGATATTGACTGATTTTGCACATTTCGCAAAGGCGCCGACCCTCAAAAATTGTAACATGAAAAAAGTATGAAAAGCTGCTTTTGTGCAAAGGTTATCACATATTAAATCACTTATATTAACCCATAAACAACTTAGTAGAGGTAAACTTTTGCCCTCTCAGATGGTACTACCAACATCTGGTCTGGCCCATGGACAATAGTCCATGGGCCAGACCAGATGGTTGGTTTGTGTTCCACATTTCTGATACATGCTGCATGGGATGTGGTTGCTCAAGCCCAAGCACAACACCAACACATCTGTGTCCTCAGCAGTAATGATCACAGCCTTGTAACCAGACTGCTGCTTTGAGAGCATGCAGCAACATGCGGGTGTCCACTTCTTCTTGAGAGGATTTGAGCTCTGCTAAAACCCAGGTGCTGGGGCCAAAAAAGTCATTCGCGCCGTAATGAAGGTTAAATAAGTTGAATTATGGTACAAATGAAATAGTGAAAGAAATGAATCATAAAAAAGCCCGGATAAATGGGGATTGGGTTGTGTGGGCTCGTAACCTGCATCATAAAAAGAGACACCCCTACGACAGAAACTGATACAGTTGGGGTTGCGAACATTGGGAGATGATAGCTTCACCATGGTCCTGAGGATACTAATGGGGCCCGAGCCAGGGTGGCCATGGACCTTGGTCCCTTACTTCGAACTGGCTCATATGATGCTTTCCTCCCAAACCCCCAAAGACATTGGTGGGAGGAGGTTGGTGGAAGATGGTCACAGAGGTGCCTCACCAGAAGGGAGTTGGCCACCCTTCCAAACAAACAAAAAGAAAGTTGTCGAGTTGGATGTCTAAATGCGAGAACAATGTATATGACAGGCAAGATCAAGTTTAGTGGCACAGGAAATCAAGAGATACAACTTGGAAATTGCTGGATTGAGTGAACTAGGTGGCTGGGTGTGAAAAGTAAGAATAGAGATGTGTTGTTCCATCTATTCTGGTAAAGACCAGGGAGAACATGAGAGAGGTGTAGCAATTGCTTTGAGTAAGAAAGCTGAAAAAATGTTGGAGCATTATGAATGTATTGATGATGAGAATAGTCACTTGCAGGTTGCGAGGTAAATATACAAACATCTCCGTTATACAGGTGTATGCCCCTACTGAAGAGAGTGGAGAAGAAGAGAAGGATGAATTTTATGAAAAGCTAACTGGAGTTATAAGAGGGTTAGAAGACATGATATGTTGTTGCTGATGGGGTATTTTAACGCTACAGTAGGGAGAGAGTATGATGGCTTTCAGGGAACAATTGGAAAATTTGGAATTGGAGTTAGAAATGATAATGGGAGAAGACTCCTAGAGCTATGTGTGCATCTGGGTGGGATCTATAACAAACATATTCAACCATAAATTAGAGCACAAAACTACATGGGTGTCGCCAAATGGATTGGTACAAAATTTGATAGATTATGTTATTGTAAATCAGAAATGGAAAGAAGCTATATTAGGACACCAGAACTTTTAGGGGGCTGCTGTGTCATTCTGACCACAAACTCGTAATATCCAGATTAGATTAAAGTTACAGGCCAATCAAAAAAGAAAAAAGGGAGAACTATAAAGTCTGATGTGGATAAGTTGAGAAATGAAAGAGTTGAACAACAGTATGAGGTGAAGGTAGGAGGCAAATTTGCGGCATTAATTGGTATGGAAAAACTATGGATTAGGATTCAGAGGAATCCTGGGCAATATTAAGTTCAGATACTAAGGTCGTAGCAACAGAGGTGTTAGGTTATAAGAGAAGTAACAGCAAACCTTGGTTCAGTGATGAAGCAAAAGTTTTAAGTGAAGAGCAACAAAGGTTGAGAGTTCAAATGGATGATGAACAAGACCTAGAGAAGAAAAAACAACTAAAAAGACGAAGAAATAGAAAGCTGAGAGAAACTAAGTGATAGGATGAAGCATGACCAAAACATGTTTTGGAAAGAAAGAGCTACCGAAGTTGAAGTAGCTATGGAAATTGGCGAGAGCAGGGCTATGTTTGCAGCTGTGAGATTCTTGAGGAACGCAAGCCAGAAAAGTTTGGAGGGAGTGATGGTATGTTGGATGAAGATGGGAACTTGGTCACAGACGAAATGGAGAAAAGGAATCTGTTTGCAAGGTATTTTGAAAGACTCCTAAATGTTGATACTACTGGTAACGGATGAGTGCATTGCAGATTTAAACGAGGCCTGGAGTTCAAGGAAGAGATATTAGTGCAGAAGAGGTGAAAGAGGCCTTAACAAAATCTGTAAAGAATGGAAAAAAACTGCTGGCGTGTGCGGGATAACTGCAGAGATGCTAAAAGCAGGAGGACGAAGGATGATAGAGGCATTAAGAGTTGTTTTTAACATAGTTTGGAAAACAGAGGTGGTACCAAGTGATTGGAAAAAGGCAATATGATACCAATATATAAAAATAAAAAATAAGGGAAGGCAAAAGGGAGTGTGGTAACTATCGGGGCATAAGTTTACTGTCAGTCCCGGGGAAGATATTCATGAGAGTAATAACTTAACAGAATAAGAACCTATAGTAGAAGAGAAACTTAGAAGAACAGCAGTGTGGTTTTTAGAAGTGGAAGGTCAACAGTGGATCAAATTTTCACCTTAAGACAGATAATTGAGAAGAGATGGGAGTATGCAAAGCCAATATTCTGTGCTTTTATAGACTTGGAGAAAGCGTATGATTCAGTATGGGGAGATGGAATGTGGAGAGTGGGCAGAAACCACTATGGTTATAACCACTGAAAAGTGATAAGGATACTATAGAACTGGTACCAAGGAGTGTGCAGCTGCGTACAGCTGGTATGGACAGCAAAGTGACTGGTTCCCAGTTGGAAGTGGGCTAAGACAGGGATGTGTTATGTCACCCACCTTGTTTAATGTATATATTGACCATATAATGAGAAAGAGTGATGGAGAATGAAAACAGAGGGCTAGTATTGGTGGAGAAGGTTTATGGATTTGGACTTTGCTGATGATGTTGCGTTGGTTGCTGATACGTAGCTGGTGCTGGTAGGTATGGTAATGAGGATGGAGACAGAGACACAGAATTTTGGCTTGAACATCAGCACAAAGAAGAGCGAGATCATGGTTGTGAGTAAGGATGATGATTGGGTGCATATGGAGGATATGACAATCAGAGGACAGGAACTAAAGCAAGTTGAGAAAGTTGTTGTTTTACTTGGGAAGTTGTAGTAACAGCAGACAGGAGGCAAATTGAAGATATACAAAGAAGAAGAAAACTAGGAGCAGCAAGAGCTTTTGAGGTTCTGAGAAAAAACGTTTGGTCAAGGCATGAAATCAGCTTGAAAACTAAGATGAGAATATTCAATGCAGTAGTACTACCAGTCCTGATGTATGGCTCGTCCACCTGGGCACTGACCAGAACAGAGGAGAAAAGGTTGGATGCTTTTGAGATGAAGCGGCTGAGAAGGATACTTGGCATTAAATGGGATGATTATGTTAGAAATGAAGACATCAGGGTGAGATTGAGGCAAAGGCCAGTCAGTACCAGGTTGAAGGGGGGAAGGCTGAAATGGTTTGGACATGTTGAGAGGATGGATGGGAATAGAGATTCCAGGAGAGCACTGAGAGCAGTACAAATAGGAAGACCGCTGGGCAGACCAAGAACGAGGTGGATAGACATAATTGTCAGGGATCTTGAGGATGAAATCCAAAACTTAGAGAAAGCAAGGGAAATGGCTCGGGATAGGGACAGATGGAGAGGAACTGTATCAGCCTTATGCCACTGGCCAGTGGCGGGAAGATAAAGTAAAGTAAAGTAAGACTAATAAATAAGATAAAAACATGAAGTTTAATGAATGGTATAATATATATAAAAAATAGTTTAATGTCTTTAAAAATCTGTATATGATATATCAATGATTATCCAAATATTATCAAAAAATTTTATACACTTTAAAAAGGAGATGAGAGCAGAAATATCTGCTTCATCTCCCAAGATATTTGAGAGGGATTTACCCTGGAAACATCTTTCCCTTTGTTAAAATATCTGGGGCAAAACATCAGAATGTGCTCCACTGTTAGTGTCTCGTCGCAGAAAGCACACACTGCATGGTGGGCTGCTTCCTTCTAAAATAAACAGATGGGTTAAATAAGTGTGCCCAATCCTTAATCTCGTTAAAATAACCTCTGTTCATCTGTCAAGCTGGAATGACGAAGGCCACGGCAGTATATTTTTCCTAATACTTCTATACTTACTATTATTGGCAAGAAAAGGAGAAGCCCACCTTTCTTGCCATTTATTTAATACATCAGACCTAATAGGACATTTTAGGTCTGTATGGGGCACTTTCCTGAAGGCTGTTTCTGGCAAAGCGCTAGCAGCTTTTGTTTCCCTGTCTGCAGTCTTGTTTCCCTGAATCCCCACGCGAGAAGGGACCCAACAGAAAGAGACTGACTTAAGCAGACAATATATACGGAAAAGTGATTCCTGAAGTTTTTGAATTAACGGATGAAAGCTATTAAATTTTTTTCTAGCTTCTAAAGTGCTTTTAGGATCCGAGTATATGACAAAATTAGTGTCACTATTTTGAAGAACTAAATCTAGGGCAGCAGATATTGATGCAAAGTCAGGTAATATAGCTGTATATGCTGTATCACCAAGGATAACAGCACACCCAACACCACTATCTGACTTTGATCCATTGGTATAAATCTTCACATAATTGGCATGGGTAACGTCGTGCTCTAAGAATTTTCCCCTAATCTCTTCTTCCGTACAGTCCTTCTTCTTAAATGATTTCTTGCATACTAATGCTTCAGGAATAAGCCATGGAGGATTTACAGGATGTTTTACTTCCAGGACTTCTGGGATTTGAGATGGTTATCACCCTAACATCCTCGTTCAGTCGAATTTGGAATGGTTTAGAAGCTCTTGTACCAGAGAAACTCCGCAAGTCAGTTTCCTTAAGTAATTGAAAGGAAGGATTTTTGGGAGCACTTTTTTATAGCCACGTATCGCAACCCTAGCTCTGGCCTTCTTAGATCAAGGGGAAGACGATCTGTGTCGACATATATGCTTTCAACAGGAGAAGTTCTAAAAGCCCCTGAGCACATTCTCAACTCCATGTTCTGTACAACATCCAATTCCTTTAGCGGGTTGGTTTACAAGCTGAGGAATAGATCTGACAGCCATAGTCTAGCTTGGAGCGACACAGCGAGTCATATAGCCTCAAAAGGGTTTTTTTTATCAGCCCCCCAACTAAAACCAGAAACAACTTTTAAATAATTAAAGATTTTTTCACATTAATCTTTAGGGCATTTATGTGCTGACCCATGTTAATTTGTGGTCAATAATCATCCTCAGAAATTTTACTTCACTTTCGTAAGGAATAATAGATCCTTTTAAAACTAATTGTGGGAACTTCTTCCACACGCCAGCATTCTGGTAAATCTTACTGCAACTGTTTTGGAAGAGGAGAATTTAAAACCATTCTCATCAGCCCATCTCAGTAATTGCATTAATAGACCTTTGCAGATGTTTGCATACTGACAATGAATCATATTCTGTGCAGTATATTGCAAAGTCATCAACAGAGTGAGCATTTAATAGAGGCAAGATTTTTTCAACCACACTGATCATTTCCACTGAAAAAGTGTTACACTTAAAACGCTTCCCTGGGGAACTCCTTCCTCCTGCACAAAAGTTGGGAGAAGGAGTTTCCCACTTTTACCTTACAAAATCCGTCCGTTAAAAAGGAATATATAAATCTGATCATTCTTCCACATATGCCCATCTTGTGCAATTGTTTCCATGATGCCAGTTCTCCAGGCTTTTTTGAGATAAAAAAATACTCCGATGGTCTGACATTGTTTGGCGGATCCTTGCTGGATTTGGTTGGTCAGCCTCAGCAACGGATCAAGGGTGGAGCGGTTTTTTCTTGAAACCAGATTGAAATGATGATATTAATCCTTTAGTTTCTAAGTGCCAAACTAGTCTAGTATTTATTCATTTTTTCTCCATCAGCTTACACACACAGCTGGTAAGAGCTATTGGTCTATAGTGGTGGCTAGGGAAGCGGAAGCATCTTTATTAGGCTTTTTAATAGGAAACAAATGTGGATATTGTCCAGTCGTTGGTAAAATTCCCGTTTCCCATATTTTATTTATAATCTTGAGTGAATATTTTTTGGCATCGTCTGGGAGGTGTTTAAGCATTTTCATACATGATTGTATCCTCACCTGGAGTTGTGGATACACTAGAGGTGAGCGCCCCCCTCCGTATTCTCTCAAGGAAAACCTGTAGTTGATGGTTCAGAAGGAACCTTCTCCTTTATAAGTGATTGTTTCTTTAATCCCTTTTCATCTGAATTGGAATTTAGAGTTTTTTGGCATGATCATATTTCTGCTTATGATTCTGATCAGAATTTCTACTGTGATTCTGCGAATCACAAGGTTCATACTATTAGGCGCAAGACTGATCAGAACTCACATGTTTTTGGGCTGAAACTGCTTTTGGAACCACCTTTCTAGGTGGAGAGATCTCTTTCCAAAACACTGAACCCATTTCAGGTTTTATTTTAAAGCCATCATTATTTGGGGATGTATTCCTTGTGCGCTTCTTGGTGGTTGTAATTATAGTTTTGTTTTCATTTTTGTTTGTGGCTGTGACAATTGATGGCTCTGAATTAGCTCTATCTAATTGGGCTTTCTCACTTGGCTTATTCTTGTTGGAAGTGTTTTGAACAGATTCCCGAATTATTAATTGATTTTGGCTCCCTTTTTTTGGAGGTGAGCCTGCAACTACCATATTAGTCACCTTTGTATTGGCTTTGGGAGGTGAGTTTTTCTGTACTTCTTGAAGTACAACTTTTGGTGTTGGACTCCGAGGCACTAGCAGATGAAAATTTCTTGACAGATTGGGATTTTCATTATTTACAGTCCGTGGAGTAGCAGGTGTGTGATGCCTACTATATTAGTTGCCTTACATTGCTGGAATTTTTAATAGTTTTATTACTGAAGCATAGGTAGAGCCTTGGCCCTTTTTGTTTTGCCCCAATTATCACACACTTTGCTTCGCTAATGCTGATATGTTCATTGTCAGCCACTGCCAATACATCTTCTTCAAATCTGTACCTGAGGCAGGCCCTAGAATTGGAGAGTGATCACCCTTACCTTGAAAAGAGTATTGGGCTGCTACACATTCGTCAAAATTATCATGCTCTGCAGAGCACACAGAACATCTTTTGTTGTTTTCACACGAGTTTTGAATGTGGCCATTTGCGACACTGTTTGGAATTTCTTTTTATATATTTTACCCTGCATCCTCTCATGGCCAACAATGATAGTATCAGGTAGGTAACTGGAGAAAAAGGTTAAAAGGATAGCTGCATCCCCTCTTAGTTTTTTTACATGAGATACACAAGAAGGACATCGATGGAGAATCTCCTCCTCTTCAAAAACATGCAGGTCTTTTGAGTATAGTACTACTCCTTTCAGTGTGTTAAAGAATTTATGCGATGCAATACATTCGATATTTCCACTTTCAGGAGGTTTAAAATTCGAGAGCAAAATTGCTTGGGTTTCATTTCCAGCTTTTATTAGCAAGTTCTTCCCATAACGTTTCAAATTTCCAATGGGAATGGAACCTACCTTGCTCTCAATACATTCAGCAGCCTTTATAAAATTTTGTCCTCCCTCCTTGTAGCTAGCAACATGCCATATAGGGGTAGGAAGCGCTCTGTACATGGGGCTGGTCCATGTTCTTCATTCTTAGGGATAAAATCAAACGGCTCATCATTTAACTTTTTCACTGAAAACACTTTCGTGCTAAGAACCGAATCATCGAGAATGTGGCCATGGAGTCTATGTTGTGCCTCACTAGCTTCCAAAGGTGAGGAAAATTTAACATAAGCAGAAAATGACTGCTTGTCTTTTTCTAAAGTCATTTCATTCTTTCCACTTTACCAAATGGTTTCATTACACTGTACAAACACTCATCATCTAATGACAAGTTTACATTAGTGCAATGAAGGAACTCTACTATCAGGATCAAATCCACCAAATTTACAAACACCCTGGTGTCTCAGTGTTTGGTTCTGTCTGATAGCCGAGCTCATATCCATCTTCACGCCAGAAGTCGTTGCATCCAGGGGAGGGAAAAACTATTGTCCAAATCCATAGAATTATCCCAGTTCACATTCGGTTTTTATCAAGAAAGTATCGTGGATCAGTCAGGTATTTGCATTCTTCACCAGTGGCACAAGTGAGAGTTGACTTCCAGTAGTCCACCCCATACCCTCCCCCTTCGGGATGGCATCAATATGCTTGCTGTGCCCAGGTATAAGCCAATCCGCCTGTTGGGGTTCTGCCCCCACTATGGGGGACTGACTCCCCACTCCAAATGTATTGGTGGGCTTCCGGACAGAAGCCAGGAGTCCCATCCCCAAACACCGGCCCCCCGCCCCAACCTGGATTCCGATGGGCCGATCCCTGGAGATAGTTCCGCCCTCAATATGGCTATATGAAAATCCCATCATCATCTCTTAGGTCCAAACCATATCAGGTGGCGACTCAACCACCACAACTTCTCACTCACCTAAGCAGTAAAATTTATCAAAAAGTGGAAAATTCCACTAAGCTACTCCAAAAAGTTTCTAATATTTCTAATACATGAGACTCTTGGACTCAAACCCGGGAACAGATTCCAGGGGTTCAAGAGCCCCCTCACCACGTCAAGGTGGTCTCACTTTGAGGGTTTGTTTGTTTGTATGGTGTTTTTACGTTGCATGGAACCAGTGGTTATTCAGCAACGGGACCAACGGCTTTACGTGACTTCCGAACCACGTCGAGAGTGAACTTCTATCACCAGAAATACACATCTCTCACTTCTCAATGGAATGGCCAAGAATCGAACTCGCGACCAACGAGGTGGGACGCCAACACCATACCAACCACGCCACAGAGGCGCCTTTGAGGGGGAGGGTGGTCTAGAACCTTCTCTGCACCTCGCACGGTCCTATAGTAAGCTTCACCGAAGGTTTGTTTGTTTGTTCGTATGGTGTTTCTACGTTGCACCGAAGGGTCTGCAGTAACTTCCTTACGTCCTTTTTGCATTTTTTTTTTCTTCACCCTTTCTTTCATCTCTTTAACTACGACTCCTTAGAGCAGCCGTTGGGTCTTCTTCTCCCAATTACAACTTTAGAATCCTGGATCTGCGCCTCATAATATATTTTCTGGCTCTGTTTCTCGCACTTCCTCCAGTGCTTGCTTGACTTTGTACGCCTAGACCTCATAAAAAAAAGTGTGGAAATAAAATAATGCAAAATTCACGTTTTATATTTTAATAACACATAAGATAAGGATGGTTAAAACAAGATGTTGTTTTCGATTAAGAAGCAGTGAGAGATGGTAGGTGAGATCGCCACACTGCAAGGGAACACCCCTCACAGTAGCAGAGAGAGAGAGAGAGAGAGAGAGAGAGAGAGAGAGGCGTTTGTGTTAGGTGAGAAAACCACACTGCAAGGGAACACCCCTCACAGAGAGAGAGAGAAAGAGAGAGAGAGAGATTACAGAACCTATCAGCTAAAAAATCAATTAAAATTCAAATAAATATATAACGACCACAACAGCCAAAGCTGATTGTTATGGAGATATATAAATGATAATTTTGCAAAACAATATAATGAAATCACCCTCAAGACGAACACCAGTAAGATTACAGATAATTGAATCTACTCAGCATATCTTAATACTTCCTAATTTCCTGTTTCTTTTGGTGCGGGGGTAGGGGCTTCCTCATGGGGAAATTTGACATTTCTATACATCATTTGTACTCTTGATTTAAATATACGAATCACCAACCAAAGATCTCTCACCTCTCTTACTCGATAGACGAGAAAAAGAGAGATATTATATATCGCAAAATAAAGAGCTTTGATAACTTTCCATGAATGTATACAAGCAAGCAACCAGCAAGCAAATGAAAAAAAGATTGATAACTCCTTAGCAACAATCTCAGGTATTTTTAGCATATACACAAGCAACAGGAACAATGAAAGACGTATAATATATATATATATTATATATATATATATATATATATATATATATATATATATATATATAAATTCTATGAGAAACAACCCTCACAGAGGTAATGAGAGATGTATAGTGTTTGCATAACTGCATTTCTATGAGGGAACAACCCTCACAGAGGTAAAGAGAGATGTATAGTGTTTATATAACTACAATTCTATGAGGGAACATCCCTCACAGAGGTTATGAAAGATGTATAGTGTTTGTATAACTACAATTCTATGAGGGACCATCCCTCACAGAGGTTATGAAAGATGTATAGTGTTTGCATAACTACAATTCTATGAGGGAACATCCCTCACAGAGGTAATGAAAGATGTATAGTGTTTGCATAATTACAATTCTATGAGGGAACATCCCTCACAGAGGTTATGAAAGATGTATAGTGTTTGTATAACTACAATTCTATGAGGGAACATCCCTCACAGAGATTATGAAAGATGTAGTGTTTGTATAACCACAATTCTATGAGGGAACATCCCTCACAGAGGTTATGAAAGATGTATAGTGTTTGCATAACTACAATTCTATGAGGGAACATCCCTCACAGAGATATGGAAAGATGTATAGTTGGTTTGCATAACTACAATTTATATGAGGGAACATCCCTCACGAGGTAATGAAAGATGTATATTGGGTTTGCATAACTACAATTCTATGAGGGGAAAACATCCCTCACAGAGGTTATGAAAGATGTATAGTGTTTGTATAACTACAATTCTATGAGGGAACATCCCTCACAGAGGCAATGAAAGATGTAGTGTTTGTATAACTACAATTCTATGAGGGGACATCCCTCACAGAGGTAATGAAAGATGTAGTGTTTGTATAACTACAATTCTATGAGGGAACATCCCTCACAGAGGTTATGAAAGATGTATAGTGTTTGTATAACTGCAATTCTATGAGGGAACATCCCTCACAGAGGTAATGAGATGTATAGTTTGTATAACTACAATTCTATGAGGGAATATCCCTCACAGAGGTAGTGAAAGATGTATAGGTGTTTGTATAACTACAATCTATGAGGGAATATCCCTCACAGAGGTTATGAAAGATGTATAGTGTTTGTATAACTACAATTCTATGAGGGAACATCCCTCACAGAGGTTATGAAAGATGTATAGTGTTTGTATAACTACAATTCTATGAGGGAACACCCCTCATAGAGGTAATAAGATTATAGTGTTTGTATAACTACAATTCTATGAGGGAATATCCCTCACAGAGGTAATTAGATGTATAGTGTTTGTATAGCTACAATTCTATGAGGGAACATCCCTCACAGAGGTAATGAGATGTATAGTGTTTGTATAACTACAATTCTATGAGGGGACATCCCTCACAGAGGTAATGAAAGATGTATAGTGTTTGTATAACTACAATTCTATGAGGGAACACCCCTCATAGAGGTAATAAGATTATAGTGTTTGTATAACTACAATTCTATGAGGGAATATCCCTCACAGAGGTAATTAGATGTATAGTGTTTGTATAGCTACAATTCTAAATTTTGAGGGAACATTCCCTCAAAGAGGTAATAATGGAAAAAGGATTGTTAGGGTGGCTATAGAGAACATCCCTCACAGAGGTAATGAAAGATGTAGTGTTGTATAACTACAATTCTAAGAGGGAATGGTTAAAAGATGTATCTTTGTTATATACTACAATTCTATGAGGGATCATCCCTCACAGAGGTAATGAAAATGTATAGTGTTTGTATAACTACAATTCTATGAGGGAACATCCCTCACAGAGGTAATGAAAGATACATAGTGTTTATAAAACTACAATTCTATGAGGGAACATCCCTCACAGAGGCAATGAAAGATACATAGTGGTTGTATAACTACAATTCTATGAGGGAACATCCCTCACAGAGGTAATAAAAGATGTATAGTGTTTGTATAACTACAATTCTTGAGGGAACATCCCTCACAGAGGTAATAAAAGATGTAGTGTTTGTATAACTACAATTCTATGAGGGAACATCCCTCACAGAGGTTATAAAAGATGTATAGTGTTTGTATAACTACAATTCTATGAGGGAACATCCCTCACAGAGGTTATGAAAGATGTATATTGTTTGTATAACTACAATTCTATGAGGGAACATCCCTCACAGAGGTTATGAAAGATGTAATGTTTGTATAACTACAATTCTATGAGGGAACATCCCTCACAGAGGTTATGAAGATGTATATTGTTTGTATAACTACAATTCTATGAGGGAACATCCCTCACAGAGATAATGAAAAGATGTATAGTGTTTGTATAACTACAATTCTATGTAGGGGAACATCCCTCACAGAGGTTATGAAAGATGTAATGTTTGTATAACTACATTCTATGAGGGAACAATCCCTCACAGAGATAATGAAAGATGTATATGTTGTATAACTACAATTCTATGAGGGAACATCCCTCACAGAGGTTATGAAAGATGTAATGTTTGTATAACTACAATTCTATGAGGGAACATCCCTCACAGAGATAATGAAAGATGTATAGTGTTTGTATAACTACAATTTCTATGAGGGAACATCCCTCACAGAGGTTATGAAAGATGTAAGTTTGTATAACTACAATTTCTATGAGGGAACATCCCTCACAAGAGATAATGAAAGATGTATAGTGTTTGTATAACTACAATTCTATGAGGGCAACTCCCTCACAGAGATAATGAAAGATGTATAGTGTTTGTATAACTGCAATTCTATGACGGGACAGCCCTCACAGAGGTAACGAGATGTATAGTGTTTGTATAACTTCAACTCTATGAGGGAACAGCCCTCACAGAGGTAACGAGATGTATAGTGTTTGTATAACTTCAACTCTATGAGGGAACAGCCCTCACAGAGGTAATGAGAGATACATAGTATGTGTATGATTGCAATACTATGATGGAGTAACCCTCACTCAGGTAATGAGAGATATAGATCGTTTGTATAACAACAAAAGTTAGATACATCACCTTTGAGCAATTTATATACTACATACAGGGTGAGGAATTTGGATATATATATATATATATATATATATATATATATATTTATATATATGTGTGTTTTTTTTGCACCCAATTCCTTTAAGTGTTTACTAAATATTTGTACCTGATAACCACTCGCCATAATCACTAATAATCCATTGATATTGTCTACAAACAGCGTACCAAGTAGCTTCAGGGAGATCTGAAAAAAAAAACAAAAAAAAAACAATAATAAGAAGAATCAGTTGTAGAAATGCAAATATCTTTAGTGTATAATCATTCAAGATAGGATCATATCTATATTTCGTGTGCCAAAAAATGTCATTAACTTTGTCAAAATGTATTTTTCAAGAATTAGAATGGTCACGCGAGGAAAATTCATAGATATTGCAATGTGAACATAAATGTGAATAATTTAGAATGTATATACGGATAAATGTGAATTAAGCTGAAGAATGGGATGGAAAGCATCAAATTGCTTCTTTTAAAATTAAACGACTTTTCAATCATTTGTTATTCTTAAAGTTGTCTTATATCTTATGTTCTATACATTCGCGTAAATTGAGCGCCACTGTATAAATGCCAGCATTCTACAGAAACTAAATGACAAACTAATTATAACGTGATAATTTGAAGTTTATTATCGGCTTTTTAACGTCCGTAGCTAAATCTTACTCATCCATTTTTATTGTCTGAAGTTATTTTAATCACAGTATATGCGGGGCAGTATATTTTAAAACGTGACGAAATGGAACGCGATTAAATCCTTAACTGGCAACTACTCGCAGGAGTAGTGACGTCACCATCGACACGATCTAAAAGGCTTCGCATACGTATTGCTTCAAGAAGTCCATAAAGGAAAAGTTGAAAATACATACATACGTACGCACACATCTGAATAAAGACAGAAAACAGAAAGAAAAATAAACATCAAACGTTTAATGATGTAATTTGTATTCTATACGAGCGCACATTATTTCTACATTAGTAGTACCTAAAACGTAAACGTATGTAAATTTAACAAAATTATATGCAAGGGAAAAATAAACGTAAATTTGTTTATATTTAAAAAAGCAAATAATGGGAATGAATTAAGAGTAATAACAAAAGCATGAGAAAGCCGTGATAAGTGAAAAAATTACGAAAAACGTAATGGTTTCCCAACAGCGAGTATACGTAGCGGTGAATTCTCCTATTGGCTAGACCAGACGGCGCTGTCTCAGTACTATCTAACAGGATGTTTTTAATCTCTAACTTTTCTTCCCTTTTTTTTTATAACAGATAAACTAAATACGTCTCAAAAGGGAATTTGTTTATAGACTGGAAAGATAAAAAATTGTTGTTTTCCCTTATAGGTCTATACGTATTCCTGAGCTTAGTTGATTATGTATGACAAAGCGTGCGCGTTTATGAACACAACTGTTTTTTATTCTGACGTAAATCTAAGTTTATAAAAACATCGTCCTAGGTAGATATTAAATTCTATAACTGGCTTAGTTTAGTGGCCAAAGCGTCGTCGAATTAATCATTAAGATAAGATGAAAAAGAAATCACTTTTTACTAACTACCTCAAGTGGAAGAAGATGAGTCTAATAAAAGCCCGAGTGAGCAATATGTTTTATATATATATATATATATATATATATATATATATATATATATATATATATATATATATTGTCACTCGGCCTATTTGCTCCGAATTATCATAACCCAATCTTCATCATTACGGCCTGCTCGGCCTCCATCCGGATCAGCTTCAATTCCAGCCTCGCCCGCTCTCGCAGGAGCGCCTCCTTCTCAGCCCTGTATTCGAGAATCTTTTCTCGCAGCTGCTCTGGATCCAGGTCCTCGTCTCCTCCTTCGTCCTCAGAGCTTTCCTCGTCGCTGCTGCTGGTGTAGTCGCTTTCTTCTTCTTCTTCGTCGTCGTCGTCGTCGTCGTCGAGAGCCGGTTTAAGCATCTTTATGGGTCTAGCGTTTTCTGAGCTATCTAGACTGGGTCGTCTCCTTTTGCCCGTGGTATTACCACACGGCGTTAAAGGTGTTTCTTCTCCTCCTCTTATTTCTTCTTCTCTATCATTCGAAGGCTTTTCTGTAATGTAGATAGATAAATGAGAGGGATGGAGATCGTTAAAATATATCAGTAAAATCAGTAAAAACCGCAGTTTTATTTATTTTTTCAGGAAGGTGCACGAACGTCTACAACAGCATAAATTTCTCCAACCGAGAGCTGAACATACAGTGTTGACATTTTATCTCTGAATTTGTATTTCCTCTAAAGGAAATACATGAAATAAAACGTAAAAATCATTATTAAATGCCATAGTCAGGAATGAATTCAAATAGCTTGCACTATACTCTGTTTTTTTTCATCTGTCCATCTGCCTGTGTTTATGTATGGCAACACTGCGTCCCGGGCTTTAGATAGTTACGCTATGTGTAAGTTTAGGTAAATAAAAGGATATCTGGGTGTACATTGCAACTGAAAAGTGTTTTAATAATTTACTGTATGCGAATTACACCGTTAATATTCGAAATAGGATATTATTATAATCGTTGAATGAAAGCTGAATGTGACTATCTAAAGCCCGGACGCAGTGTTGCCATACAAAAACACCACAGGCGGTGGACAGATGAAAAAAAACAGAGTATAGGTCTAGGGTCAAACAGGATGTTAGTTTGGTTAGTTAAACGAGCACCCAAGTAGACGAACGTTTAAGTAATTCAGCAGCTATTTACGTAGGATTTATGAATGCCGTTCTCTCTTTCTGGTAAGACGTATTTCTTTCTAAATTTACCATACCCCTATCTCATTCCCAAATTACTTGCCCCATACGTCTCTCTGTGTATACGTGTGCGTCTGTCACTTTTTCATTCCTCCTCGGAGCTTTTTCTCTTCACAGCCACCGGAAGGAAAAACGTGATACTTCTACGACGAGATTAGGGCGAATGACGACGCAAAACCATTTAAACCTACATATATTGAAGGGATATATGGATTTTAAGGGTGAAACCTACCTAAATTGAAGGGATATATGGATTTTAAGGGTTAAACCTACCCAAATTGAAGGGATATGTGGATTTTAATGGTGAAACCTACCTAAATTGAAGGGATAAATGGATTTTAAGGGTTAAAACCTACCTAAATTGAAGGGATATGTGTTTTAAGGGGTTAAACCTACCTGTATTGAAGGGATAAATGTGTTTTAAGGGTTAAACCTACCTATATTGAAGGGATAAGTGTGTTTTAAGGGTTAAACCTACCTAAATTGAAGGGATATATACAAGTCCGTAAGGTTTAAACCTCACTAAATTAAAGGGATATATGGATTTTAAGGGTTAATCTACCTAAATTGAAAGGATATATATAAGTTTCTAAGGGTTAAACCTACCTAAATTGATTGGATATGTATATTCTAAAGGATAAACCTACCTAAATTGATTGGATATGTATATTCTAAAGGAGAAACCTACCTAAATTGATTGGATATGTATATTCTAAAGGATAAACCTACCTAAATTGATTGGATATGTATATTCTAAAGGATAACCCTACCTAAATTGAAGGGCTATATAATATATATATATATATCTATATATATATATATATATATATATATATATATATATATTAAGGGTTAACCCTACCTAAATTTAGGAAATATTTAGATTTCAAGTCAAGACCTTGAGCGTGGAGTCACTTCTGGGTATGTTAGGCTAATAGGGTGACACAAAAGAACTTAAATATAGGCCTAAGGCGTAAATGATTCATTTACTATTATTGTTATTATTGCTTTTGTTATCATGGTTTGATATCTGCGTAATACCATATCAGTCCTTATCATTGACTTATGTGGGCGATAAAGAGAAACAGCTTATCAAAATTATATTTAATCTTGTAAAGCTTTAATGTTTGAATTATCCCCACACCACTTCATAGACTCTAAATCAGATCAGTACAAAAATCTGTATTATAATCAAGGTACGGACACACACACACACACATATATATATATATATATATATATATATACTATATATATATATATATATATTGAGTTTTGGTCAGAGGACGAACAAAATAAATTATGCTAATTCACAACAATATATATATATATATATATATATATATATATATATATATATAATACCCTTATACGCCTCACATATACATACAAACATTCTCTCTCTCTCTCTCTATATATATATATATATATATATATATATATATATATATTTATAAAACTTCTAGAATTTTTCACGCTTCCTTGGATACGCATGTCACTACGAAGCCTTGAGATCGAAGTGCAAGAAATAATCACGACGAGGTCACGTTACTGACCTGCCCACGGACTGTTCCTGTTCTGAAGCAAGAGCCGTGCACAGAAAACAGATCACTCATTCCCTAGTAACAACAGCCTGAAATTTTTTGTACTACATCCTATTTCCGAGCAATTGTACCAGCTAATTCACGCCAATCTTACCGGTCAATTAATTACGTCCGTTATATTGGATGAAAAGTATATAAACAAATTAACAATCTATATGAGGAACACACACACACACACACATATATATATATATATATATATATATATATATATATATATATATATATATATATATAGATATATATAATCAGGTGTTGACTCAAAGGAAACAGGCCAATCTACATATTTCTTTATTCCGACGTTTTGTAATAACACTTATTACATCTTCTGGGAATCTGTCAATTAATGAATATGATGGAATTATAAAAGAATCTTTAATATACTAAAAAAAATTTAAAAAAACGTAAGAAGACTAAAATTTGTTAAAATATACGAATAATATATATTTAAAAGCTGAGACTGCCGACGGTCTCAGCTTTTAAATATATATTTTTTTAACCGTATATTTTAACAAATTTTAGTCTTCTTACATTTCTTTTAATTTTTTTTTTTTAGGTAAATTTAAGAATGTTTAATAATTTTATCATGTTCATTAATTGACAGATTCCCAGAAGAGTAATAAGTGTTATTACGAAACGTCGGAATTAAGAAATATGTAGATTGGCCTGTTTCCTTGCGTCAACAACGCCTGATTTGACGTATCCCCTGGTCTACACCTACCTGCCTGCTCCTTGGTTGTTTAATATTTATAATATAATATAATATAATATAATAATATAATATAATAATATATATATATATATATATATATATATATATATATATATATAATCGGTACCATTTCCCTGATGCGTATATATTACGCTGGACACGAGAGACCTCTGCCTGTCGAAGAGGGCGCACAAGATCGACAGTTTCAAACACACCCCATTTTCCGTTTCGCCTGTCCGGCTGCAAACACCACAAGAACACAACATTTTCTCTCACTTCTATAAACAAATAAAAACTTCTCTAAAATATCTTTAAAAGTCACCCGTAGGAAGTTATAACTTCTACGACGGCTTGGCGGCTGTGAGCCAGGCAGCCAGCTGACCATCTCTCTCACTCCTAAGCATAAGTAGCCAATACGTACGTTCTTAATTCCACTTTCGTGCCCACGCACTGAAAGTTCGTTTTGAGCGAGACTTTCTCGTTCATTTAAGCGTTCTCGAACGTCTCTTTCAATATAATCTCGAGTTAGCCGTAAACAAAGATTCCTTTATCGATTTGTTTTTCGGTAAAATGTTGAAATCAGGTAAGTAGTATATACGTCTGGCAACACGGTGGTGACACGCCAGCCAATAGCTTTATGCAAGATACGTATGGGCAATTGCCTGCACGGATATTGTTGTATAGCTTTCGTTTGTCAATTTATTTTTTATAGTACGTAACAGTTTGTTATCTTCTTGTTCTTTTTTTTAATGGGTGTGGTAAAAAAAAATTCGATATACATGAATTAAATAAGACTAATTCCATTGAGGAAATTATTATGTATTTATTTATAGTGTGTTCGTGTTCGTCTCTGTAAGCGGCGCCCCGTGATTGGCAAAAACGTATTATTAATATTATTATCATATAATATGGTATAATTAGTACAAACGTTTGCCTTATTATTATTATTATATTACAAACGTTTGCATTATTATTATTATTATTATTGCACAACTTTTGAAAAAATTAAAGAATAGAAAATGAGAGTATATAGTGTAAATTTAACTCTGCTTATGCAGCCATATTTTATAATGAAATATATATATTTATTATTCAACGTATGATAAGCACTTGGTCAAATATACATTGGAAATAAAAAGATCCTTCCAAAATAGAATGTGTCGTTGAAAATACAGAAAGAACATTTATAGTTTTGTTTGCTAATAATAATATTTTTTGCCAATCACAGGACGTACTACAAGAAATAATATACATTATGATTTCTTTAATGGAATTAGTCTTTTAATCAACCCTTGTTTTAAGAAATGTCGTTATAGTGCCTATTACAATAAATGAATAAATCAAGTTGGTAACATTTAGAATTAAAGTCTTGAACACAAAAGAGTTCGTGATATAATGAATCTTAAACTCAATAGAGTTCGTGATATAATGAAACTTGAACACACGTGTTCATGATATAATGGAATGAACACAAAACAGCTCATGGTATAATGAAAAATTATCAAAAGTGCTTGTGATAGAATGAAACTTGAACTCAAAAGAGTCCATGGTATAATGAAATTTGAACACAAAAGTGTTCATGATATAATGAACTCTATTCTGCTTAAGTTCCATTATATAATGAACACTTTTGTGTTCAAGTTTCATTCTATCATGTACACTTTGAGTTCAAGCATCATCATATCATGAACACTTTTGTGTCTAAGTTTCATTATATCATGTACACCTTTCTGTCCAAATCTCATTATATCATATACACTTTTGCGTCCAAGTCTCATTATATTATGTACACTTTTAGGTCCAAGTTTCATTATATCATGTACACTTTTGGGTCCAAGTTCATTGTATCATGAACTCTTTTGAGTTCAAGTCTCATTATATCACGAACTCTTTTGTGTCCAAGTCTCATTATATCACGAACTCTTTTGTGTCCAAGTCTCATTATATCACGAACTCTTTTGTGTCCAAGTCTCATTATATCACGAACTCTTTTGTGTCCAAGTCTCATTATATCACGAACACTTTTGTGTCCAAGTCTCATTATATCACGAACTCTTTTGTGTCCAAGTCTCATTATATCACGAACACTTTTGTGTCCAAGTCTCATTATCATGTACTCTTAGGTCCAAGTTTCATAATATGAGTCTTTTGTGTCTCTCATTATATCACGAACACTTTTTGTGTCCAAGTCTCATTATATAATGACGAACTCTTTTGTGTCCAAGTCTCATTATATCACGAACACTTTTGTGTCCAAGTCTCATTATATCACGAACACTTTTGTGTCCAAGTCTCATTATATCACGAACTCTTTTGTGTCCAAGTCTCATTATATCACGAACACTTTTGTGTCCAAGTCTCATTATATCACGAACTCTTTTGTGTCCAAGTCTCATTATATCACGAACACTTTTGTGTCCAAGTCTCATTATATCACGAACACTTTTGTGTCCAAGTCTATATCGAACACTTTTGTGTCCAAGTCTCATTATATCACGAGCACTTTTGTGTGCCAAATCTCATTATATCATGTACTCTTTTTTAGTCCAAGTTTCATTATAATATGAAGTCTTTCGTGCCCAAGTCTCATTATATCATGAACTCTTTTGAGTTCAAGTTTCAATACAGTATCATGATCGGCAACAAAGATAAAAGTTCATCACTTTAATCCAGATCCCACAGTTACAGGAAATGACGTCACGCAGCCTCAGTTCATTGTTAAAAGTGACGGACTCGTACGTTTAAATTTCCGCAGGAAGATATAGTGCCGTCATTGACCTCACGGGATGCACTGTAAGTATTACTAAAGGTTTTTTACAGCAGGTTCCGCAAAGAAATCCTGTTCTAGTTCTGATAGATTATAATTCTGGAAAGTTGATTCTGATGAAATTCCTTTTATCTATTGAGGACCTTCACAAATTCGTTTGAAGATAAAAGATTTCCGAGCTTAAACGTAGGACATAATTTTCAGCATTGCAAATGGCTTACAGGATGCATTCAAACTAATTAAACCCACGACCATTTATTTCAAACCCTTAAGAAGATCCATTGAACATTTAGTTGCGTCACAACTGATAGTAGTAGTAGTGTAGTGGGCGGGATATGCCTTTGAAACGGCTCCCTTGCTTGTTTTATTCCTCCATTTTATAACTGAGCAAATGGAAAATATGTTATGGACCTAATGGAAAAATATGACCTAACGCTATTAAATGGAGATCCCAGCTGCAAAGGAGAGATAACCTGGAGTAGAGGAGATCAGAACAGTGCTATAGACTTTGCCCTAGTCAACCAAAATATGTATAAAAAACTATGAATGTATGGAGATAGACGAGGGAAAATATGAATATGATCTATCAGACCATCACCTCATAAAGGTCCATTCAAAATGAACACTAAAGTAAGGAAAACATTCAGAAATGAAACAAAAGAAATCAAATATTTGAAAGTTACAGAAGAGTCTACCAGGAAATACCTTGAATATATAGAGTTTAAAGTAAGCCAAGAAGACAGAAAAGGAGATCTAACCCAGTTGGAAGAATAAACAATGAGTGAAGCAAAAACAAATACTTAGAGAAGATAATCAAAGAAGGTTAAAGACAGGAAAGCAAGAAGAAATAGAACCAGTATGGGTCACCAAAGAAATAAAGAAAGAAATAAGCCAAAGAAGGGTATATAACAAATTAAAAAGGAAAGCCACAAGAATAGAAGAAAAAAGATACTATGAAGAAGCATATCTTAAACAAAAACAAAAAGTACAGATAATAATAAAGAAAGCATATGAAGAGAAGATTAGAAATTAGATAATGAATGATAAAACTAGACACAGGAAACTCTGGGAATATATAGACATGCTGAGAGGAAAAACCACATCAGAAAAAGAATGGATAAGAATATTCGATGAAAATAAGCAAGAGATGAAGGACGAGAGAAGAACGACCCCGGGAAAGAGCTGGTAAAATTCTGGGAAACAATATACCAAAAAGAAGAAAACAAAATAGGAGAGATATGGAATGAAAGCAAGAAAGAACAGTACAAACATGACATGGAAGAAATAGTGAAAAGATTAGGACAGCAGATGAAATGCCATATATCTTTAAGGGAACATATGCATGGAGTGTATGACCCAACAGAGACAGAGATTAGACCCATGGAAGAAATCAACATAACAGAAGAAGATGTAAAAAATCAACTTGAGAAAATGAAGACAAATAAAGCACCAGGACCAGATGGAATGAAGCCAGTACTGTTCAAATTACTATTACAAAGTAACAACCTTCAAAAAGAATTGGCAGAATGTTTAAATAACATACTGAAGGGCAGGAAAACGCAGAAAAGCTGGTTTAAGTCAAAAACAACACTTACGCCCAAAAAACAAAACCCCACAGTCAAAGATCTAAGGCCAATTGCTCTAACAAATGCATCATATAAAATCTTCATGGGGATCCTGAGAACCAAAATAGAAAAACATATTAGAAAATATAGAAAAATGAATGAACTACAATCAGGCTTTACCGCACAAAGGAGAGGAATCGATAATTTATATATCTTACAATACTGCATACAAGAGACTTACAGAAAAAAGGACCCATTATTTGTAGTATCAATAGACTTCCAAAAGCATTTGACTCAGTTAATAGGAAAAAAGCTCATTGAGGTCATGATGAAATACAGGCTACATGCAGAAGTAATAAATACAGTTGCAAAGATATATACAAATGACGTAACAAGCCTATGCCTTAACAATACAGAACAAAAAGAACTAAACGTAACTAATGGAATAAGACAGGGATGCAATGGCTCAACCATATTCTTTCTATTAATAACGTACCTGATAATAGAAAAATTAGAAAATACAACAGAAGGTTTCAGAAATGAAGTAATAAGGATAGTGGCACTACTATATGCAGACGACGGATTAATACTAGGGCACACTAGAAGAAATAACAAAATCAATAAAAACCCTTATGGAAATCGCAAGTGAATGTGGCCTAAAACATAAACAAGGACAAGAGTAACATACTAATATACAACGACTGGTACAGTATCGATGATGTGGAGAATATGGAGCACATAGAAGGAATAAAAATAGTTAAGAATATTAAATACCTAGGAGTAACAATCAACAACATGAAAGACTGCTTCAGAGAACAGATAAAAAGGGCCTTCATTCATGTATGCGATGGAAGTCATGAAACTTGACAGGAAAACAATAAATGAATTTCAGAAGATAGACAATAAAGTATACAGAGCAATTTGAAAGCGCCAAGTTACACAGCAAGTTGTGCGTTAAGATCTGAAATAGGGGCCTCTTCCTGCCAATCTAGAGATATCAAGAATAAACTATTCTACCTGAAACATACACTGAAGAATGGTGGAAATAGGCTCCTATATGAGATAACCATAGATCAGTATGAAAAAAAAAAAACCCTGGATAATGCAAGTAAAAGAGTATATGAAAGAACTAAACATAAACTTAAGTAAAATTGAAGCAGTTAAAGACAAACAGTTAAGAGAAATAATAAACAATTCAGAAACAATTGGGACAGAAAAAACATGCAAAGAAATGAATGAAAAGTCAACGTTAAGAATCTACAGAAAATATAAGAAAACATAAGAGAAGAAATCTGGTATGACAACACTGAAAAAACAATGCTGATCAGTAGGGCCAGACTAGGATACTAAATGACAGAAATAGAATAAAAGGAGAAGATACAAAATGTTTATACTGTGAGGAACAAAATGAAAATTTAGAGCATTTCTTACTTTACTGTCCAGCATACAATGAAATTAGAAATAGATATAGCTTTATGCAGCAACCATATCAAGAAAATAAAGAGGAATTAGTAGCAAATATAATCTTATTGGTAGTTCTAATGAGGGAGGAAGTGGAGAATAGGAAAGATTTTATAAAAGAAATGTGGTATTTCAGAGAGAAACTCAAACAAACACAAACAAAGGAGGAATAAAAGAAGCAAGGGAGCCGTTTCAAAGGCATATCCCACCCACTACAACTACTACTACTCCTAGGATGAGGATTTGATGGAACGGCTCCCCTTGCTCTCTCTAGTGACTAGTTCCATCTTCTGGCGTTCCTCTTCTTTCACACGGGGATGTGGAAAGTATATTCCGGGTGTTTCGATATCCTGAAATGCGAGGGGAAAAAAGGAGGCACTTTAGTATTGGGCGTTTTTACTTGATAATAAATAGTAGATAGTTTACATGTTTGTGCAGATTATCAGTGACGAATATTTAAAAGAAAATTAGATGGACAAAGGAATTCGTATCCATTTATGTTCACACTCATATTGAGGTGGTGGTGTTGATATATATATATATTATATATCTATATATATATATATATATATATATAGATATATATATTATATATTATATATATATATATACTTACATAACATTCAGATATATAAATGATAAAAAAAACACAGGTGACTAGACTATAGATAGCCACTTCCCAACCCAACCTAGTACTAACCCTGAAAAGCAAAACCAACACACAACACCACCAACAGATTGAATCTTACCCTTTAAGCACATCCTCGAAGATGAATATGCGTCCACTTTCGCCTTTGTCCAGAGAGTCAAGAGCAGACATGTCTTCCGGACTCAGCTTGAAGTCGAACACCTAGAAAAATATATATAAAAAACGGGAATGAAATGCTAGAGATAAATGCTAATTTGAATAATAATCGCGACAATAACATCGATAGCTATAATAACGGCATTCATCAAAGCGTCAACACCTCTGCAGCCATTACTAGAGTCTTCAAGGCGTCCCTTCGGCCCCTAGCCGCAACCCCTTTCATTCCTTTTACTGTACCTCCGCTCATATTCTCTTTCTTCCAGCTTACTTTCCTTCAGCCTCTTCGAACAATTAATTCACAATGTAACTTCGAGGTTTTCCTCCTGTAAAACCTTCAAACCCTTAGAGTAAAAATAGGAAGTAAGATGGAAGAAAGAGAATATGAACGTAGCTACAGTAAAAGGAATGAGAGAGGTTGCAGCTAAGGGTATAGAACAGACGCTGCAAAGAACCTTAAAAGTCGTGCCTACAGTGCAACGCGCGAGGTGCACTGACGCGGTAGTTTCCCAACGCGGGATATTTTCCTACCAAGAAGCTCCTTCCCAGCATCCAGCTGAGATGAAGGTGTCCCATCTGCAAATAAACCTGTTCTTGCGCAACCTGGAGAAGTCATTGAAGGTCACAGCAAGTGCGGCTGTGCGAACGATTTAAAGCATTTTGCTTTCCTGGTTCCTGATTCCTAAGCGCTCACTCCACAAACACATTTACGGGCAAACTACACTGTTTATGAGGTGCAAAACTTTATTCCCTTAATTGTTTACTTTACTCGTTATTTAGTTTAACTTTACTTCATGTTACTTCAAAATGTTTATTGTAATTCATGTCTATTATCCTTTTTTTTGCAGCCAAATTAACCCCTTAAAATTACAGATATTTCTAAATTACTAACAATCCAATATTTCTACTTTACTTTCACCCCGACTCCCTTTCATTTCTTCTTTATAACTGAGGCAGAGCCGCAATACTTAGCTTTGACATCCATCGCTTTCCAGGTTAAGAACTCTCTTAATTTTGAGGGCTATCCGTTTATATTCTCCCAGTTTTCTGTTAAGGGATATCAGTGTCCCTACATTTGTATCCTGATCTGATTTTTTTTAGCGTTTTCGTTCTAATGTCTGGTATTGTTCCTCTCTTCTTTTATCTTTCCCTTTTATCTATATAGCAGTTTTTAATTGCTTTCGTCTGCCTACGCCAGCCCCTCTTTTTTTATTGCTTATTTGTTTTAAAGTGTCTTTGCTTACTGATAGGCCTCAGTGTTCGTTGTTATAGTCAATCTCTTCTTATTTATTTAGAGATTCCGTCGTTTCTTGCAAATCTTCAAGTTTGGTTTTATATTTCTTAACTATACATCTACATATCATACTTATATTGATATTGCCAAGCTTCCTTACTGGCATGAGTCTAGTTTTAAAAAATTATTACATATTTTTCTGGTGAAATCAACGTACAACTAAACAATTTTACTAAATAATATATAGAAACCATAAAATTCTCGAGAACAGTTAAGGTCAGTCAAAGTATTATATGAACTTAATTAAGAGTGTGTACGTATCATGATAAAGATAATAGCTTTAGCAACAGAACGAACACGTATAATACAAGAGTTGAAATCATAGATTTCAAAACTTTCAATAACACATCCGTTAAGATACAGTTGAAACGTTCAGACATTATCGAAGCCCACCAGTCCCCCTCTGTAATGACCTTGACAACAGAGATAATTCACTTCGTTACCTGGAAATTCTGTCGAATTCTCTCTGGCTTCGTCGATTTGGGAATCACGACGATTCCCAGCTGGATCAGGAACCGGATGAGAATCTGCGCCGGAGTCTTACCGAGACGCTCTGCGATTGAAGCCACCGTCGGGTGTTCCAATAATATGGGAGAGTCGTCACCCCGCCTGAGGTCGAAATTAAAAATAAAGAAAACGGTTTTCCCTTACTTGCGTTTTCATTCTACGTAACTGTAAAGTTGAGAACGTACGAACATGTTGCCAAGAGTAGTAGTACGTATTTTGGATGTTATATATACGTATTATATATATATATATATATATATATATATAACATCCAAAATACGTACTATGTACTACTCTTGTCAACATTATGGAGGGTTATGGTGTTCCATTTGACAACGTGTGTGTGTGTGTGGTGTTTTTACGTTGCATGGAACCAGTGGTTATTCAGCAACGGGACCAACGGCTTTACGTGACTTCTGAACCACGTCGAGAGTGAACTTCTATCACCAGAAATACACATCTCTCACTCCTCAATGGAATGGCCGAGAATCGACCACCGAGGTGGGACGCTAATACCATACCAACCACGCCGCTGAGACGCTTTGTGTTTGTGTGTGTGTGTGTGAGAGAGAGAGAGGGAGTAATTGCTGTGTGGATCGTTAACGACTGTATTGACTGTTGGTGAGTTCTGGTCCTGTTAGTTGTTGGAGTTTTGTGTTTTTGGTTAGTTTTGTTTGTTTGTTTGTATGGTGTTTTTACGTTGCATGGAACCAGTGGTTATTCAGCAACGGGACCAACGGCTTTACGTGACTTCCGAACCACGTCGAGAGACATTGAAGGAATTGAAAGTCAGTCGAGTTGTGTTATTGATTTGTTGTTTGTTTTGTTTAGTTTGACATTGTTGCTTAAGAGTTGCTGTGCCTGTATTGTTGGGTTTGTTGTTATGAATTTTTTGTTGAGTTCCTGAGGGTTGTATGTGATTGTTATAGCTAGTTGAGGGTTGTTGTTGTTAATTATTGTTAAGTTTGGCATTGTTAGTGGGTGTGTGTGTTGCCTTTTTGTGTTTTTTTTTTGTTTTTAATTGTTTGTGCAGTGGTCTTGCGTTGTGGGTGAGTTCCTTGTTGTTTGCTGTGTTGTCGAGTTGGGGTTGTGTTCCTTGGTTGTTGTTGTGGTTCTTGGGTGTTGTTTTGTTGTTGGGTTTTGGTCTTTGGTTGTTGTTAGAGTTGTGGGGTTTTGGTCTTTGGTTGTGGTTCTTGGTTTTTGTCTTGTTGTTGTTAGCAGACAGCACAGGATAGCCTGGAGTAACTGGAGTGGTTGGAAGTACATGTTTTTTTGTTTTTTTTTAGCTATAGGTCAATTGTCCTGCGTATATTTTGCTGTGTAAAGAGGAAAGTGTGACAGAGGGTGAGTTTGGCAGCTGGATTGGTTAAGATTATGTGGTGGGGATTTGCCACTTGTTTTTTTAAGCTTGTGATCCTGCCACATTATGTTCTTATCTTCTCATGGGGGGGGGGTGTCATCCCCCAAAATCCCCGTAAGAAGGTGAGTGAAAACCGGGACTTTGAACAAGTTCTTTCGTAGTGAACTTGAAAATGTAGACTAGACAACGAACGTATACTTGTTCAATGTCCCGGGTTTCACTCATTGTTTTACGTGGATTTTGTGATAATAAGAAATATGATATATATATTATATATATATATATATATAAAATTGAACAAGTTTACGTGATTTTGGGGGATGATCCCCCATGCACGTTTTATTCAATCATACGCAACACCCAACGAAAGTACGTCAAACCAACTTACAAGCAAGCACGCATATCCACACTTACTGGTAGTAGTACTACCTTCTAATAGATGCAGAGGACCTTCGTTTCCAGCCACTATAATTTAGGTCATCTTCAAAACAACACTTCAAATCACCCCGATAATTATAACTGGTTCACTTAAGGTAGATTCTTGGCCTCCAAACAAACTTCTCGTAAGCATATGGCTCATCCAAGAATCTACCTACAAGTGAACCAGCTATAGTACTACATGAAACGGAGGATGAACCTCAAAACAAAATAATAAAAACTACTGAGGCTAGAGGGCTGCAACTTAGTACGTTGATCAACCGCACTCCAACCATCGGACATACCTAATTGCATAACAGAGTTCACACTAATATACAAATGTCTTACGAGAGAGAGAGAGAGAGAGAGAGAGAGTCCTTACCCTGAGCCTTGTAGGGAGGGCTCCTAGGCGGGACCCATAGGCACAAACAGGGATTCCCATACTTCGAGCACCACCTCCCTCCAGCGGCCTTCTGCCTGATGGTATGCGTGCAACTCCACCTGGAGATTTGCAGGGTTGATTCGACACACTGGAATAAGACAGACGGGATCAGTCAATCAGAGAAAGAGAGAGAGAGAATCACCTCGCAAATGTCTTGAGAGAGAGAGAGAGACTTACCCTTCATGATTCTTTCAATCTGCTTGCTGTTGAAGTTGGAGATTCCAATTGCCTTCGCCTTTCCAGAATCAGCCTGGAATCATTATTATTATCATTCTAAAGGTAGGTATAGGCCTACACTGTTATATTATGGAACAAACCCAATCGGGCCGTTAATACGCTAAGCTACAGAACATGCCACAACGTAACAAAAGCTGAAAACATCAAGGAAAAAATAAACACAATTAAATGAAGATACGTAAAAAAATAAAAAAAGATCAAAGTTTTATCATAATAAAAACAACGATGATATTATGTCACAAGATCAATGTAATGTTGCGAAGACCGTAATAGTAATATAGTATCTTCCGCAGTCATTATTTTCCAAGAGTTCATGAAGGACGAAGCCACCTACCAGCTTCTCCATGCCTTTGTAAGTGACTCCAAGTCGGTGTCGAGATCCATTATGACGTTGCCATCTTCATCCACAGGCCAGACATCGTCGTCGTGTTTCCCTTTATGCAGATGTAAATTAAATAAATAGATAAAGAAAGAACGAGAGAAAATAAGTGTTACTGTAACGAGCAATATGATAAACGAGAGAACGTAATAACAAAAGTGAGAAATAGGATAATGTTTCGTCGTATTACCTATTAGTCCTACCGGGTTGTGAATCAGATACAGATCGACGTAGTCCAAGTTAAGTCGTTCCAGCGACTTGTCCAGAAACCTAGCGACGTCCTCCGCTCGATTGGCGATAAATGGCAACTGAAAATAATGAGATTAAATAATTCTTTACTTTATATTATTGGTGGCTTTATACTTCGCATAACTTTTATCATTACTTTGCCGATTAGTCAAATGGAATAATACGTTACTGAATTCGACTTGACGTTGTAACGCCAGCTGAATAAATTAATCAGTCAACGTTATTAGGCTGAGGTGGGAAATTATAGTTTAAATCTGACCATTTCGTTTAATTATTTCATCAGAGTAAAACAAATAAACCATTTGCAATAATAACAGCTTTTGAAAAATTAGTACTATCTATCCTGTGATAAATACTAAGATTGACTTCATAGTTGCTGATCATCAAAAAAATATAAATAAATAGCTAAGCAGCATATTTTATATAACATTACAGAAATATTAATTTTTCTTAATCAAATTACATCGGTCTAGTACTAACGTCCCTATATTAACGATTTCATGACCGATTCAAATCCGGGCCTTTTAAAGTCATCTGAACCCGAACATCCTTACTTTAGTGGTGACGAAGAGTTCCTCTCGTTGAATCCTTCCGCTGTCCAGCCACTCCTTGCAGGACGTTCGCCAATCGACCCTTCGTTCTGGTAGAGGTAAGCGGTGTCGATATGGCGGTAGCCGCATTCCAACGCCGTGTTGACAACCGTTTTAATCTCTTCCGGTTGTGACTGAAAAAAAAAAATTAATCTTGAATATAAAGCCGACAGTCACACTAAGTGTGTTGTATTCGATATAAACGGCGAAACTACGAGACTGAATTGAACCAAAGTCGGACCAGAAATGTAGATTTTATAGTGGATGATATTTCTCTACGGGTGTTTGTATGGTGCTTTTACGTTGCATGGAACCTGTGGTTATTCAGCAACGGGACCAACGGCTTTACGTGACTTCCGAACCACGTCGAGAGTGAACTTCTATCACCAGAAATACACATCTCTCACTCTCAGTGACCAATCACAGTTCCTTTTTTTTTTGACACGCAACGAATTTTTCTCAATGGCCTATTTTCGAAAGATTTTCGGGCGGAACAATACATTTTGTGCCGGTTTTTGGTAGATATGGACGTGAAAGGTTGTTCTATATATATATATATATATATATATATATATATATATATATATATATATATATATATATATTACAACCAAGGTGCAGGCAGGTGAAGACCAGGGGATGCATCAAATCAGGCGTTGTTGACTCAAGGAAACAGACCAATCTACATATTTCTTAATTCCGACGTTTCGTAATAACATTTATTACATCATCTGGGAATCTGTCAATTAGTTAATATGATGAACTTATAAAACAATCTTAAATTTACTAAATAAAAAAAACTAAGAAGACTAAAATTTGTTAAAATATACGATTAATATATATATATTTAAAAACTGAGACTGCCGACCAACCTTAAGAGAAAGGAAGACTGAATGACAGGAGACACGTTAACTAAGGTACAGTTGGATGGAGGAGGTTTGGGTATTCAACTGGGGAACCAGCTGCTTGATGAGCAACGACGCTAAAATGGTAGCGGGGGTTAGGTTCTTTGGGGGCCCAGGCCCACCCCCGCCCGCCCATATGATGCAAAAATCGTCTCTTTCGAGTTGTGTTTTGCAGATTTTTGCATGGTTCCTGATATTCGAGTGTTCAGGGGCGGAGAGTCTACTTCCTGTAGGAATAAGTTTGCGAGCAACAACAACAAAAGTGTTGAGCCTGACGACTGGAAGTTGGACAGAGGGAAATAGGAATGCCTCTGAAGTATTATCAAATCTCGTCGATTTAGTGCCGAAATATGGCGGGGGGGGAGAAGGCACGTTTCGTCAGATTACACATTAAGGAACCTGAGCAGGGGCTTCAACGTTCTCCTTCAAGCAAAGGCTCATCTTTACCATCCCTTAGTGTAAGGTAAGCTTGATCTGAGACCAACAGACTTTTATAATATAGCGGTTGGTAAAGGATAGAAACTGCTCCCAAGGTTAGGTTTGGCAGGATTCTTTAGGTTATAGCTTTCAGGGGCCTTAATGATTGATTTTTCTTTACACACCCAAAAAAAATCCCGGTTCCTACTGTGGTCCTCCATAATTGTTGTAGGTTTTACATGTTATAGTACTTGGAGGAAATCGTGTAACGAGAAGTAACCATAGCTGAAATATTGTGGGTTTCTTCGTGTTTTTTATGCATGCCACCAAAGAAATCTACTGTTTTTGCCCGTTTTTCGTTGTTAAACAAATCGTGCGGCCTCTTTTACGTTTACCAAATAGCATTAATTATAATCCTGATCATGATTAATAAATCATTCATTTCCTACATGTAAACGAGACACGAAATGGACGTAGCCTTATCACTTCAGGAATTAAAGGGTAGATATCGTTTATCAGAAATTTAATTACATCCGGCAGCATCTCTCGTCTGCCAGACGTTCGATTACCTACACTACGAAGATTGTAACAGCCAGGCATTACAATTTGAGGTATTGGTTTGTTGGAGAGTCCGGAGGTCCATACCAGACTTCCCATGTCCTCTTACACCTTTCTAATATGCCAGCTTAATCCACGGTCCAGAGGTCTAAAGTAAGGAGGTAATTGTAACCTCTTTGGTCTACCTAGACCTTGGCTTAATTCAAACCGACAACCACTATTGGGCGTTTCCACTCAACTTTCTTCGTGGTTCGATAATAAAATACATAATGACGGCTATTACAGATACGATCATTTTGATTTTAACGTTACTCGTACATTGAGTCTTTTATATTGAACCGTATCACTATGATTAACAGTTGTTGCAATAATTAATCTTACCATAATGTTGTTTTATCTCTTGCTATGTATGGACAAGTATCTTGATATTGTCATCCCATCACTCCCGATAGAAAATATTATATACAATCAAAGTATTTTCCAGACACTTACCTTGTAAGTACCAATACCAATGATCGGCATCTCCTTGCCGTTTGGTAGGTCTACAGTGGGAACGGTTTGAGCCATCTCTGAAACAGAGCCGGCAGGATGAGCTCAGGCCTAAACGAAATATTTTATAGTACGTAAACTTGGAGGTAGTGTGCCGTCGAATGTCGAAAAGCACAAGTAGAATGTTTTTTGCACTAAAGTGGCGTCAGGTCCGTAACCGTCACTGACTGAGCAGGACAGTGAGCAGCCAGGTTTAAATTTCGTGAAACAAGCCCTGGCAGAGCGATGGGAGAAATACTAGATTATGCAAGAGACATACACTTCTTGAAATTAGCCGTTACGTCACGGAGAAACCCACGATAATCAAATTCTGAGAACGAGGTTCCGGTGACATTACGTTTGTTACGGCCAAGCAGAATCAGTTTGTCGTGTTTTTGAAGCATTTGTGCTTTTGTTTAAGAGTTTGTGTTTTCGCACAACGACATCTATCGATTGACGTATTTTGCCATTTTTCTGTTAGTGGTTATAGGTATGTATAAAATATTCTGTGCTAGACATACATATGCAACCTCAGTCTTCCACATAGACGCGCTAGCCCTCTCAAAATAATGTCTGCTAGATTCTAGTGTTGCTGTAGCTACATATCCTCTGACACACTTGTATGTACATTCTCTACAGTGCGTTACTGGAGGCACACTGCAAGCAATGTCCTGCAAAGAAGTCCTGCTCTAATTTTTTTCAGAATACATAATCCTGGAAAGTTGATTTGTTCAATTGAAATTTTTTTATTTTTTGATGACCATCAATTCTTTTCAGGTCTAAAGGCCATGGGGACAATCGACAAAATCTCCTTTTGTAGCCCAGACCCGTAGAAATCATGAGAAAGGAAAATAAAAGTGAGAAGGGTGGTGCTTTCAGCTTCGTAGAGGAAGAAAGGTTACGGGAATCGGCATTGCAAATTGCTTGCAGGGTGCATTCAAACTAATTAAACCCACGACCATTTATTTCAAACCCTTAAGAAGATCAATTGGACATTTAGTTACGTCACAACTGATAGTAGTAGTAGTAGTAGTAGGCGGGATATACCTTTGAAACGGCTCCCTTGCTTGTTTTATTCCTCCTTTTTATAACTGAGCAACGAAAACAGTAGTAGGGGAGAGGAGGAGGGATTTTGCCTTTGGAACTGCTCCCCTTGCTCTCACTGTTCCTTCCTTCTGGCGTTCCTCTTCTTTCACACGGGGATGTGGAAAGTATATTCCGGGTGTTTCGATATCCTGAAATGCGGAAAAAAAGGAGCTACTTTAGTTTTTAGACTTTTTGCTTGATAATAAATAATAGATGCTTTTGATGTACATTCAAACAGAGAGAGAGAGAGAGAGATTAACGTTACCCTTTAAGCACATCCTCGAAGATGAATATGCGTCCACTTTCGCCTTTGTCCAGAGAGTCTAGAGCGGACATGTCTTCCGGACTCAACTTGAAGTCGAACACCTAGAAATGAAAAATAAATAAATAAATAAACCGCGAATAATAAGCTGATTCTAGAGGGAATTGCTTTTCTGAATATATTTATCTTGAGAATTTGTTGTTTTCTCTTTCGAGGTAATAAGGTCTATATAGTAGTACATGCTTTAGATATTGCAACGCATCCCTTACTGGTAGGATTAAAGTTTCAGAGCTTTTTTTAAAATTCCCTGTGAAAATAACCTAAAAGTCAATTGATAATTTTAACTAAATAGATATTTAGAAACTATTCAATTGTCTCGAGCAGTTAAGGACACAGTTAACATTTTTAATAAGTGTACTTCAGTAAAGGAGTGCAACTTTAGCAACAGAACGAACACGTACATTGCAAGAGTTAAAAATCATAGATTTCAAAACTTTAAATGACACATCCATTAAGATAGCGTTTTCTGTACCTAATGATCTTGACAACAGAGACAATTCTCTTAATTACCTGGAAATTCTGTCGAATTCTTTCTGGCTTCGTCGATTTGGGAATCACGACGATTTCCAGCTGGATCAGAAACCGGATGAGGACCTGTGCCGGAGTCTTACCGAGACGCTTCGCGATTGAAGTCACCGTCGGGTGTTCCAATAATATGGGAGAGCCGTCTTTCCGCCTGAGGTTCAAAATAAGAGAAGTTGAACAGGTTTTCTTAGAGTTGCGTTCACGAACATTCTTTGTCAGTTTATGGAGTATATTTGGGCTTTAACTACGTCATGCATAGAGAGAGAGAGAGAGTAGTAGTAGCAGTAGTACTTACTCCTGAGCCTTATAGGGAGCGCCGATGGGAGCGTAGGCACATACGGGGATTCCGTACTTGGAACATATTTTCCTCAGCTTCTTCTGCTGGTGGAATGCGTGCAGCTCCACCTGGAGATTTGCTGGCTTGATACGACACACTGGAATAGATTAGACGGATGGGAATAGTCAATCAGAGAGAGAGGAGAATCACCTCGTAAATGCATAAGAGATTTCCCACAAATATATGCAAATATCTTTCCCTAGAGAGAGAGAGAGAGAAAGAAACTTACCTTTCATGATTCTTTCAATCTGCTTGCTGTTGAAGTTGGAGATTCCTATTGCCTTCGCCTTTCCGGAATCAGCCTGGAATCATTACCAGGAATAAGTAACTGCCGGATAATTGAAGTTAAGTCATTGATCTTTTTTACGCTTCTCTATTGAAGTCATGATTATTACGGTTATATATGTGCTATTATTGTCGTTATATTATTAAATAAAGACATTGGTTTGAAGTTAAACCCACAGGCTATTATTATTATTATAAATAAACCAGCATTACTTTGAAGTTGGTCTATAAAGGTCAGTATGATTTTTAATATTATTATGAAAAAAAATAGGAAACAAAAATCAAATAACATGAAATAAAAACAGTATTGCAAATCCCTTACAGGAATATACCTTTTAGGCCAATGGCCTAACTCAGAGAGCTGAGGTCATTCAGCGCTGAAAGAGAAACTGAGCAGAAAGGTTTTGAAAGGTGCACCATGAAGCAATTGTTAGAGGGTAGATAGCAAGATGAAGTAAAGTATAGCAATAAAGAAGCCTCTACTATAGTCGATTCACATCAGCCGTACCATTTGACTCTAGGCCAGTCCCTAACGACACTCCTCATTGGCTGTTGATAAGCCAGTCACAGGGCTGGAAACGCTCGGTCTCTTTCTTGAGAGTTCACTTAGGCTGCAGTCCAGAACATACAAAGAATATGGGGTCATGGAAAGAACTGGAGAGTCGTATTGAAAAGGGGCAAACAATTGACAAAGTTGAGCTGGCACTAATAAACAATGAACGACGTAGGTGGCGAGAGGTACTTACCAGGTTCGTGGCTATAATTCATAGTCTGGCAGAACGAAATCTTCCTCTCAGAGGGTCCACATACACACTTTACCAGCCCAATAATGGGAACTTTCTGAAAGAAGTTGAACTCATGGCTCAGTTTGACCCTGTTCTCAAAGAACATATTGTGAAGGTACAAGGAGGTGCCAGTCATACATCCTACCTAGGCAATATTATTCAAAATGAGTTTATTGACTGCATCAGTATGAGGGTTGTGGAGTGCATGGTAACCGAAATTAGACAATCCAAATACTTTTCAATTATTTTAGATTGCACTCCAGATTTAAGTCACAAGGAGCAATTATCTGTGATAATAGCTACTTTGGCTACCTGCAAAAGTTATGTAATCTCTTTTGTGCCTCCACTCAAAGTTGGTCGACCCTAAAAAAACATGTGGATACAACTTTGAAATCCGGGGCAGACACACGGTGGGAGAGTCGAATCAACAGTGTTGAGGTTGTAAGATTCCAGGCTGCAAAAGTGAGAGATGCTCTTTTAGAGGTGAGAGCAAGCACTGCAGAACCAGCTATTAAAATCGAAGCACAAGCCTTAGCAGAAGAGGTTGGGATCATACGGTTCTCTATTTGTACGGTGGTGTGGTTATGATATCCTTAGAAAAGGTTCAAACTGTGAATAAACTTCTGCAGTCACAATGCATGCATCTGGATGTAGCTGTTGACATTCTCAAGAAGGCTGAAACCTCCCTTGTTAGCTACAGAGACACTGGGTTTGCTGATGCCCAGACATCTGCCAAAGAGATATGTGAGGAGATGAATGTGGAAGCTTGCTCCTAAAGCAGAAAAAGACTCCGAAACTACTAAAAGGCAGTTTTCCTATGAGGCCCCCGATGAACCTATTACCGATGCCTTGAAAAAAATGGACAGTTTTTCATTTTTCAATGTAGTTGTGGATATGGCCATTGAATCTGAGAGAGAGAACTGGAATGAGGAGTGATGTTGCAAAGAAATTCAGTGTTCTCATAAACTTCTCTGACCTGACATCTAGTGAGCTAGAAAAGCAGGCAAAAAGATTTGTGTAATACACTCACATGAGGATCATTCTGATTTAAATTATGATGAACTGATTGTAGAGATGCAGTCATTTCCAAACAATGTCCAAAACAAAATATGACAACTTAGACCTTCTTGTTTTTCTGGAGGAGAAAGGCCTGAAAGAGATCTATCCAAACATGTGGGTGGCATTAAGAATTGCTGTCACTACTGTGACTGTGGCATCTGCAGAGAGAAGCTTCCCTAAACTTAAGCTCATTAAAAACATATTTAGGTCTACTATGTCACAGGAGCGCCTAAATGGGCTGGCAATAATTAGTATTAATAGAGAAATATCCAAACAGATTTCGTATGATGACACTATAGATGATTTTGCTGCAAGAAAGTCAAGAAGAGTCAGGTTTTAAATATGAAAAATCAGTGAAGAAAACTTGTATATAATAGTTTTAGCATAGCCCTCAACATATATGCATTGAGTTCTATGGTTTTAGATTGGCAAGATTACCTTTTTCAATTTATCTTAGGTAAGATTTGCAATAAAAATGCATAATGGTGTTATTCCATTAAAATTTACAAAAATAGTTTGTATACTTTTGAGTCTATTACTGTCCTTGTGTGTATACATATACGTGAAGATGATTTATTAATAAAGTATGTTGTTTTGTTGTGGAACTTGAGATGCTAGTTGTGTTCAAAATTGTTTATGTTATTATTTCCAGCCTGGAGGGAAGGGGGGCGCCATAACGAGTTCTTGCCTGGGGCGCCTAACGAACTAGAAACGGCCCTGCGTTAGGCAGAATGTATGTTCCACCTCTCCTGAGGGATACTTTTGAAAGACACCTCAGGAGAGGTGGAACATACATCCTGCCTGTGAACTCTCGCGAGAGACTGAGAATTTCCAGCCCCCCTGCAATTGGCTTATCAACGGCCAATCAGGAGCGTCGTAAGGGACTGGCCTAGACATCAGATGCACGGGGGGTTTGAATCTACTATAGGCATTATTCGCAAAGATCATTAAGGATGATTCCACCTACCAACTTCTCCATGCCTTTGTAAACCGACTCCAAGTCGGTGTCGAGATCCAAAGTGACGTTACCCTCTTCATCCAGAGGCCAGAAATCATCGTCGTCTTTCCCTTTACGAAGGAGTAAACAAATAAGTAAATATAGGAAATCAATGTCAATGGAACAGGCAAACAAATAAATGAAAGAACCGAATGACAGACGAGAGAAACCGTATAATGTTTCGTCTTACCCTTTACTCCTACCGGATTGTGAATCAGATAGAGGTCGACGTAGTCCAATTTGAGGCGTTCCAGCGACTTGTCCAAGAACCTAGCGACGTCCTCTGCTCGATTGGCGTGAATCGGCAACTGAAGGCAACATAATATTCATTTTGTATATTTCAGCTCCTTAATTTTCACATTCGTTTCCTATATTTATACCTCTCATTGATGGGAACTCTACTGTGTGGAATTTTTAAATTTTTATTTTTATTTTTTTGCATTGTTATTATTTAACAGGTGCCCAAGACCTTTGTTGTTGTGAATTCAGCTGAAACACAAGGCGTGGCCCAACCTCCAGCTTACTTGGGGTGCTGCTAAAATCTATGGTCAAATAGAGCGTTGTTTCACCAACTAAAATTAAAATAAATACGCTATATTTTATTAGAAATAATTTTTCTGCACTGTTTAACATGCATATTTTTTATATTTTACTTTTTCATTCTAATAAATATATCATAAATATTGTATATTAAAATTCCTGTATCTTTAACTCAACGCAAAACACCTTTACCAGACCTTTTAGGCTTTCCTACCCTCCCCCCCCAACAAGAACAACAACAAAGCAGTTTGTAGGCTTACTCCCCGAGTGAGCGAAAATAAGCAGTATTGAGTTGACAGTCTAAATAAGCGTTGGGGAAGTAAATCACATGAATGATTTCAATAATTTGCTTTGGAAAGATAATTATTCAACATACATGTGAGATTTTTTTAGTCGCAAAATGTGGTTTGATAATATATTTAAATTAGTTTCAGACTTTATATTCAAAGATTTCATTTAATAGTTTATTTTTAATTGCAGAGGGCTATGGTACGGGTAACCCAGTGCCACTATCTTGTCCAGAACCGAATAAGAGAAGATAGCAATCCCCTGCAGGAGCCAATGATGCATGATGACAGATTGTCCTTTTATATTACAATTTAAAATCTGAGCACCATTTTATTGTCTTCCGTTTGTATTCCAACGCACTTACTTTAGTGGTGATGAAGAGTTCCTCTCGTTTAATCCTTCCGCTGTCTAGCCACTCCTTCAGGACTTCGCCAATTTCTCGTTCGTTCTGGTAGAGGTAAGCGGTGTCGATATGGCGGTATCCGCATTCCAACGCCGTGTTGATTGTCAGTTTAATCTCTGCCGGTGTTGACTGAAACGAAGAAAACGTTTGATGCAATCTTGAAAGATATTGGTAACATTATAGAAAACTAATAAACGCCAATTTATTTTGACACAACAAAAACTATACGGAAGTCTAAGAGAAATCGAACGTCCTGCTTGCTTGAGGGCGTTCGAACAATATGTACATGTATGAATAAAGATATATGCCACGAAGGAAAATAACAACAGTGTATCCGCGAGACCTTTCGACGTCCAAACGTCCTTTACTTAACATAAAAGCAACAACATAATATATAAAATTCTACGTATGGATTGTCCCTCATTTTATCTCGGACAGTCTAGCAAGGGCCTAGAAGTAAGGCTTAAGCCAGCATAAATATTCTGTAAAAACTGGGCAAACATCTAATGCAATATTCATTCATTTAAGTGAAAACAACCACCGAATAAATTGGGTTGGTAGTTCAGTAAGTTGCAAGGTCAAGAGATACTAGTAATAAAACTAAAAACTCGGCATGAATTACCTCTACCTATAAGTCACATTATTTCACTCACGAGTTTGTGCATTTGTGATTGTAAGTTTATATTCAATGGTGAATTTTATCAACAAATATTGGCATGGCAATGGAAATCCTTTATCACCACTACTCTCAAACTTGTACATGGAATTCTTTGAAAAACGCTACTTACCTAACTAATAACATTTATATTCCTGTAAAGTGGTATCATTATGTTGATGATATTTTAGCTGTTCTGCCTGTCTGTATTGATGTAAATGATTTACTCTCTAAATTAAATAACC
Organism: Macrobrachium nipponense; assembly: GCF_015104395.2. NCBI lineage: Eukaryota > Metazoa > Arthropoda > Malacostraca > Decapoda > Palaemonidae > Macrobrachium > Macrobrachium nipponense. The sequence continues at coordinate 2,942,407 of NC_061101.1, read as the reverse complement.
AGGTACCATCGATGAAGTTTACTCTAGAATTAGAAAAAGACAATTGCCTCCCCTTTCTTCAGATGTTTGATACATAGAGAACCATTTCAATGTAAATTCAGTATTTATAGGAAACCAACCAACAACTTAACCTATGTTCATTTCTTCTCAGGCCACCATCTTAACATAAAAATATCAATTTTTTCTTCTATGTTTTTACGAGCATTGCGCATTGTCAGTCCCCAATATTTGGATCAAGAAATTGAATACATAAGAAAAATAGGGAAAGATTTATGCTATCCTTCACATATATTAGATATTTGTTATAACAAAGCCCACAAAAAATTTTAGTGTAAGTAACACGCAGAAAGAAAATTCTAAGAACATTCTCAGTTTGCCTTATTTTAACGGATTTGAAACCATTAAATCATTGTTAAAAGCTTCTAATGTCAACCTTGTTTTTTCCTATAATAACACTAAAAGGAATGTTAATAAAAAATGGCCCCAGAGAAAGCAACAACATAATATATAAAATTCCATGTATGGATGGTCCCTCATTTTATCTCGGACAGTCTAGCAAGGGCTTAGAAGTAAGGCTAAGCCAGCATAAATATTCTGTAAAAACTGGGCAAACATCTAATGCAATATTCATTCATTTAAGTGAAAACAACCATCGAATAAATTGGGTTGGTAGTTCAGTAATTGCAAGGTCAAAAGATGTCTTATCACGAAATCTTTTAGAATCTGCTTTAATACAACTTACTTTTCATTGTAATTTCAATGTTAGTCATGGCCTGTTTCATTTAGACCCTTGTATTTGTAATATGTTTAAGAATGACCTCAAAGATATAATTACAGACTTGAATAAAAATTAGTTGCTTTAGAGTTATCTTCGTTGTAATGTATGTCTAACATGTTTTGTGAATATGGTTTTGTTTACCAAAGTTCTGAATAGCTGTCACCTATAATCATTTAATTGTTTTGTCCTTGTATCTCAGATGATTGTCTTAAACTTTTAATTGCACCCATTGTTTATGCTTGTTTGGGAAGGTTACTCATCTTCCAGGTGTGTCGGATTCTAGGTACTAATCTCTTTATAACCCCTATCTGTCAGTTATACGAATCTTCTTGTTTTGTCTTTTTCCTCATGTATGTCAGTTCATCTGCTTAGTAAAGGACGTTTGGACGTCGAAAGGTCTCGCGGCTACTCCGTTGTTTATTTTTCTTCGTGGCATATATCTTTATTTCTGGATTTATCACGTTCCTAACTTTCGTGATTCAGTTATACGTACATGTATGTATGTCCAAATGCTTTAAATGTATACGTGTGTGTGTGGGCCCATGCGTGTGTTAGTGCATTCAAACACTTTCAATGATTGTGTGTTGAAGCGCAGGACAGTGCATGTGCTTGCATTTGGACATTTATTGCATATATGTGCGTCCGAACTTTTTATGTACCTAGTGTGTGAGAGCTTGAGTAAACAATTATTTGAAAGATATGAAAATTTACAGTTTATGAAACAGCATTTATGAAAATTTACAGGGAAAGGGAATTAAAAAACCCAATTACGTATCGTGCACCATAACCCTAATAATAATAAGTAACAAATATTCAATTTCGGAAAGTAAACTTGACGGAAGACAGAGGAACCTTATCATAATGAGATTACAGGGAAGCTGTCGGCTATCAGACAATTGTCTAGCCCTGGAGGCAGCGCCTCTCCCCTGCCAGACGTTGGATTCCCTACACTTCCAAGTATAAAAATAACTCAATTTGTGCATTTTTAGGGTTCTATCTAGTCTTCGTGCCTCGAAAATAACAAAATGACATTTGCTTTTATTGTTACGATCATTATTTTAATTTTAACGGTACTTGTGCATTCAGGATCTGATTACGAATACGATCATCATTTTTATTGTAACGATACTTGTGCATTCGGCATCTGATGCTGAGCCTGAATTGCTAAAAATGATGAACAGTAGTTACATTCATTACTCTCACCAGTGTGTTGTTATATCTCTAATGTATATAGCAGTACGTATATATAGATATATATAATATATATATATATATATATATATATATATAAATATATATATATATATATATAATATATATATAATATATATATATATATATATATAATATATATATATATATATATATATATATATATGTATATAATATGATATATATATATATATTATATATTATATATATATATATATATATATATATTATATATATATATATATATATAATATATATTCGATGCTGTCATCGCATGTCCTTCACAGAAAACAGTATATGAGTACTTATACTAAAAAAATACTTCCAGACACCTACCCTGTAAGTACCAATGCCAATGATTGGCATTTTCATGCCGTTTGGCAGGTCGACTGTGGGAACTGCTTGAGTCATCTCTGAAAAACTTGTGCGTCTAAAAGGTACAAAAGAAGCTGGCAGAATGAACTCAGAACTTCAACAAAATACTCGCTACTTGATGTTGGAGGACGTCTGTTTTCGCACGAGCAAGCAGAGTATTAACGGTGTTACTCGGCGGGCATCAGGGAGCCAACTGATCGCTTAAACGCTAGATCATGAAATATATATGTGTGTGCAACCGGCAACTGGCTGCTGAGTCATGGTGAACCTCACGATGGTGAACTTTTAAAATAGAGGTACTACCTGTGAAATTTATGACGACTAAAAGAACACAAAATCAGAATGTCATGCTTTCAAGCATTTTGTGACTCAATATCAGTTTGTCATGCCTTCAAGCGTGTTGTGCTTTTGCTAAGGGGTGAATTACCTATATATAGTATGGATGAATCTGTGAAAAACCTGAGACAGAAGCGAGACATGGCTAATTTTTAACTTTTCGAAGATCTATCTAGAGAAGAAATTGAAAGGCTGGAAAAAAATCACCAACAGCAACGGTTCTATAAAGAAGTTACTTAAACCCGCTTAAACTCTCGACGTGGTTCGTTAATCACGTAAAGCTGTTGGTCCCGTTGCTGAATAACCACCGGTTCCATGCAACGTAAAAACACTATACAAACAAACTTAAACCAGTATTATTACAGGTAAATTAGAATGAGGAGGAGCTGGTTCAAGAGAAAAAACAGTATCCTCCTTCAACTAATACTACTACTAATTGTTTACATCCATGACGTCATAGTGGTGCTTCCAAGATGCACGTCAACCGGCTGACGAGTCCTCCCCTGTTTTCAAGAGTTTGCTGCACGTTAAAGAGACCTCGGGGGAAAAATTACCATGGGGCAGCCACCGCCAGTGAATATTCTCCCGAACCTGAGTATCCTCCAATCCTTGATATATCCCCAGGGGCGCTCAGGAGGCGGAAAAAGGAGGCCTGGCACGAGAAGGTGAAGAACCTCCCGACGGTGGAACAGAAATTGATCGAACTCAACATGCCGAAATACTACGGCTACTGGGCCTGTCAGATCAAGGACGACTGGCACAAGATCACGGAGGGAATTTCATCAAGTATGCAACCAGGACTCACGTCACGAAGGACATTCCCGTCCGATTATTACGGCGAAGTTAAAGGAGAGGCGGACGAAGTTGCCCAGCGGATCCAGGGCCAGGTGGAGGACCTGATTCTTTTGCATTACAACGAGAAGCTGAAAAGGTAAAGTATCTTTTGTAGGGTAAGCTAGGAGGATTCACTAATCCCAGCCTAGAGGCCACTGAGAGGCTGGCCTAGACTAGGGTAAAATACTGGATGGCCGGCCTCTGCCATAGGGCGACTGCGACCACCTTCCCTAAAAAACACTTGAGTAGTCTGCATAGGGTAGAACACCACGGCAGGCCAACCCTCATCACGGTGGACGGGTCTTATTCACTCTATATTTAATTGGTGAAACAAGAATACAATTGCAACTCTAAGCATACCATTTAAAAGCATACCATTTAAAAGACTGAGGTTTTTGTCAACATAATGTGATATATGAAAGCCCCATACGAACTAAAATAAGCATGTGAGCTCTTCGTAAAATATGTTTTCAAGGCAGTTTTGAAATCCAATATGGCGGCTACGTTTTGCATGGAAGGTTCTCATCAGTGACGGCCACCCCATCTTTCCCCAGCCTTCCCAGCACTCATTTGAACAATGTTAGCGTAGATATGTAACGTTTTATTGATCTTACTCAAGATTGCAGTTGTAATCAGCACAATAAAACAACATTTGTTGCCTATATTAGTGAAGTATGAAACTTGTTATTGTTCTGACACGGCATACAAACCTTCGGTCCTTTTACAATAGGAAGATACTAGCGGCAGCTGGATAGGTCGTAAGCTTTCGAACAAGGGGTTCGGTAGTTAAATGCTTGTCCGACAGGCGCGCGCAAGCGCGACTGGGAGGTAAACAAACCACTTTTGCTTTCGGCCTCACAGTGGATGGACGTGTGGTGTTTCGCTCTCTGCCCGCTGCTCGTCGTTTGCTTTCTAGTTTGTTTGTAATTGTGTATGAAAGAGCTTGTAAGTACAGTTATTCTCTCTTATCATATTAATTACGCTGCAATTGAATTATGATGGAATCTCCCCGCCTCGCTACCCCAAGGAGACTTTGCCCGGGTACCGAAGGGCGCAAATGCGGGAAGTTCAGATCATTCCCCCGAGATTGACCCCTCATGTTTTGTGTGCTCGGTGCCGGGGCGCGAATGCACCCGGGCCGAGCCCTGTGATGTTTGTATGGACTGGTCGGAGGCGCAGTGGACATTGTATGAGGGCAGGAAGAAGCGAAGGCCTGCAAAGGAGTCGTCGGAAAGCTCTCCCCGCGACTCCTTGGTGACGGACACTTCGTCTTCTTTCCTGCCGCCCCCCTCGCTCAACTTCCACGTCTCGCGCCTTCCCCTTCGGGGGGGTGTCTAGGTCTTTCTCCTCTCCCGATGTGTCGAGTGTGGAGGAGGGCGCTAGATACCCCGACGTAGAGTTGTACTCTGGGTCCTCTATCCGCTCGTCTTCGCGCGAGCGGGTAGAGGATCCTCCTAATCACCCGACTTTTGCCTCCTCAGGTGCGGTTGCCGTGAAGGATGACCCTCGGTCAGGTGTGGGCATCGTTGGGACTGCAGGGCGTGCCGAGTGTCCAGGGGCTGCTCTATCATCTCGCTGGCTCCGTGGCGGTTACGCATGCTACGGTCACAACCACCACCCACGACCCTGACAACACCTGGCTACGCGTCACCTCCTCACCTGGTGTACACCAGCACGCGGTCTCTGTAACACCCACAACATCGGTGCAGGGGCCAGTCGCCGTAACTCGGGGCGGGGGAGTGTGATGCCGCCACCTGGTGCGGTTTGCCGTGCTGCCGCGACCGGACTTCATGTGCCCGAAGAGCTCGCCACCCTGGACCCTCCCACCGGTACCGATGACGTCTGTGCCGTTGGTTCGACCAGCTGTATCTGCCGTACCTGCCGTGACCACCGCTGCTGTTCCTGTTCCATGATCCTGCCGTGTCTGCTGCCGTTCCTGTGATGCTCGCACCTGCTGATGTTGTTTCCCGTTCCCCTGTCGCCGCTGCTCCGATGCTGGTCTGTTCGGACAGGTACGTCCGCGGGGCCCTGTTGCTTCGGCAACAGCAGCCCGGCTCCGTCCTGGATGACAGACCTGACGTCGGTCCTGAAGAGGTTGACGAAGAAGAAGAAGAAGAGAGGAAGGTGTCGTCGTCGTCTTCATCGTCTTCTTCGTCGTCGTCGTCTGCTGCCTCTTCCTTCCCCTTTCTTCTTCTAAGGCTCCCCCGCCTAAGAAGAAGAAGGTCGTAACTCCCCCCCCCTAAGAAGTCTCCTTCGGGAGCTTCTAAGGGCCCGTCTCGTCTGGTGAGACGGGGGGTTCTTCTTCCGCTGGGTCGCCCTGCTCCTTCTGGGAGCAGGACCCGTCTCTTCTCCCCGCAAGGAAGAAGACTACGGGGACCAAGAGGGTGCCGGCTAACACCGGCACTTCCTCACCTGCTGTCAGTGGTTCGGCCACAGCAGCAGGATCCGGCTCGGCCGCTCGTTCGCGAGACGGTACCGAGTGTACGGTCGCCTACCAGCGAGCCGTGCAGCCAGGAACCAGACCTCTGAGTACGCTCAGCGTCAGGTTCACGGCACGGAGCGGAAGACATGGTGACAGCCGCTCACGCGACTCTCACCACCGACCAGCTCTCGCTCTCGCGGCGAGCAGCTGGCTACCCGGGCGGACGTGACGGTCCATGACCGGCCACGGGCTGAGGCTGGGAAGAGTCCCCCCCGTTCGCCGGCACCAGCCACGGCTGGTACCAGCGACGTGACGCGCCGTGAGGATACGCACCGGTCTCACCGTGACAGTGGCAGCTCGCGGACGGGTCGCCTGACCGTCACTCTTCACAGAGAGCGATCGGGTACGGCGACCAGCACCTAGCTCCTCTGACACACGAGACCGGGGTACCGCTGTTCTCCGGTCCAGCCAGTTCTCCACAGCGAGACGGCTCGACTAGGCCTGCAGCTCGATCGCCACCGCGGGTTGACGATCGCCTGCAGTCTTCCAAGCCCACTGGTTCTGCCAGCGAGAGAGGAGGGAGCGTCAGGTCTGCCTCTCTCCCATACCTTCAACCTCCTCGGGTTACACCGGGAGGGGCGAGGTATTGAGGAGTGATCGTGAAGGGTGCGCCCTTCAGGATCCCGCCACGTCGTCGTACGTACCAGGCTCGGTTCTCGGACCAGCCAGGTCTTACGCACAGGTGGTTGGAGGAGACGAGATGGGGGCTGTCGCTGCTCCTCTCCTTGAGGGAGGAGGGTCTCGGGAGGTACTCCTGTTCGAGGGACTGGACGGTCCGACTCCACAGGATGCTACACGCCCGAGATCCAGAGGAACTTTGCCGAGGTTAGTGCGCTGATTCGTCAGCACAACGACCTCGGGGAAGGATCGCCGCTCCCACCATCCGAGCCCACGTCCCGGCTCGTCGTTCTGGGGCCCGAAGAGGGAAACCCAGACCGACGGTGGGTTGCCGCGGTCAGAGCTGGCTGACTCAGTGCTGGACCAAGTTTGAATCGCTTGTCTCTGGACAGGACGGTTCGCTGAAGTCTGCAGGTCTAGCAAGCTACTTCCACCTCCTCTGCTACGACAGCGGCGGTTTTACGTGCCATCTGAGGATCCGATGCCAGCCCAAACAGGTGAACCCGGAGTTAGCGAGGCTGACTCCGGGTGTGTCTCTGCAACAGCTCCTGTCCGAGAACCTGTGGTTCTCGCAGCAAAGAGGCACTAGGCCTGGAATCTACCGCCATGGCAGCTTTCCAGGCCGTCTCCTGGCTAGATCTGTGAGGTCCCTCACAGTATCTAAGGTCGCAGACAACTCCGGGGGAATTTCTCCCGAAGATGACTCGACTTTCAGGAGACTTTGCAGTCTGGGGGAAGAGCCATCTCTTTCCTTGCCCACCAGACGGTGAACCTGTGGGCCAACCTGGTTCTCCGACGAAGGGACGCTGTCCTTACTCGGGTTTCCAGGGCGGCCGGGCGTGAAGCGGCATTGGGACTTTCGAAACGGACCTTTACGGAGTTCCACGTCTCTCTTCCCACGAGAGATGGTGGACACTGCGGTGGACAGACGGCGCACTGATGACAGTGGACCGTCTGGTTCACCAGGCAGTCTCGAAGGCTTTCTTCTGGGCAGCCTCGGACTGCGGCCAAGTCTAAGAACTCGGCTAGCGCTTCCTCGGCTGCTAAGACGGTTGCTGCGTCGAAGCCCCGAGGAATGACTCGTCTTCTTCGACTTCTAGCAAGGGGGGCCGTAACCAGCCCTCCTCCCAGCCCTCCTCATCCCGTGGAGGCTCTGGGAAGAAGTCGAAGAAAGGGGGGAAAACGCTAGGGACGGCGTTCACCCCCTCACCTGCTGCCGGAAGTGGGGGGGTGTGGCCGGCCCAGCCATTGGGCAACTTGGCAGCGCTACGGCGCCGAGGACCTGGATTGTAGATGTCCTTCGGGAGGGATATCTATTACCCTTCGAATCTCGGACACCCCTCACCTCCAACCACCCGGTCCAACAGCAGTGTACGTCCCCGGTCACCGAAGGACGTAGCACTCAGACAGGAGATCAAGACCATGCTGAGCAAGAGAGCTGTAGAGATCGTCACGGATCAGTCACCGGGCTTTTACAGTCGACTCTCCTATTCCTGGTGGAAAGTCTACGGGAGGCTGGCGCCCGGTGATAGATCTCTCTCCTTTGAACCGGTTTGTTCGCCAGACCCGGTTCACGATGGAGACGGCACGCTCAGTGCTCGACTCCATCAGGGGAGAACGATTTCATGCTTTCGTGGACTTGAAGGATGCGTATTTCCAAATACCCATCCTATCCATCCATCAGTCCTCCAGAAAGTACCATCCGCTTCATCCTCGACGGGACGGTGTACCAGTTCAGGGCACTGTGCTTCGGTCTCTCAACCGCCCCACAGGTGTTCACGCGAGTGTTTCACTCTGGTGTCTGTTCTTGGGCCCATTCGCACGGGATACGTCTGATGAGGTATCTCGACGATTGGTTAGTCCTGGCGAGCTCCCGCTCGCAGTTGCTACAGGAGATCGCTGCTCGAGTTCTGTCGCGATCTGGGGATCGTTGTGAACTTCGAGAAGTCCGATCTCGAGCCCAAGCAGAGGATGAAGTACCTGGGTATGCTGATCGACACGGTAGCAGGGCGAGTCTTCCCGCAGACTCGCGGATCAGCAGATTCAGGGAGGCAGCCAACCAGTTCCTGTCTCGGCAGGAACAGGTAGCTCAGCGATGGCAAGTCGTGATCGGACACCTGTCGTCACTCGAGAAGTTAGTCCCTCCGGGCGTCTTCACCTGCGGTCTCTTCAGTGGAGACTAAAGGAGAGTTGGTCACAGGCGACGGATCCCCCAAGCTTTCCAGTGTCACTGACACAGGAGGTGAGGCAGGACCTAGCCTGGTGGCTCGACGACAGGAACCTCTTAAGAGGAGTGCCTCTGCGCACTCCCCCAGGACATGCAAGCTGTTCTCAGACGCATCGACCGAGGGGATGGGGCGCACACCTGGAGGAGTTGCTGACTTCAGGAGTTGTGGGACGAGAACGACGACAAGCACCTTCACATCAATGTACTGGAACTCAAGGCAGCGTTCCTCGCTCTCCAAGAGTTTCAGGACCGCTTGATGGGACACTCAGTGGTGTTGATGTGCGACAACACCACGGTGGTGGCTTACGTCAACAAACAGGGGGGCCTAGTGTCCCTCCCGTTGTACCAGTTGACACGGCAGGTGCACGAGTGGGCTCAGGCACACTCAATAGAGCTGTCGGCACGCTACATTCCAGGGAAGAGGAATGTAGTAGCAGACACGCTCAGCCGTCGGGATCAGGTGATAGGAGCCGAGTGGTCTCTACACCAGGACGTGGCGGAAAGGCTCTTCGACCTGTGGGGGCGACCAGTCGTCGATCTGTTCGCCACCCGGCACAACAGGAAGCTCCAGTGTTCTTCTCGGCCGTGCCGGCCCACCCATGGGCAGCTGCAGAGGACGCTCTTCAACACCCGTGGGACAACCTCTTCGCCTATGCCTTTCCCCCGTTCAGCCTGATTCTGCAAGGTGATCAGTCGAGCGCTGGTCACACCCCGAATCTCAGGATGATCCTGGTGGCCTCCCAAATGGCCACAGGCCATTTGGTATCCGGACCTGCTGGCTCTTCTCGCAGGAGAACCGAGAGAGATTCCCCCCTTGGCACAACCTTCTCGCCCAGCCACACGTCGAGCGGTACCACCGAGCAGTCCAGTCCCTACGACTTCACGGCTGGCTGTTATCCACCATCTCTTGCGAACGAGAGGCTTTTCTCGTAGCGCAGCAACAGAGATGGCTGGAAACGTCCGTCAGTCCTCTGCAGCTGTGTACCAGGGGAAGTGGGCCGTCTTCTGTGGTTGGTGTCGTAGACGGGGGTCTATCTCCTCTCAGAGCCACTCTTCAGCAGGTAGCGGATTTCCTCGTGTTCTTCGCCGAGAGAAGCTCCTATCAGTCCCCACAGTGAAAGGATACAGAGCCGCCTTGGCGCTCGTCCTGAAACTGAGGGGTTGGACATCTCGAACTCGTTCGAGATCTCCTTGCTGATGAGGAGCTTCGAGAGGTCTTGCCCACCCAGGGAACTCAGGCCCCCTGCGTGGGGACGTGACTCTCGTCCTTAGGAGTCTGACTCGAACACCGTTCGAGCCACTCCGAGAGTCGTCAGACAGGGATCTGACCCTCAAGACCCTCTTCTGCTGGCCCTGGCATCGGCGAAGAGAGTAGGGGAACTTCATGGTCTTTCCTATGATGTACGACACTCCAGGGGATGGGGATCCGTGACGCTCGATTTCGTCCCGAACTTCGTTGCGAAGACTCAGAAACCGTCAGTCCCTGATGACAGTTCGAGTCATTCACGATTCCCTCCCTATTGGACTTCACCGATAATGATGCGGATGAGATGCTGCTTTGTCCTGTGAGGGCGCTACGGCGCTATCTGAAGAGAACTCGTCACCTCAGGCCTGAGTGTCGACGCCTCTTCGTTAGCACCGGGGTCACCAGAAAGAAGTATCCAAGAACACTCTTTCATTCTGGCTGCGTGAGGTCATCAGGAGGGCGTATGAGGCTGATGGTAGTGACGACATCCGTACGTCCCGTCCGAGAGCTCACGAAGTCAGAAGTATTGGCCCCTCGTTGGCGTTTCGCAAGAACTTCTCCGTGGCGCAGGTCTGAAGGCAGGGGTCTGGTCTAACCAGACTACCTTTACGTCCTTCTACCTTCGGGATATTGCCCACAGGTCCTTGGATATCCTTTTCCTTGGGACCCGTGGTGGCTGCTCAACAAGTTGTGTAGCTAACCCAGACCCTCGCAGGCTGAACAGCATCGAGTCCTGGTGGTGACTGTGTGGATGGATGTGTGAGTTGATGAGTGACTGGCTCTCTCTTCCCGTTCTTTTCCTTCCCCTCTACCTGTGGGCAGAGGGCCATGGTCGTCACTACGCTGGATGAGGACGAGATGCAGGTGAGCTATATGACAGAGCCCCATCCTATCCCTTTCACTAGGGATAGGAGCAGAATATCCACCACTTCCTTCACAAGGGGGGGAAGTGGATGCCTACAAGAGTCAAACCCATGACTTTATATTTGCTCCTGTACAGGAACAAGTTCTTGCATTGCTGGTACTAAGAGATGCGCATGCCCCTCTCTTAGTACTCGGTCCAGAGGTCTGACCATTGATCCTGCGGTGCACACCCCGATCAATCGGACAGAGGCTTGGATCCCTCCCTCGCTCTTACGACCAGGGAGGCTTCCAGGTTGGCGGGCGAACACCAGTCCTGTTCACAAAAGACTCAGATTCCTCCCACCAAGAAGTGAGTCTTTCCTATTGTAAAAGGACCGAAGGTTTGTATGCCGTGTCGGAACAAATGACAATTTGTCCAAAATTGCATTTTTCCTAACTATACAAACCTGAGGTCCTTTTACACATAGCCCCACCTCATGCCACCCCTCACTCTGCAGTTTTTTGCTTGGGCCAAAGCAAAAGTGATTTGTTTAACCTCCCAGTCGCGCTGCGCGCGCCTGTCGGACAAGCAGTTAACTACCGAACCCCTTGTTCGAAAGCTTACGACCTATCCAGCTGCCGCTAGTATCTTCCTATTGTAAAAGGACCTCAGGTTTGTATAGTTAGGAAAAATGCAATTTTGGACAAATTGTCATTTCCCGCCCGGGGTTATGGTTGGAACTGAATTCATTCTTACCTTGTAATCGGTGGTTTTTTATCCTTACTGCCATCACAAATGAAACTCCACAGTGCTTATTTGATTGTAATTATACACATTTTTGGTCTTAATTCACTCCACAGTGCACTTGAACCACGCTGTGGTTCCTGGTTCCTAGGGTAGAATATCACAGCAGGCCAAGCAGGCCACCTACAATCAACACCTAGCCACCCTCCGAAAAAGTACATTATAACGCGTCCTGACACCGGAGATGGGCATCAGTCGCGACTTCTTCTTGGTGAAAAACGAGCTAAAGACCTCTACTCTCCTTTCGAAGTAAGTATTTTTCTCCAAAGTTAGAAATTAAGGCCAAATTTTAAGATTTAAACAGAGGGTACTGAAAAGGGTGGCCTACTGCAGTGGAAATCTCACCAAAACGCTTTAGAAATTTTTTTTACTTACAACTAAAAATGTTTCGAAGATTGACGCTATCTTGATGTTTACGGAGTCGCTTGTGTCACAAACTTCCCATTTCATGTGCTAAATCTGCACACCACTTGTACCCATAGACGCTGGGGCACTTTCATCACAACAATCGTAAACCCACCTCTTACCAGCACTTATTCGTACTTATTCAAGGGGACTACGGCATTCTTTGCGGCGGCGTTTTGCGCTCTTCAATGTTTATCAGTGTTATCAATTGGTATGTGTTTACCCTCCAAACTAGGTATAAGACTTACACAAAACCGGGAAATAAGTGAAATTAGCGTATCTATTTGTAGTATATACTATACATATTAGAGCAATTTTATAATTACTGCATTACTATGACAA